>NC_090653.1:256936674-257236674 GCF_040937935.1 Hyperolius riggenbachi
CTCTGACCAGCCGCTGTACATAACCTGTCTGTTGCCTGCTCGCCGCCCCTGCTTCCCTGGCCAGCAGCTGTACATTACCTGTCTGCCGCCTGCTCGCCGCCCCTGCTTCCCTGGCCAGCCGCTGTACATTACCTGTCTGCCGCCTGCTCGCCGCCCCTTCTCCCCTGGCCAGCCGCTGTACATTACCTGTCTGCCGCCTGCTCGCCGCCCCTGCTTCCCTGGCCAGCCGCTGTACATTACCTGTCTGCCGCCTGCTCGCCGCCCCTGCTTCCCTGGCCAGCAGCTGTACATTACCTGTCTGCCGCCTGCTCGCCGCCCCTTCTCCCCTGGCCAGCCGCTGTACATTACCTGTCTGCCGCCTGCTCGCCGCCCCTGCTTCTCTGACCAGCCGCTGTACATAACCTGTCTGTTGCCTGCTCGCCGCCCCTGCTTCCCTGGCCAGCCGCTGCACATTACCTGTCTGCCGCCTGCTCGCCGCCCCTGCTTCCCTGGCCAGCCGCTGTACATTACCTGTCTGCCGCCTGCTCGCCGCCCCTTCTCCCCTGGCCAGCCGCTGTACATTACCTGTCTGCCGCCTGCTCGCCGCCCCTGCTTCCCTGGCCAGCCGCTGTACATTACCTGTCTGCCGCCTGCTCGCCGCCCCTGCTCCCCTGGCCAGCTGCTGTACACTATCTGTCCACCGGCACAATTCCCGGGGTCCCCGCAGTCTTATTTCTTCCAGCGTACTCCATCTTCCCTTCACTTCCTGTACCGTCCTGTCACAAGCAGAAAGTTCAAACAGTAGAGCGCCCTCTACTGCATGAACTTCGCTTTCTCACTGGAAAGGACAGGAAGTGAAGAGAAGACGCCGAAAGAAGTGAGAGACAGCGGGGACCCGGGGACTCCCGCCGGACGGACAGGTGATGTATTGCTGCATTGATCGTCACCGTATCGAACGCTGTGGGCACCTTTAGAGGTTGACTTTTTTAATTAACCGGTGGCCAGAGCACATCGCATAGTCTGTAGTTCAAATGACAGTGGCGTAGCAATAGGGGTTGCAGAGGTAGTAACCGCATCGGGGCCCTTGGGTCAGAGGGGCCCTGAGGGGCCTTCCTTTAAGCACAATATTAACTCTCTATTGGCCCTGTGTGGGTAATAATCACTTCTATAGATGCTTTAAATAGTAGTAGTCATTTAAAAACTGTTTCCCATCCCCTACTTGCACCTCTGACACTGTGGAAATCCTTGACAGGTTTTGGTGCGCCGTATCAATTGTGATGTATAGAGTGCTTGGGGGGCCCCACTGTAAAACTTGCATCGGGGCCCATAGCTCCTTAGCTACGCCACTGTCAAATGATATTGTAGTAGAGGTGTAATATCAGTATAGGGTTATAATTCCTGCACCCCCGTTCTGTTCAGTCAATGCCCCACCTCTTCAGGGCGTGTCCTGGAGATAATGGACATGCAGCAAGGCTTGGGGAAGGAGAGAGATAGGCTGCATAAACTAGTGGAATTCCATCTTTTCAAATTCAAGACCTGCAACACTCTACCAAGGCTCATTTGCAGGCTGCGAGTCGCTGGCCAGGCAGTGAAGGGGAGATGCTGCCACCAACAGCAACACAGAGCACAGTACCACAGCGCAATGGTGCCGGTAGTCTCTGCAGGTACTTCTTGGTGGCACCTGGTGAATTGATGTTGAATAGTGCAATATGGTAACTAGCTGTGGGCTAGTATGCAGCTGCGACTAATGCTATGTGCTAACGTACCAACATAAGCTACCCACATGTTTCACCCCATAAAAGAAGGTGCTTCATCAGGGTAAATAAATTAAAGGGAACCTAAACTGAGAAGGATATGGATTTTTCCTTTTAAAATAATACCAGTTGCCTGACTCTCCTGCTGATTCTGTGTCTCTAATACTTTCAGCCACAGCCGCTGAACAAGCATGCAGATCAGGTGCTCTGACTGAAGTCTGACTGGATTAGCAGTATGCTTGTTTCAGGTGTGTGATTCAGCCACTACTGCAGCTTAAGAGATCAGCAGGGGTGCCAGGCAACTGGTATTGTATAAAAGGAAACAGCCATATCCCTCTCAGTTTAGGTTCCCTTCAATGTGCTAGTGCCTAATAGCGTACCAAAAAAAACCATCACTGGTGCAGAAAACAAAACACATAGCAATTCAAGACCGCTCAAGTCAGAACTCTTAGAAAATAGGCAGATTCTCCTGCATTGTCAGACTTTTCTGGTGGGCCAATCACTACAGGCCCCCTATCCTGGCAGCAATAGCAGCATAGGGGGCGATATACAGGCTGGGAACGCGAACAATCACTCGCGTTCCCATGCCTGTCGGCCGGTGATGGCCAAACCGGAAGTGTTCGCCGGCGGGTCCTGGACCATCGGAGCAGGGCTGCGAGGGCACTGATCGTCTGCAGGGGGCTGAGGGAAGCCCCAGGTGAGTTAATATCATTTTTTTGTTGCCTTTAGGTTCACTTTAAGACACTTTTGAACTCCTTTAATGTGTCCTGAAGTCATCCATTAAAGAGTGGGAGGGCATCTACAATTTACATAATTCATCAGAGCAGTTGTTCTCTTTAGCCACACGACTTAAGAAGTGACTCACCGAACGACCTTCACGCCGTTCCTCATGACCTCCATGTCCACAGAGAAGGTGCCATTGGAATGCGCCACCAAGTTCAGATCCGAGAACTCCGCCTGAAATGAGTCAAATAAGGAGAGATGTAACTGATGCGCTTCGACATGTAACCACGCATTTCACGATACAGCCAGCAAACCGTGACACGCTAACAAGGGAAGATCTGTACAGTATAATTGCAGGCAATATACAGAAGTTTCTGGACATTTTATTAGGAACACCCATACAACTGCTTACGCACACAGCTATCTTTATCAGCCAATCATTTGGCTGGATTTACATTATATATCCATTTAAGGCATACATGTCAAACTCTGCCCCGGGGGGCCAAATCTGGCCCTCGGAGCCATCAGATTTGGCCCTCAGATGGTGACCCCACTTTGCATTATGTTTGGCCCACTTAGGAGCACCAGAGAAGCTATATTGGCAGATGAGCCCTAGATCACCAGGAAAGCCGAGGGGGAAACACTAAATACAAGGGAACTGTATAGGAGAGGAAGAGGGGTCACTAGACAGCAGGAAATTGTATAGATGAGGGAGGGGGGATCACTAAATATTAGGGAATTGTATGGGGAGGGAGAACTACTAAACACACCAGAGAACTATATAGGGGAGGGAGGAGGGCCACTAGACACCAAGGAACCGTATAGGGGAGGGAGGAGAGCCACTAGACACCAAGGAACCGTATAGGGGAAGGAAGGGGACACTAGACACCAGGGAACTGTATAGGGGAGGGAGGAGGGCCACTAGCCACCAGGGAACTGTATAGGAGAGGGAGGAGAGCCACTAGACTCCAGGGAACTGAATAGATGAGGGAGGAGGGCCACTAGACACCAGGGAACTGTATAGGGGAAGGAAGGGGACACTAGACACCAGGAAACTGTATAGGAGAGGGAGGAGAGCCACTAGACACCAGGGAACTGTATACGGGAGGGAGGAGGGCCACTAGACACCAGGGAACTGTATAGGGGAGGGAGGAGGCCACTAGATACCAGGGAACTGTATAGGGGAGGAAGGAGGGCCACTAGACACCAGGGAACTGTATAGGGGAGGTAGGAGGTCCACTAGACACCAGGGAACTGTATAGGGGAGGGAGGAGAGCCACTAGACACCAGGGAACTGTATAGGGGAGGGAGGAGAGCCACTAGACACCAGGGAACTGTATAGGGAAAGGAAGGAGGCACTAGACACCAGGGAACTGTATAGGGGAAGGAAGGGGGCAATAGATACCAGGGAACTGTATAGGGGAAGGAATCAGAATCACTTTATTTCGCCAAGTACAGCAAGAGCTGTAATCGGAATTATTTGTGGTACACATGGCATAGACAGAGTGTGAGACAGACGCACTCCATTTGGGTCCATTTGGGTATCAGTCAAGGCAGGCAGCGGCGGGCTCCGGCTGACCGACCCAGCTAGAGCGCGATGCTATGCGGGCCCGACAGGGGTAGGTTGGAGTTCAGTAGCCAACCACTTTGGTTGAAGAAGGTGTTCTTCCGCCTGGTGGTTTTGGATGGTATAGTCCTGTAGCTACGTCCCAGGGGGAGGAGCTTGAAGTAATGGCTGCCTGGGTGAGAGGGGTCACAGGAGATCATGATGGCTCTCTTCCTCATCCTAGCGGAGTGGAGGCGATCAAGAGGTGGAAGAGGAGATCTGATCTTCTCCGCGTCCGTTATGACTCTCTGTAGTTTGTGTCTGTCGCTGGCCGATGCGCCAGCATACCAGACAATGACTGACAATGACTGAGGACAATGACTGAGGAGCAGAGGATGGATTCTATGGTGGCAGTATAGAAGCTGGTCAACAGCTCCCTGGGCATGCCAAATCTCTTCAGTTGGCTCAGGAAGAACAACCTCTGCTGAGATTTCTTCTAAATTCTGGTTGTGTTTCCCCCCATTTCAGGTTGTTTGTGAGAGTCGTGGTGAGGAACCGAACAGATGCCACCGTAGAGACTTCTGTACCTCCAATGAGGACTGGTGGGAGGGGGGTTCCTCCTTAAAGCAACGACAAGTTCGACAGTCTTTGCTGCGTTGAGGACTAGGTTGTTGTCTTTGCACCAGTTACATATTCTCTCGACTTCGCTGCGGTACTCCCAGGGCTGTGGAGTTGGAGTCGGATTCGAGGAGTCGGGGCACCCGGAGTCGTTGATTTCATAAATTGAGGAGTCAGAGTCAGGAGTCGGATGATTTTTGTACAAAATCCACAGCCCTGTTAAGTATTAGACTAAGCAGTCGGAGTCGAGGAGTTGGAGCCATTTTGGGTCGGAGTCGGAGTCGTGGTTTCAGAAACTGAGGAGTCGGAGTTGGAGTCAGAAGATTTTTGTACCGAATCCACAGCCCTGGGTACTCCTGCTCCCTGTTGCTTCCAAAAAGGCCAATGATAGTGGTGTCGTCTGCAAATTTGATGACTCTCACAGAGTCAGCGGATGAGATGCAATTGTTGGTACAAAGGGAGAACAGTAGAGGTGACAGAACACAGCCTTGTGGAGCCCCTGTATTGGTGGTTCGAACGCTGGAGTGGTGGTTGCCGAGCTTCACCTGTTGCGTTCTGTCTGTCAGGAAGTCTTTGATCCATGTTCGGAGAGTAGGGTCCACTCCAAGCTGTGTCAGATTGGTTATCAGGATGTCTGGGCAGATCGTGTTGAACGCAGAGCTGAAGTCTAGGAACAGGATCCTACCATAGGAGAAAGGGCTGTCTAGGTGCTCAGTGATGTATGCCATGCTGGCATTGATGGCGTCCTCCACGGATCTGTTAGCCCTGTATGCAAATTGGAGCGGGTCTAAAAGGGTGTCTGTGAACCTCTTCAGGTGGGCAAGGACCAACCGCTCAAGGAGCTTCATGATGTTAGAGGTTAGGGCCACTGTTCGGAAATTATTGTGCTCGGTACTGCCTGTTTTTTGGGGGATTGGTACGATTATAGACCTCTTAAAACAGGAGGGGACTGTACCGGGCACTAGACATTAGGAGGGGGGTTAGTGTTAGGCATTAGGAGGGGAGGTTAGTGTTAGGCATTAGGAGGGGAGGTTAGTGTTAGGCATTAGGAGGAGGGTTAGTGTTAGGTATTAGAAGGCAGGTTAGTGTTAGGTATTAGGAAGGGGTTAGTGTTAGGCACTAGGAGGAGGGTTAGTGTCAAGCATTAGGAGGGAGAGTTAGTGTTAGGCATTAGGAGGGGAGGTTGGTGTTAGGCATTAGGAGGGGAGGTTAGGGTTAGGCATTAGGAGGGGAGGTTGGTGTTAGGCATTAGGAGGGGAGGTTAGTGTTAGGCATTAGGAGGGGAGGTTAGTGTTAGGCATTGGGAGGAGGGTTAGTGTTAGGTATTAGGAGGCAGGTTAGTGTTAGGTATTAGGAAGAGGTTAGTGTTAGGCACTAGGAGGAGGGTTAGTGTCAAGCATTAGGAGGGAGAGTTAGTGTTGGGCATTAGGAGGGGAGGTTGGTGGTAGGCATTAGGAGGGGAGGTTAGTGTTAGGCATTAGGAGGGGAGGTTAGTGTTAGGCATTAGGAGGGGAGGTTAGTGTCGGGCATTAGGAGAGGAGTTAGTGTTGGGTATTAGGAAGGAGGTTAGTGTTGGGTATTAGGAGAGGAGTTAGTGTTGGGTATTAGGAAGGAGGTTAGTGTTAGGTATTAGGAGGGGAGGTTAGTGTCGGGCATTAGGAGAGGAGTTAGTGTTGGGTATTAGGAAGGAGGTTAGTGTTGGGTATTAGGAGAGGAGTTAGTGTTGGGCATTAGGAGGGGAGGTTAGTGTTAGGTATTAGGAGGGGAGGTTAGTGTCGGGCATTAGGAGAGGAGTTAGTGTTGGGTATTAGGAAGGAGGTTAGTGTTGGGTATTAGGAGGGGAGGTTAGTGTTGGGCATTGGGGAGCAGGGGGGGGGGTAGTGTAATGCTGCATACCCAAGGCACGATATTTTCGACGATGTTACTCGACATTGCCAACATTGTTTAACAAAAGCATGTTAGAGAATGTTGCCACCCCGCGGCGATCGCACATTGTTATGCGACTAACAGGGCGGATCTTTGAGATCCCAGACGACTCAGCGCAAAGTACCGAGATTGCTTACTTCCCTACGTGACGGTCATGTAACGCTGAGTGATTAGGAGGTGATTAGTGTTAAACATTAGGAGGTGGTTAGGGTTAGGAATTAAGAGGCAGGGATAGTATTAGAATATTGGACAGGGTAAGTCGACAGTAAAATATCAGCCAAATTACCTCCACTGCCCAATTCAACAGGTGGCACCATTCTATATACTCTATTTACCTACCACCCCCCCTACCCCCTAAAAAAAGGCAGTGAATGGGGAGATGCTGCCACCAACAGCAACACTGAGCACAGGCCACAGGACCACAGCGCAATGGTGTGGCAGTCTTTGCAACCACTTCTTGGTGGCACCTGGTGAACTGATGTTGAATAATGCAATATTGTAACTAGCTGTGGGCTAATGTGCAGCTGCTACTAACGCTATGTGCTAACGTACCAACATAGGCTACAAACAGTTAGCATTAGTATATTGGACAGGGTACATCCACAGTACAAAATCAGTCATATTACCCACTGCCCCATTCAACAGATGGTACCATGATATATACACTCTATATACCCCCCCCCCCCCCTTAAAAAAAATCCAACTTCAATATTTTCATACAGTTTAGCATATTCATCTCAACAAATATTTTGCAACTGCAAACTGTCCATGCTTATGAAAAGAACAAGAATCAAACACAAAACAACAAACACTCCTAACCTCCCCCCTCTGCAGTGTCTGTCGTTAGATCACCTCTCCCACACAACTACCTCTGTTCCGTCTCCCCAAGGGGCCTTTCAGCTATTCCGTTGGCGTAGCATGAAGAACACTCCAAGTCTGTCATCAATTCACTGATTTCAGTGTTCATTAAACATCAATGAAATAAATTGCTTCCACTTGTCAGAGAACCTTTTTGAATTTTTTACTTCGCTTTTCAAAATATCCATCTCATCAAACTTAAACAGATGTAACAGTTCTCCCATTACGTCCAGAACGCCTGGAATACTCAGAATTATCCACCTGTCAGAAACCGTCTTTCTCACTGCGGCTGTTAAAAGACCATTTGGAAACTTTTAATCTCACATAAGGGGCCGATTCACTAACTGCTGGCGCTGATACTGCGCATAACCATTCAAGGCATGATGTGCAAAGCAGCTGGTGTTACGTACTTTGGTAATGGGTGTCCCTATCTTTGTATAGATTCTTTCCGGGGTATGCTTTTGTAAAGAATAAAGGAAATACTGAGAATTCCCCATGAGGAGATCAACAAGTCCAAAACCTGTCAGATCTGTCAGAGTTTCAATACCGAATGTAAGTGACAGCAACACAGGAAAAATAGTAATTTAGAGTGAATTTTACTCTGGGAGAACGATACTTCTTATTAGTATGCATACACATGTATTTTAAATCTTACATTTTTTTGTGGTCCTTTACAGTGACACTGAAGCAACAAAAATGTATGATATAATGAACTGTATGTGTAGTACGGATAATTACTAGAACATTAGTAGCAAAGAAAACAGTCTCATATTTTTATTTTCAGGTATATAGCTTATTTTTATAACATTGCATCATTCTCTAGTATTTGCAGTTTATACACTATACTCTGCATTTTAAACTATGAAACAGAGCAGAGATGATGACCCTTTGAACTTCTCTGCTGTAAAGTCTAATCAGAAGTTGTCCTTCATTGTTTCTTTAATGTGTAAGTGCTTCAGATAATAGCACTGCTCTCTGACTAAATTAGCCGGAGAGCTCAGAGAAGCTCCTTTGCATGGATAACAAGTGAAGTTTCCTAACTCTCCCTGTGCTGGAAACAATATGAGACTCATATCTCATTATATCATAAATTTATTTTCACTTGAGATTCCCTTAAACCTTTTGGGGACCGCCCATAGAAGATCCTAAGCCGCACTTGTGGCAGTTGTAGCCTGATGTGGCGTAGGATCTACGCCGCCCGCCGTTTCCACTCCCGACGCGATCGTGCGCACCCGAGAGGGGAGATTAAGCTGTCATATGACAGCTGACATCTCCCCTCAGTGATCTGATGATCACTACGATAGCCGGCAGATCATAGTGATCACTATTGGCAGCTGCGGCGGCAGGGGTGGAAGAAGAGGATCCACTCACCTCCCTGCCGTTCCCACGATCGTCGCTCCCCACCGCTCTGGTCAGCATCCCCGCTCTCTCCGACGTCAGTGCTGGTTCCCGGCTTGATGACGTCATCAAGCCGTGACCCAGAACTGAGCGGCAGTAGGAGTGGAAATGCTGGCCGGTGCGGTCCACCGCGGCTCATCGCTGGAGCCTGGCAGGTGAGTAATGGCTTCTGGCTACAGGGGGGACATCTGGCTACTGGGGGACGCCGTGCCCAGCAAGCCCCACTGGAGATCCGGCTGTCTGACCCCCCAAACGTGCCCCCCCCCCTTTCAGCAAAAATGCCTGGTCCTTAAAGGGATACTGTAGGGGGGACGGGGAAAAATGAGTTGAAGTTACCCGGGGCTTCTAATGGTCCCCCGCAGACATCCTGTGCCCGCGCAGCCGCTCACCGATGCTCCGGCCCCGCCTCTGGTTCACTTCTGGAATTTCTGACTTTAAAGTCTGAAAACCACTGCGCCTGTGTTGCCGTGTCCTCGCTCCCCCTAATGTCACCAGGAACGTACGGCACAGGCACAGCCCATACAGGGCATGTGCAGTACCCTCCTGGTGACATCAGCGGCAGTTAGAACACGGCAATGCAGGCGCAGTGGTTTTCAGACTTTAAAGTCTGAAATTCCAGAAGTGAACCGGAGGCGGGGCTGGAGCATTGGGGAGTGGCTGCGTGGGCACAGGATATCTGTGGGGGACCATTAGAAGCCCCGGGTAACTTTAACTCATTTTCCCCCGACCCCCCTACAGTATCGCTTTAAGGGGGAATAGGTGGCCGGTCCCCAAAGGGTCACGTTTGTTACTAGATGATGCTTGTAAGCTATTGAAGCCAGTCAGCTAACAAGATGCAAAATAGGGACAAATGTTATCAAGCGTTGTAAAACTACACGAGTCATGGATGCGTTAAGGTGCCCATACAACTGTCGCTCTGACACCAGATTGACCATGAGACAGATCTCCCTCTGATCGAATCTGATCAGAGAGGGATTTATTGCCTACCCACACACTGCAGATCGATTTCCAATAAATCATCATATCGCCACAGCCTCCTGCCGAGCCGCCCCACCCAAGAATATTTGTCCTCCCCGTGTCTGAGGTGAGTGTTGAAGGCTCACTAGTCCACTAGTGCAACTCTTGGCCTACTTCAGAGTGTAGCGCTACCGCAAAGCACCTGTACCACGCGGCACTGGTGCATGCAGTGACGTCACTATATGCGTCGGGTCACGTGGTAAAGGCCCTCTCAATGACACTGGACAGAGGAGATGGTCAGGAGTCGCACCGGCGTGACAGATGAGCCTTCGACACTCACCTTGGTGAATGGGGGGGACACATACACTTGGGAGGGCACTGCCTGGGGTGCCGTTGGTCGTGTGGAAATTGAACGCCATTACCGCGGTGCGCCTGATTGAGCCCTTGCGACCGCAGTTTACCGCCATGCCCAATTGATCCATTCATCCAATTTTGGCCAAAAATCAATCAAAAGAATGATCGAGGGGCCATGTTGCAGCATAGCAAGGCAGACCGGCCTGCAAAATTGACCAAGGGATGGGCACCTTTATGTGTTGCGCATTATCAGCACAAACAGATGTTGTGAATACATACTGTACAGTGTTCTCCCCAGGCTCTCTTAGCCAGGTGCTCTCCCTGACTAATTTTGGTGAGCAACCGGCTGCCATCAGCTCACCTCATCATCCTCCTCCTATGCTGCAAGCTAAGTTGCGCCAGCCCTGCATTCCTCCGTTGTGCCCCACCCAGCTACTTTTCTATGCCACCCGGCTGAAAAAAAATCTGGGGAGAACACTGACATAGTTTGCAGGGCTATGGAGTCCAGGGCTGGCACTTCCATAGAGGCAAAGGGGAAAATTGCCCCAGAACTTCTGCTCCCCATCCCCCCTCCAGCCATGGTGACCCATGGCACAACCTGTTGCCAGGGTTAAACACAGCCAAAGTTGGACCCATAGAGTGTGGTGCTGCCTTCTGTACTGCCTGGATTTGGTAGGACTCCGCTGTGTGTACAAGACTCCCCTGTTTCGAGGTAAACAGATCCCAATAATGCTCTTGAGGGGACATAAGATAAACACCTAATGATATTGTGTGATGAGCGGGGTTGGATGGAGCCTAGCAGCTAGCTTTGGGGCCCTGGGGGTATATTTGCTGTGGGGTGTGTGTGTGTGTGTGTGGGGGGGGGGGGGGGGTGTCAGGAGGGCTACCAAGTCATTTTTGCTCCGGAGCCCCATAGCAGCTAGAACTAGCCCTGGTGGAATCGATACAGAAATGATACAACTCCAACTCTCCTCAGTTTATGAAACCCCCGACTCCAGGTACCCAAAACTGCTCCGACTCCCCAACTCCGACTCCACAGCCCTGATGGTTTGGCAATGGACATTCCCTGACTTTCCCAAATAGTGAAATAGCAGCAGTAAAGAGTCCTTGGCTATCTTCATTTTACACATTTGACAGATAAAAGCGGTAGCCATGGGAAGCCAGAATAATAAAAAGGGCTCCAGGGTGCTAAATGCTTAATCAGTGTCCCCTGCATCCCGCTGTATAATCAAGCACTACAAAGCTTCTCAGGGGACTTTTCAGGGGAATTCATTAAATTAACAATTTGACAAGGTCAATTTAAAAAAAAACACTTTTTTTATAAAAACAACAACATAAAAAGGACACGGATAATATTTTTGTCAAGAGCAGAACTGTATAAAAGGTTTATTCTTGATAAAAAAATAATTGAAATACACACAAGTGCAGTGTACGGGATTACAGTACAGTTCTCGGATGTCACAGCATAAAGCACTTGGAATTCTGGGTAGCACTGAAAAAGCATTCTAGCAATGTCAAGGGGCAATCTTTAAAGAAAATTTGTAAGAACCCCCCGGGTGATACTTACCTCGGGAGGGGTAAGCCTCTAGTTCCTAATGAGGCTTCCCCCGTCCACTGCACCTTCCGGGAACCAGCGTTGGCAGCCACTGAAGAGCAGAGCCGGGACAAGGTCCTCCAGCACCCAAGGCTGAGACACCAAAGTGCGCCCCTCCATCCCTCCCTCCTCAACTGTCACACACTGATTGCTATTAGACTAAGAGGGCCACAGGGCCCACAACCTCCCCAACACCTTAATATCTAGTTATCTGGCTTGCAGTCGCTGCTATGTATCCCCTTTTCTTATTTCTTTCTGCTTCATACACAATTAAGAATGACAGCTGAATGAATTGTGCGCCCCCTCCTACACTGCGCCCTGAGGCTGGAGCCTCTCCAGCCTATGCCTCGGCCCGGCCCTGCTGAAGAGATAAATATTTACCTAACGCGATCCAGCGCAGTTGCAGTAGCGGCTTTGCAATCGGGCTCAGGCAGGAACTGAACAATAAAAGTCAAACCGAGAGTCAAACTCTGGTCTCCTGTGTCAGAGGAAGAGCCCTTAACCAGTATACTATCCAGCCACTGCTGTATTTTATATGTACCCAATGAGCTGGATAGGACTCATGTACATATTCAAAAGGATCAAAGCAATGTGATGGGTGAAGTGTGGATCCTGACAGACCCCAAAAATAAAGTAGGACATTTGGGAGTCAAGTCACCCTGGAAGTTTGGGCGCCCCCATAGGGGCTTGTACAAATCACTGCTATAGGGGGATATTTGGGCGCTGCCATAGGCACTCATAAAAACTGCAGCTACAAGGGCATATTTGAGAACCAGAGGGGCGCTAATGGGTCTTATGGCGGCGCCCAAACTTCCACAGCACCCAATATTTTTTTTTTAGGCTTCACTGGGAGGTCTTTTAAAGTGGTCTGAAAGTCATCATTTCTACCTTGCTCTAAAAGATTCCTCTCATCTTTAACCACTTGCCGACCGCCTTAAGCTGATGGGCGGCGGCATGGGCTGGGCCCAAACGACCGCAATACGCCCATCGGCGGCGGTGGCAGCAGGCGTGGCTGTGCGGCGATCGCGTCATTCGTGAGGCTCCACCCCCCCTCGTGCTGTAACCCGCCGCCCGTTACTGGCTCCCAGAACGCCGCTACAAAGTGTATAATACGCTTTGTAATGTATACAAAGCGTATTATACAGGCTGCCTCCTGCCCTGGTGGTCCCAGTGATCGAGGGACTGCCAGGGCAGGCTGCAGCCATGAAGGTAAGCAGCCAAGCACACTGATCTCCTCCCCCCCTTCCCTCTGATCGCCCACAGCACCCCTCAGACCCCCCCCCCTCAGACCCCTGTTTGCACCCAATCACCCCCCTAATCACCCATCAATCACTCCCTGTCACTATCTGTCAACACTAATTTTTTCACTAGTCCCTAAACTGCCCCCTGGGGGCTCCTGATCACCCCCCCCCCCCCACAAACACACACTCTCAGATCCTCCCCAGACCCCCCCCCCCCCCGTGTACTGTATACATCTATCCTCCCTGTAATCACCTGTCAATCACCTGTCATTCACCCGTCAATCACCCATCAATCACCCGTCAATCATCACCTGTCACTGCCACTTATCAGATCAGACCCTAACCTGCCTCTTACGGGCATCTGATCACCCTCCTACACCATCAGATCGCCCGCAGACCCACCCTCAGATCACCTCCAAAGTGCATTGTTTACATCTGTTCTGCCATTGAATCCCCCACTGATCACCCATCAATCACCTCCTGTCACCAACTGTCACTGCTACCCATCAGATTAGACCCCTATCTGCCCCTAGGGCACCCAATCACCCGCCCACACCCTCAGAACGCCCTCAGACCCCAGCCCTGATCACCTCGCCATAGCATTGCTTGCATCTATTCCCCCCTCTAATCACACCTTGAGACACTCAACAATCGCCTCCTGCCACCACCTGCCACCCCCTAGCACACCTACCCATCAGATCAGGCCCTAATTTGCCGTGTGGGCTCCTGATCACTCGGCCAAACTCTCAGATCCCCCTTCCGACCACCTCCCCAGTGCATTGATTGCATCTATTTTCCCCTCTAACCACCCCCTGAGACACCCATCAATCACCTCCTGTCACCCCCCTAGCACTCCTATCCATCAGATCAGGCCCAAAACAACCTGTCATCTAAGAGGCCACCCTGCTTATGGGCGGTTCCTCAAAATTCACCCCCACATAGACCACCTGTCATCAAAATTTGCAGATGCTTATACCCCTGAACAGTCATTTTGAGACATTTGGTTACCAGACTACTCACGGTTTTGGGCCCGTAAAATGCCAGGGCAGTATAGGAACCCCACAAATGACCCCATTTTAGAAAGAAGACACCCAAAGGTATTCCGTTAGGAGTATGGTGAGTTCATAGAAGATTTTATTTTTTGTCAAAAGTTAGCGGAAAATGACACTTTGTGAAAAAAAAAACAATAAAAATCAATTTCTGCTAACTTGTGACAAAAAATAAAATCTTCTATGAACTCCCCATACTCCTAACGGAATACCTTGAAGTGTCTTCTTTCTAAAATGGGGTCATTTGAGGGGTTCCTATACTGCCCTGGCATTTTAGGGGCCCTAAACCGTGAGGAGTAGTCTTGAAACCAAATGTCGCAAAATGACCTGTGAAATGCTAAAGGTACTCATTGGACTTTGGGCCCCTTAGCGCAGTTCGGGTGCAAAAAAAGTGCCACACATGTGGTACCGCTGTACTCAGGAGAAGTAGTACAATGTGTTTTGGGGTGTATTTTTACACATACCCATGCTGAGTGGGAGAAATGTCTCTGTAAATGGACAATTGTTTGTAAAAAAATAAAAAAATTGTCATTTACAGAGATATTTCTCCCACCCAGCATGGGTATGTGTAAAAATACACCCCAAAACACATTATACTACTTCTCCTGAGTACGGCAATACCACATGTGTGGCACTTTTTTGCAGTCTAACTGCGCTAAGGGGCCCAAAGTCCAATGAGCACCTTTAGGCTTCACAGGGGTGCTTACAATTAGGCACCCCCCAAAATGCCAGGACAGTAAACACACCCCATTTTGGAAAGTAGACACTTCGAGGTATTCAGAGAGGAGCATAGTGAGTCAATGGCAGATTTTTTTTTTTTTTGTCGCAAGTTAGCAGAAATTGAAACTTTTTTTTTTGTCACAAAGTGTCATTTTCCGCTAACTTGTGACAAAAAATAAAATCTTCTATGAACTCACCATGCCTCTCAGTGAATACTTTGGGATGTCTTCTTTCCAAAATGGGGTCATTTGGGGGGTATTTATACTATCCTGGAATTTTAGCACCTCATGAAACATGACAGGTGCTCAGAAAAGTCAGAGATGCTTCAAAATGGGAAAATTCGCTTTTTGCACCATAGTTTGTAAACGCTATAACTTTTACCCAAACCAATAAATATACACTGAATGTTTTTTTTTTCTTATCAAAGACATGTAGCAGAATACATTTGGTCAAAAATGTATACAGAAATTTTACTTTATTTGAAAAATGTAAGCACAGAAAGTAAAAAAAATATTTGTTTTGAAGAAATTCATGTCTTTTTTGATGAATATAATAAAAACTAAAACGCGTAGCAGCAATCAAATAGCACCAAAAGAAAGCTGTATTAGTGACAAGAAAAGGAGGTAAAATTAATTTAGGTGGTAGGTTGTATGACCGAGCAATAAACCGTGAAAGCTGCATTGGTCTGAATAGAAAAAAAGGCTCTGGTCCTTAAGGGGTGAAAAGACTGTGGTCCTCAAGTGGTTAAAGCTGCTATCCCAGAAAAAAAATTGTAGTAGAACATCATTGAAACGATTAAACACAGCACCTTGCCCTGCCATGGAAAGGCTATTCAGCTTCAAATCCACATCCAGACTGGAGATAACAGTATCTTTGTTTACAATGTAAACTGAAAACACTCTCTGCAGCTGGAATAAAAAGCAATGACAGCTTTCAGGGCAAGATAAACTACACTTTGGAAACTTGCAATTTGTAGGCAGACAATATTACTTGTGCACAAAAGCAAATATGATAACTGTATGAGTAATAAAAAGTAGGAAAACACATTTTTATTGAATGTTATGTCAGACCACTTTTAGTATCGCTGTGAGGGATCAGTTAGGATTAGGGTCAGCTAGGGTTAGGCATCTGCAGGGTTGTTTAAGTTAGGCATTGAAAGGGTGAGAGGTGGTTAGGGTTAGGCATTGGCAGGAGGTTAGTTAGGCATCAGCCGGGGGGAAAGGGTTAGGATTAGGCATCAGCAAAGGGAGGGCTCTGTGTGGGGTTAGGTTAAGCTATGTTAAAATATCTGTAACCTTTAATAATTATCACTGCACAATAGTTGAATATCAGCAATTTTACTGATATTCTACTATTGGCTATTATGTATATGCTAACCTACAGTCAGAGGCCTTGAAATTCAGGATTCATTAACCCCCAAGCCCCCCCCCCCCCCCCCCCCCAGTGAAAATCCAAATCCTCTAAACCATATTGGCTGTGACTGTGCTGTCCAAACACCGACTCCTCCCAGAACCCCCCTCCCCATGGCATTTCCCAGAATCCCTTGCTCTGATCCATCAGACTTGCCACAAACAACTGAGGCTGATTTGAAGGAAAGGGAGGTCCTGCCCAGTATTGTTACAACGATACTAGCAAAGTGCTGAGCGAAGGAGTATTTCTCTAAGTGATTCTAGAAAATCCATACCTGTAAACAATTGTAAGAGGGATTCTGACTATGAGACTTCCGTGAGGATTTAAACAAATCTATATCCATCCGCAAGGCACTAAGTCATGCCAGGAATTATTAATAATGTAACAGAAATCTGATATATTCTCCTTTCTCCTTGACACGGCTCGGAATTCCAGCACTGGCTACATATCACAAGCCAGGGCTGGAAGTTCAAAGTGCACCAATAAACACATCTAATAGGAGAATTCCGTTTGCAGCAGTTTTTTATTTTTGGGTGCCTGTCACAGATTTGCCAGCACCCATGCTGCAAACTGAATTCATTAAGGTACTTTATTGACCTGAGGAAGGGGGCAGAGACACGCAAAACGCATTGTCTTTTTAAATTGTGCTTGAATAAACCTTACCTGATCTAAACTGTAATGATCTGCGCTGCTGTCTGCACTGGCAGACAGCTGTTTGACCATTTTTTAGGTCTGAGTGCTGCAGGTCTCTGGAAAAGAGACCTGTCTTCACTCTGCAAGTTACAGAGCTGCTGTTCTGGGGAGGATTTTGCATACACTTGTCATGCAAATTGCTTAGCTGCTTCCTTTGATGGCTTACAGTATAAATACCATTTCTTCCCAGAATTCCCTGCTGGTCATACTGGTTTGTTTCTGCTTACTTACCTGGAGTGTCAGCCTTTGCAAATCGTTTGCTAAGATTATCTTAGAGTAATTCCTTGGGAGTGCACTAGGCATTCCTTCTAGCGTAGTCAGATTGTATTATCTGTTTTGCTTTGTACTGTCTATCTGTTGCGATTGTCTTGTCACCAGCGGCGGTCGACAGGAAATCGTACTGTCTGTTGGGATCGCATTCGCCCTAGCGGTAGTGGCGGTGGTTCCTTCTGTCTGGGAGTGTAGGCCAGAGCTGCGGTTGCTACTGGCTACTCCTTCTGTCTGTCTTGTCTGTAGCGAACGCTTGCTGTAGGCTCGGTGAGGCAACCGTTAAGCAAGCGTTCACGTTCTGTTTTCGTGTTACATCGGTTAGTTAAGGTTGGCGTGCTTTGTCTCTGTTGCGTTTTTCGTGCGGAGACCGCGCCATTAGCGTGCTTTGTTGCTGTTGCGCTTTTTGCGCGGCGACCGCGCTTAGTGAGTGCGTTTGTTATTTTCCTTGGCGTTCTGATCATTGTTATTTGCTGTGTCTTTCTTGCTACATTTGTGCTCTGTCTTACTCGGTCTTGTGTCACTATTGGCAATCGCCACTCTTGCGATTGCATTCCCACTGCGTTTCCGCTGTTGTGTGTTCGCCGTCGCCGAGTGGCGACTAGATTGGTGGACACACATACATTCTGCCTCTGTGCTCACTTTCCCTCTACAGGTGCATAGCACCAAAGCTGGGATCTGTCGTTTTATACGCTTGTGGAGGACTTCCGCAGTGTCAGCGCACATCTTGTGCGCTGACCACGGAGAGAATTCCGCAATCGTTACATAAACCTTGTTTTTCTGGAAAAATAAGATCCCTCGTGTATTTACTTATGTCTTTATAACGTATACTCTGAGATATTTATTTTTGGGCGCCTCCAACTTTCTTCATTGCCCACTAGACCTGCTTTGAATGTGTCCTTCCCACTAGTGTGGTGCCATCCACAGCTAGTAAGGACCTCAGGAGATTAAACCACCTAGCAAACCTAGCAGGACCTGGAGTACCCAGCAGGGGCGGTGTATTCCAGTAGGCGATATACGATGGTTGCAGGCAGGGATGGGCTTTCGAGTAGCGTACTACTAAAATTTAGGAATTCAAATGAAGTCTAATGACTTCCCGTGTGACCACGGGATGGG
Organism: Hyperolius riggenbachi; assembly: GCF_040937935.1. Classification (NCBI taxonomy): domain Eukaryota; kingdom Metazoa; phylum Chordata; class Amphibia; order Anura; family Hyperoliidae; genus Hyperolius; species Hyperolius riggenbachi. The sequence continues at coordinate 256,954,878 of NC_090653.1, forward strand.
GGGGCTTAACTTACCCAGAAGTCTTCGGGGACGTCTGCGTTCCATTACGCGTCATAGGCGTAATGAAAGCCACGTTCCACCACTCATTTCCGTTCTTCCTCCTTCCGGGTTGAAAGAGGAAGCGTCGTAGTGAGTCATGCAACGCGACTTTCATTATCCCTATGGCGCGTAATGGAACGCAGACGTCCCGAAGACTTCTGGGTAAGTTAACTCCCCCATCCTGCGGTCACAAGTGAAGTCATTAGAATTCCAAATTCGAGTAGTATGCTACTCGAAAGCCCATCCCTGGTTGCAGGGTTTGCACCCCACCTTTGTGAGTATAACTACTCTTGTAATATAGAGCTAATTTAATCCTACGATACTGCACCATTTGGCTCCTGGTCTTGTCTTTGTCACACAGGCTACCGTGGTTCCCCCACAATGACCATTCCTACATCCGCATAATAGGGGTTCTGAGTCTTCATTACACTCCAATCCTTATACTGCAGTCTGTTTCACAAATGGAAAGATTTCGGTTTCTGCACACCACCCTTATCCATACATACTGTACAGGTAAAGCCTGTCTATAACACCATTGAAAACAGCACCTCCCCCTTCCTCTTCAAAAACCTGCTTGCCTATTTGTAGTCAGCCAAAACGAATGCTGCCAGGTTAAGCAGAGCTCAGCAAGGAAAGTCATCCCTGATCTTCCCAGCGCCTGGTCACATGATGCAAAGACACTAACCGATTCGCCAACAGCACCATGCCTGCCAAGCTCTGCTTCTTCTGGCAGTATATATATGACACCCTCTACAATTACTGGGTATGTGAAAGAAAGATAGTCCAGAACTCACCCAAGTGGAGAACCAAAGCAGTTCCTGTTTCATTTGGTCTTCAAAATACCTTTAACAAAAATCTGGGCCTTCTGAAATGATTATCTCCAAAATGTTTTACTATTCCTCAGGTACTGTCTGTAGCCAGCTGTGTGACTCATGCTGCTTCAATTAGAAACAGACTGCTTGATCCGAACGCCAAAGATAGCATTACTTTTAAGATGATCAATTTCTTCCAGAATGAGCCTAGACTTTCTCTTGTGTTACTCTACTTAGATTTAACATACTTTCAAATGTTTATGGAGAGAGACTCTTGCTAAAATTGTCCCCTGCTGCTCTGATTGGCCAACTGTGGGTAGACCAGTCCCTGCTGACCCTTTAAAGAGAGTCTGAAGCGAGAATAAATCTCGCTTCAGACCTCATAAATAGCAGGGGCATGTGTGCCCCTGCTAAACCGCCGCTATCCCGCGGCTTAACGGGGGTCCCTGATCCACCAAATCCCCTCGGTGCAGCGGGGGAGCGCTTCCTGGTTGGGGCAGGGCTAACCTCCGCAGCCCTGCCCCACGCGCGTCTGTCAGCACGTATCTCCGCCTCTTCCCCGCCCATCTCACGTGCCCCTGCTAACTTTGAGCTCTGAAGCGAGATTTATTCTCGCTTCAGAGTCTCTTTAACTGACATCACTACAGTAGAAGGTAGGAACAGCTTAGGAAGCAGGCACCATTTACTCAACTCAAACCCAAGTCTCCTTCTATACACAACTGGACGCAGGTTCAAGTTAAAGGTTTTAACGGCTTTAAAATGAGCCTTTCATTGGTACGTCACAATATAAAACAGGAGTGGAATAAAACAGTCACAAAAGCTAACCATATACCAGTCCCTACAGAGAGAATATAAAATGGCCCCATACCGGGAAAAGATCCAAAATTCTTGAGAGGAAAATCCTGAGTGTCTACAGACTGAGTGCTCACAACCTCTAAATCGAGTCCGGGAGACACAGATAGACGTACAAACCCACGGAGGAGAGACTATGCCAACACTGTGAGCAGAAGACCCTTGAGGATGAAAACCACTTCCTGCTGCACTGCCCCAAATATACTGCAACCAGGGACACTTACTTTAAGAAATTGATGGAACTATTCCCAGGCTTTCTCACATTAGAAGATGAGAGAAAAACATATCTTACTGGGAGTAGAGGAATCCACAGTGACAATCGCTGCACACTATGTCACAGCATGCCACAGGTCGAAAGGAGCATAAAGGAACTGTAAACCTAAAAATGTGCACAGACTGCTTAGCCGTTGTCCCCCAACCCCACCCCCTTTCCCCTTGCTTTGGCAATGCCTGTATGAATCTTGGTCATGCCAATAAAGCTATCTTTGATTTAATATATATGTACTGTATTACTGCATTTATCACCATTGTCCAATATTGTCAGGCCACCTCTTCTATTTACAGTATGAGGTGTTACTCTGTGTTTATACAGATTAGGTACAATCGATCTTGTATTAACCAGGGCTGTGCAGTCGGTACAAAAATCTTCCGACTCCAATTCTGACTCCTCAGTTTATGAAACCTCCAACTCCAACTACCCATACTGCCTCCAAATCCAAAAACATTCGACTCCCGACTCTGACTCCTCAGTTTATGAAATCACCGACTTCGACTCCAGGTACCCAAAATTGCTCCGACTCCACAGCCCTGCTATTATCAATGTCCACTCCAATAATACCTCATATAGTTGACTGTTAACTACTCACCTGTTCTACCTTGATGTCAAACTCTCCACCAATCTTCTTCCCTTTGAAAACTTTCACCCTATAAAAATAAAACCATGGTATAAATGATTGGCGACACGGTACCGTATGTTGCAATTCAAGATTTTTTAAAACACTGCTAACACAAAAATGTGTAAGATTTAAAACACTCACATATAAGATGTGCTTTTGTTCCTGAGAAAATTTTGCTATAAATTCTCCTTTAAACTTTATTTTTTTATGGAAGAAGAGATACAATAAAGGCAAATACAATTGCACAATGAAACAATAAAGAACTATAGAACTGTATAATCTATATACGGAGTGTCAGGTATACAGACAGGGAGACAACGTCCAAATATAGGCGATAAGATGGAATCCAAGGTGTTCCTGGCAAACAATCAGGACAACAATAAACATATACAAAACATTCAGCACGAGTTGTGACTAAAGAAACTAAGGTAACTTGTTAAACATTCAGGAAATGAGTAAAACAATGGCTAGTGCTACGTACACACATGCGACAACGATCGTTCGTTAAGAACGACGAACGAACTTTTAATTGATGCAAGAACGACCTAAGTAAAGGTAGTTTTAAAATGTGTGTAACGATCTGATCGTTAGAACGAACGTTACATCACAGAAAGCAACTATTGCGCCTGCGCATAAAAATGAGAAGTTCCATGGAGAAATAGTGAAATGCGCATGTCAAGCCTAGTACGAACGATCGTTTCCAACGATGTACTACTTTTGCAAACGATCGTCGTTGGTTAAAATCCGCCGAGACAGAACTTTCTTTTGTAGCGATTTGGCTCGTTCGTCGTTTGCCTTAATAGTCGGTGGTTCGTTTTTTGTAACGATCGTCGTTGGTAAAGATCGGGGAACGATCGTTACAAACGACTATAGTCGCATGTGTGTACGCACCTTAAGACTAGTGATGGTCAAGTAGCTGCAAATAACTTCGAGTTGATGCAAATTTATGCACATTTTTTATGCACATGTATGCAGCTTGTAAATGAACTAATCAAATTCTACCTCCGCAGGATTTGATTGGTTCCGTTTCAAGCTGCATAATTTGAATAAGCATTTGCATACATTTGCATCAACTCGAAGTTATTTGCATCTACTTGACCATCACTAGCTAGGACCACTCCTTGCCTAGCTTTGACCCAGCACTACAGACAAAGCATCTATTACAGAAAGACACATATCCTTTTAAATTATCCATTTTCTATGTTGCTGTCACATTGTCACGGACAGTAAGCAGTAAAAATCTGACAGATCAGACAATTTTTGGACAGCATTCTAAGCATTCCCTTTATTTTTTACAAATACACTCCTTGTATTGTATTGTATTGTATCTCCTATACAAAGATACCAGCCCCTCTACTTGTTTGCAGACTTTCTGCTTGTTTGTCTTTGCTCTACTTAGTTTTGGCAGTTCGAACTGAGCAACTGCCATTCTGAAATTGCTTTTGAAAATCATGAGAATCCCCCTGAGGAGTTGAATTAGTTCAAAACCTGTCATACGTATCATAATAAGTGACAGCAACATCGGGAAAAAAATGATAGTGTCTTTTCCTTAGGGCTGGTTCAGACGGCCGTTTTTGGGGCGTTTAACGCAGCGTTTCAGACGCAGCATTTTTTGGGATCTACTGCCAACCCATGCAAGTGAATGGGAGCGTTTAGAGCTGGCTTTTGCAGGCTTTCATGAAAGCCTGGCAGTAGATCCCAGCGTTGCGTCTAGTCTCAAAAGCAACATGCTGCTTTCAGAGGCAGTAAACGCGAGGAAGCAATAGCAGAGACCAGAACTGCTAGCCTTGAATGCTTTTCAAAAGCTTTCAAAAGCTAGCTTTTAAACGCTGGCGTTTGAACGCAATGCCAAGCAAAAGCTCAGCAGACGCCCGTGTGAACCAGCCCTTACAAATGTATAGATCAGACTTTCTCAACCAGGGTTCCTTGAGTACTGTGCAGGTGTTCCCTGGCATTTTGCCCCATCGTGGGGGTTGAGGGACGTAGAGAGATAGAGAGCACACTATAATAGGGGGTACTGTAAAAAGAAGCACTACATCGGGGGTCGAATAATAATGAGCACATTAATAAAAAGCAATAGAATAAGGAGACAGTATAATGAATGGCAGTGTGATAGGGAGTAGTGAAATAAAAAGCCACACCTACTTTTAACCACTTAAGCCTAACTGGACGAATATATTTGTCCAGTGTAGTTGTGGAGACTGCACCACCAGTTTGTTACTAAGTGAGGCATATGTGGTATCATTTTAACCATGAAGAGTTATAAAATACATTTTTGGTGTGTCTTAAAGCTTAGGCGCACGTCACAGAAAAAATGGGTAGGGACAAACTTAATCCAACATACAAAAGTGATTTTTAAAACTATGATCAAACTTTAGAAAGTCTTAACAAAACTACAAGAGACATAGGTGGTAACATTTTAATCCTGATAAGTTGTGGAATGGAGTTTAGAGAATTTTAGGGTTGAGACCCATGTCTTTCGCATATTCTGTACCAAAGTAAAATACTTGTAAAATGAAAACAAAGTGACAGAATATAAGAGAAAAAACATGTATTGTTACCTTAGGAACTTGGCTTTTTAAATATGTATGCCATAAGGGTATATTACTATTATTTTTTGCAAATAAGGTCTCATAATCATCGATAGTGTACAATGAGCAAGCAAGAAAAACAAAAACAGAAAAAAGACACCTTTATTTCCAAATACAATATTGCCGCCATGCATTGTGCTAGGAACATAATCTAAATGTTGTAATAACCAGGATGGATGAGCAAATAAAATGTGTGGGTTTAACTTAAACTTAAAGGAAACATCAGGCAAAAAATGAAAAATCAGCTTTACTCACCTGGGACTTTCTCCAGCCCCTTGCAGCCGACTGTCCCACGCTGATCTTTTGCCTGATGTTTCCTTTAAGACTGTTTATTGTAAAGCTATATTGGATTTAATAATTGAGAAATAGTGTGTGTTTTTCAATTTTTTTAACCTAAATTTCCCTTTAAAAAGCATAGAAAATAAGGTAATTACTAAACAAAATTTTCACACACTAAAAGCCTAATTTGTCCTGAAAAAAAAAACAATATATAGATGTAATGGATAGTGGAGATACGGCCGCAACAGCAAGCGGCATGGCGGCTATCTCCGCGTCACAGCCGGCGGTCTCCGCCGCGCGGTTACACACTGGTGCTTTGCCTGGTCCTTCTATTGCTCATAGACTAAGGGCTACACGCGCGCGCCAGGGGACAGGACCTTTATGCAACTAGACGGGGAGTCAGCTGATCAGGCGATCAGCTGACTCCAGCTATGCTCTGTATTGGCTGAGTGACTGGGGTGGTCGCTGTGGAGCGCTTGCAGTATATATAGGACAGGTCATTCAGTTGCTCCGCGTCTGCTGTTGCAAATGCTACGTGTTAGCACTCAGACCTAGTCAGATCCCAAAGTGTGCTAGAACCAGCAGGAGCTGGGGATCCACACTTAGCCAGATTCTGTTGATAGCTTAACGTACTAATTGAATTGTATTATTTGTTATGACCTTCTGCTAGCTTGACTACTCTTCTGTTTACTGATCCTGTACCTTTGCCTATCTGATATAGTTGCAGACTCTGCCTGAAACACTACTCTGATCTAGCTTTCTGTCTCTGTACCGTATCTGTCCGCTCGTTGTCAAATCTGCTTGTCTGACTCTCCTGTCCTCACCAGTGAGCCTAGTCACTGGTGAGGGATCCTCTGCTAGCATCACCTGCTTCACAGGTGAATACTAGCTGCAGTACTACCTGAGTCACCTGCTCCTCAGGTGGTCAGTAGCTGCAGTACAGCCTGAATCACCTGCTCCTCAGGAGATTACTAGCTGCAGTACTATCTGAATCACCTGCTCCTCAGGTGGTCAGTAGCTGCAGTACAGTCTGAATCACCTGTTCTTCAGGTGGTCAGTTGCTGCAGTACAGTCTTTATCACCTGCTCCTCAGGTGAATAGTCACTACAGTACTATCCTTTCCACCTGCCCCTCAGGTGATAGTGGCTACAATACAGTCTGAATCACCCGCTCCTCGGGTGATCAGTACGCTTGTTTAAACATAATTCTACCCACTCCTCGGGTGAACTATCTCACTACTGTCTGTATCTCCTGCTTGCTGGAGTTTGCATTCCTGTGTTATATAGAGATATTCCTATCTCCCAGATCCTCTGGGAAAGCGAGTTTCTCTATCATTACTGTTGCACCAAACACCTACCTTACATTGGTTGTCCTGTTTCTGGCTATACCAGTATTATTGGTGATTCTGCAGATCACACATAATCAGGTATAGCATCTGTATTATTGATGAGACTTCAGATCACAAATAATCAGAGATATCTGTTCTCGCTGACACCAATCGTTACAATAGATAATTGAGGTGTGATTAGTAGTAATAAAGTTATTGCCAAATGAATGGAAGCAGCGCTGATATGTGAAAATTGCTCTTGTCCTGAAGTGGTTAAAGACCATGCCTCCTGTAAAATAAATGCGGGGGTTCCTCAAGATCAACAAATGACTTGTAGGGGTTCCTTGAGATCCAAAAGTTATTTGCAGGTTTCCTCCAGGGTAAAAAGGTTGAGCAAGGATGGAATAGATGTATGAACAGGGCTGGTTCTAGTAACAATGTGGCCCAGGGCAACATTAACCCGGAGGCCTCCCAACAGACCCACCCCCACCTATGACCAAAATCCGGCATTAGAGGTCCTTTGTTGCAGACAAATTTCCCCCCAGGGCTCCTGAGCCGGCTTCTAAGCCTCCCTCCAAATCACACCCCAACTTAACTGTGCTCCCCGGGCCCCTGCAATGAAGTAGTGTCTTATCTTCCCTGGCAGGCACGCTCCTCTGTCAGTCCTTAGGTGGCCACACACAATAAAATCAAATGATTCGATTTTACGGCAATTCTAAACAAATCAGATTTCCCCCAAAAAAAATTATTCGAGCAAAAAATCCAATCAGATTCCATCATTTTTATTCAATAAAAGTTGATCAGGAGTGGTGGAATTTTCTGATCAATTTTTATTAAAATTGAATGATGTGTGGTAGATTGTCAATTTATTTATATAAACACCCAAGCAAGTTTCTCAGACCTTCTAATCATTTTTATCATAATTGAGGAAGAATTTTACATAGGTGTGTGGTAAATTGGTCATATTTTTGAAATGTTACAATCAGTCAGAAAAATTGATTGCTATTCTTGAATTGAACAGGTATTTAAAAAATTGTATGGTGTGTGGCCACCTTTACACTGCTCCATTGCAGGGTCCCCAGGGAGCACAGGTAAGTTGGGGGGTGGCACCTCAGGGGCCCCTACAGACTTTGGGGCCCTGGGGCAATTGCCCCCTCTATGAAAGTGCCAGCCCTGCTTATGAATTAAAATTTTAAAATATTTCACGATAGTGGGATGTTGTAACAGATTCAGTGTGAACTTAGCCTAAGGGCCCGTTTTCACTTGAGCGGGAATCGCGAGATTCCCGCTCAAGGCAAGCCGCTAGCATTTTTTTTAAAAACCGCTATAACATGTAACACATGGCAGTGTTCTCACTGCCGCGTCTGCGGTTAGCGTTAACCGGCGATTCGCGATTAGCGATCACGATTAGCATGCATAGCACCGCTAATCGCGATCGCTCCAAAATTGCCGCAGTCCAGTGATTTTTCCGTGTTAATCAAAAATCACTCCTGCAAAAGCTTTCCGCCGGCGGTAATCGCGGTGTTATATGTGAACGGGCCTTGAGGGTTATTTAATAATATTGTTTTTTGTTGGGGGGAGGGGGGGTAATACAATAGATACATACAGTATATATGAAGAAAAGATGATTTTGAGGGGTATGTTTGGATTTTTTTATGTACACACTGCCCCTCCCAAACGTGTGAAGTCCATTACTGCTGCCTGCAGCTGCAAGGTAAACAATGCACACAGGCATCCGCTTTGTGCACAGAACCATCGGGTTATGTTAGCCAGCTGCCCATTGTGGAGCCCAGATGCCGAGCTCCGCGCATGAAACATCCACCTTGTAATCAGATCAATGACTCAGAGGCTGTGAATTACAGCCGTGGAGGGCCAGAGATTTACTGCAGAATTTCATTATGGCCTTTGGAAGCATTGTTGGGTGGCTAATTGGCAGACACTGCGCAGATAAGCCTGTGCGTGGCCATTCTCCTGCGCTGATCTCCTGACTTCACACTAATCAATAGCGCATAATAAAAACATGTGTCACGCAGGTCCTCCTAATAAGGGAGGACTAATATATTATCATCCCTGCCAAGAACTACAGATGAGAAGTAAACTAGAGTTAAAGAGGAACTCCAGTGAAAATAATGTAATAAGAAAAATGCTTCATTTTCACAATAATTATGTATAAATGATTTAGTCAGTGATTGCATTGTAAAATCTTTCCTCTCCCTGATTTACATTCTGACATTTATCACATGGCGACATTTTTACTGCTAGCAGGTGATGTCACTGGAAGGAGATGCTGCTTGCTTTTTTGGCAGTTGGTCCCAGCTGTAAACAGCTGTTATGTCCCACAATGCAATGAAGTTCACAGACAGGAAACTGCCAGGACCATGGTCTTGACATCACACTGTGGGAGGGGTTTCACCACAATATTAGCCATACAGACCCCCCTGATGATCCGTTTGAGAAAAGGAAAATATTTCACATGGGAAAGGGAGTATCAGCTACTGATTGGGATGAAGTTCAATTCTTGGTCATGGTTTCTCTTTAAGATGGATAATAGAACATCCTTGCATCATTCACCCATTACTGTAGAGCAGGCGTCATACCCAATCAGGCCAGGGGCCAAAATCTAAAACATAGTCTAAGCTGTAGGCCAAATTGCTTATCAAGAAACAACATTTATTGAACAGTCTGTGGCGTAGCTATAGCAACCGTGGATGGGGGAGGGGAACTTGGGGGGCCAGCTCCTCCTCCCCCTTCAGCAGTGTAATATTTGCCTGTTCCAGTGCTGCTTCAGGTCTCCTCTGATCTTCCTGACAGCCACATGCTCTATGCTGCATACTCTGTTTCCCAATGCATGTCATGCGATCAGCAGCTGGAGGTGTGCAAGCATAGAGTGTGCAGCTGCTGGGAAGAAAGAAAACCCAACCCAGCAATGGACCAGGCAAATGTTAAGGTGGCCACTAATGATAAAATTAGCCGAATTATTGTTTTAAGAATGATTCTTCGTATGAACGGTCGTAAATGCTCGTCTGTGACCGCTGCTGGACAAAAATCTGTGAAAACCTTGACGATTGGCGAGTTGGCTTAAAGGGAACCTTAACTGAGATGGATATGGATTTTTCCTTTTAAAATAATACCAGTTGCCTGACTCTCCTGCTGATCCTGTGTCTCCAATACTTTCAGCCACAGCACCTCAACAAGCATGCAGATCAGGTGCTCTGACTGAAGTCAGGCTGGATTACCTGCATGCTTGTTTCAGGTGTGCTATTCAGCCACTACTGCTGCTAGAGATCCGCACGGCTGCCAGGCAACTGGTATTGTTTAAAAGGAAACATCCATATTCCTCTCAGTTAAGGTTCCCTTTAAAGAAGCACCTTAACGACATACAGTTAGGTCTATAAATATTTGGACAAAGACACATTTTATTCTAATTTTGGTTCTGTACATTTCCACAATGGATTTTAAGTGAAGCCGCTTGGATGCAGTTGAAGTGCAGACTTTCAGCTTTAGTTCAGTGGGGCAAACAAAACGATTGCATAAAAATGTGAGGCAACTAAAGCATTTTTATAACACAATCATTTTTATAACACTTCATTTCAGGGGCTCAAACGTAATTGGACAATTGACTCGAAGACTATTTCATGGGCCAGACTGATTTCTGATGGAGAACGGGCGATCTGGAATCATTTGCGGCATCAATTTCTAGCAGATTTGATCAAATGATTGAATCGTGCAGAAATTGATAAAAATCGGTAAGTGTATGACCATTAGGGAGGTTGTTCCGGTTTAGTCATTTTTTTGCATTAGCCTCCATATCCCTCTCAGTTCAGGTGTGATTTAAAGGGGAGGGTACCCTGAGGGCCCTTTCACTTTGGCGCGGTGCGTTGCAGCAAATTGCCGCACTGCTACCGCAGCCTAATGTAACCCTATGGGGAAGTTCACACTTCCCCCGTTGTGGTGCGCTGTGCCGAAAATGCCAAATTTAAAGGACCACTATCGCAAAAAATGTAGTCAGTTAAAATCTGACAGATTTTGGGCCAGTCCATCTCCTCATGGGGGATTCTCAGGGTTTTCAACAGCATTTCCTGAACAGCAGTTTAACTGCCAAAATAGTAAGATACCAGCCAGCCTCCCTTCTCACTTGCACACTATTTTGCCAGTTAGACATTGCAACTGTTGTTCAGGAAATGCTGCTGAAAACAAAGTAAACCCTGAGAGTCCCCCATGAGGAGATGGACTGCCCCAAAACCTGTCGGTTCTGTCAGATGTTAACTGCCTACTTTTTTCGCAATAGTGGTCCTTTAACACTAGCGCAGAACGGAACCTGTGGCGACCTGCGTCGGCCCGGAAGTCATGTTAGTCTATGGAGATGCGGTTTTTTTTAAAGTTGGCGTCGCGACGCGCATGCGTGGAAGCTTATTTTTACAATACGCTTCTGCTTACACGAAGCAGGAAGTGCCTGCAAACGCGTGTCACTTCCTGCTTGGCTGGTGGCCAGACAGGGTGAAACTGACGCTGGTTCACAGTGTGAAACCAGCCTGAACGTTTGCTGTTTCTATGTGTAATAAACGTATAGGTTTATACCCTAGTGCTCCCTATAGAATCTCTTGATGTCTCTATCGCCAGCCCTGGAATCCCAAACCTTCAAGGTGAAAGCATTCTCGGTGTATCTGTTACATTATTCATGCTGAATCGGGAGGATGATTGAATACGGCGCTGGGGTGATGGTTACAGATCTGCTTCATCCGCACGTCTCTCGGACACAAACTGCCAGTAGCTGAAAACGCTTTCAGCAGAAGAAACAGTCATTTTTCATTCTGGGATTGTCAGGCGGCTCCCATCCCCCCTCGTATCTCTGCTCTCCCAGCACTGTAATCTCGAGATCCGCTCGCTGTCACTTCATTAAGAGGCCGCGGTTATGGAAGAAGGCAGATGTTGGCGAGCCAGTCACTGTGGCCGAACCATCAGCAGTTCATAAAAAAAACTGACACTGCAAATTGCTGAGATGGGATTCCTCCGCATATCGGGAGCCGCTCTTTCCATCTGTTCACAAATAAGACGCAAATTTGTACCGACGGATCCGGAGAAGGCAGATGAAGATCTATCAATGCTCGTGGGGGTGTTTTTACTATAAAGCGGTGACATTCCATAACCTGGAAATTGAATTTCATCTATCACCAGTTTATTGCAATGAAAGCAGACCTGTACTGGGAGATTATAGGAGCTGCTATCAAATTCTTTTTTTCAGAATGGCCTATTCCGCTCTATGAGGTTGCAGCTGCTTGTTAACGCAAGCCCTTCCCACCTCAGATACAAGGCCAACCCCTGAGTAACCTTTCAACCTATCCTTTCCATTGTATTTACAAAAAGGGTGGTGCCAGAGATGGATTAAGATGTAATGGGGCCCTAGGAAGGTAGTAGATTAGGGGCCCCTTTGTGGTCCTTTTGGTAAGCGGAAGTAGAGAAAGGTCAAAGAAAATGACAGATGGGCCCCTTGACAACCACTAGGCGCCTGCATACTACACTACGGACAACGTGGACTTGATTGACATCGGCGCTTGCGCAGTAGAGGAGGTCGGACTCTGCACCGGTGGGGACCCCGGGCCGGCGACTGCGAGCGGAGCTGCGGCGTGGGACATGTCGGCTGCAAGGGGCTGGAGGAAGCCCGGGTAAGTATATAAGGGGGCAGCATTATTTGACGGATGATTCTTTTAAGTTTGTCAAGGCGTTCCACAGCGTAGGAGCTTCAAGACTCTGGGGGTAGTCAAGCTATTGGATCTTTTTGATCTGAGTTTGTGGGAAGTATGGGTAGCAAGTGTAGTGAGCAAAGGATGGGTGTTATGTGGCAATGGCGGGGTTGACTTGTTAGCAGTCTTGCGGCAGCATTCTGTATGTACTAGCTGCAAGCAGTTTAGGTCTTTATTTGGAAGGCCTGGATAGAGGGTGTGGCAATAATCCAGCCATGATGTGATGAAGGCGTGAACTAGAGTTGGAAGAGCCTCTAAAGGAATGAGGTGCTTAATTTTTGCAATATTCCTTAGGTGAAAGAAGGAATGATTCACAACGACTGAAAACTGATTCCTGAAGTTTAATCATCTATTACCTGACTGATTGCATTTGCAAAACTGTCCTCCTGAGGGTGGGGTCTGTGCTGAGGAAGCACAGATCTCTGGGTTATGTGACTGCATATTCCGAAAGGATTTTCACAGGAATGGATCCATCAAATATTTTACAAATTCCAGGAGTGAAAACCAGGACTGAAACCACTACAGTATATCTATGTCCTCTGCGACTTCATCTAAGCCAAGAGGACGTAGATATACATCTTGTAGATGAAGCACAGCTGTGCATGATTGGGCTTGCTCCTGTCACATGTCCAGCACTATCTGCTGCAGCACTAATTGGTGAAAGGGAATATATGTTCCCTGAGACAATGAGATTGATTTTTACCATTAAAAATACTTTTATTTTCTCACTAGCTGATGACCCGACGTTGCCCGGGTATGTATTTGGCTGGTGTCAGCTCCACCCACTTTTTCAAACCCTAACACACAAACACCCAATGACCAATAATTTGTATATTCCATAAAAATTAAATAAATCAGACTGGCGGCTTGTGACTCCGCCCCTCTCCAGCATTTAAACCCCAATCACCCATTGACCAACTGTAGCAGGTTTGAGGCATCTGCTATTAACAGTGTAAAAATGGCAGCAATTTAAAATTCACCTTGAAAATCAACAGGTGAATTTTGATATTATAGGCTCCACCCACTTTCCTGAACGTTAATCTCAGTCACCCAGTGACCATTTGGGCAAAATTTGAAAACCCTGCCATTAACAGTGTAAGAAGGCCTGCAGTTGATATTTTCCAGGTGAAATTTGTTTTTGGCTCATCCCACGTTTTGTAACTTGAATACACAGTCACTCAATGATCAAGGTTGTGAGATTTCGGGTTCATTGCATCAATAAAAACAAATCTGATTGGCTGTGTGTGGCTCCGCCCCCTTTTCTGAATTTGAACCCCAGTCACCCAATGACCAACTGTACCAGGTTTGAGGCTTGTGTCCTTAACAGTGCAAGAATGGCAGCAATTTTAATATTCCCCTTGAAAATCAACAGGTGAATATTGATTGGCTTTTTTAGGCTCCATCCAATTATCTGAATAATTATCCCAGTCACCTAGTAACCAACTGTGCAAAGTTTAAGAAACCCTGCCATTAACAGTGAAGAAAGGCTGCAGTTTACATTTTCCCAGGGAAATATGTTTTTGACTCCACCCAGTTTTTGTAACCTTGACACTCAGTCACTCAAAGACTGTGAAAAGAAGCAGTTTATCCAGCAAAGAAAACTGATTAGCTGTGTGTGGCTCCGCCCCTTTAGTGAATTTGAACCCCAGTCACTTAATGAGTATTGAAGCAGTTTCAATATTCCCCCTTAAAAATCAATAGGTGAATTTTGATTGGCTGTTGTAGGCCCCACCCACTTTCCTGAATATTAATCCCAGTCATCCAGTGACCAACTGTGTCAAGTTTGAGAACCCTGCCAATAACAGAATGGCTGAAATCAATCTAACAAATCTGATTGTAGGTTTGTGGCTCCACTCCTTTAGTAAATTTGGACCCCAGTCACCAAATGACTGACTGTATCAGGTTTGAGGCCTCTGCCACTAACAGTGTGAGAATGGTAGCAATGTAAATATTCCCCTTGAAAAATGAACAGGTGAATTTTGATTGGCTGTTGTAGCCTCCACCCACTTTCTAAATATGAATCCCAGTAAGTCACCCAGTGACCAACTGTGCCAAGTTTGGGAACCCTGCCATTAACAGTGTAAGAATGGTAGTAGTTTTTATTTTCCCATGTTAAAAATGTAGTTGTTGGCGCCGCCCACTTTTTCTAACCTTGACATATAGTCACTCAATTACCAAGTTTATGACCTTTGGTGTCCTTGGTATCAACCATTTGTATATTTCCATTGAAATTAATCAAATCTGATTGGCTGTTTGGTGGCCCCGCCCCCTTTCTGAATTTGAACCCCAGTCACCCAGTGACCAACTGTACCAGGTTTGAGGCATCTGCTATTAACAGTTTAAGAGTGGCAGCGATTTAAATATTACCTTTGAAAATCAACAGGTGAATTTTGATTGGCTTTTTTAGGCTCCATCCAATTATCTGAATAATTATCCCAGTCATCTAGTAACCAACTGTGCAAAGTTTAAGAAACCCTGCCATTAACAGTGAAGAAAGGCTGCAGTTTACATTTTCCCAGGGAAATCTGTTTTTGACTCCACCCAGTTTTTGTAACCTTGACACACAGTCACTCAAAGACTGTGAAAAGAAGCAGTTTATCCAGCAAAGAAAACTGATTAGCTGTTTGTGGCTCCGCTTCTTTAGTGAATTTGAACCCCAGTCACTTAATGACCGAATGCATCATGTTTGAGGCCTCTGCCACAGTGTAAGAATGGCAGCAGTTTCAATATTCCCCCTTAAAAATCAATAGGTGAATTTTGATTGGCTGTTGTAGGCTCCACCCACTTTCCAGAATATTAATCCCAGTCATCCAGTGACCAACTGTGTCAAGTTTGAGAACCCTGCCAATAACAGAATGGTTGAAATCAATCTAACAAATCTGATTGTAGGTTTGTGGCTCCACTCCTTTAGTAAATTTGGACCCCAGTCACCAAATGACTGACTGTATCAGGTTTGAGGCCTCTGCCACTAACAGTGTGAGAATGGTAGCAATGTAAATATTCCCCTTGAAAAATGAACAGGTGAATTTTGATTGGCTGTTGTAGCCTCCACCCACTTTCTAAATATGAATCCCAGTAAGTCACCCAGTGACCAACTGTGCCAAGTTTGGGAACCCTGCCATTAACAGTGTAAGAATGGTAGTAGTTTTTATTTTCCCATGTTAAAAATGTAGTTGTTGGCGCCGCCCACTTTTTCTAACCTTGACATATAGTCACTCAATTACCAAGTTTATGACCTTTGGTGTCCTTGGTATCAACCATTTGTATATTTCCATTGAAATTAATCAAATCTGATTGGCTGTTTGGTGGCTCCGCCCCCTTTCTGAATTTGAACCCCAGTCACCCAGTGACCAACTGTACCAGGTTTGAGGCATCTGCTATTAACAGTTTAAGAGTGGCAGCGATTTAAATATTACCTTTGAAAATCAACAGGTGAATTTTGATTGGCTGTTGTAGGCTCCACCCTTTTTCTTGAATATTAATTCCAGGCACCCAGTGACCAACTGTGCAAAGTTTGAGAACTTTGCCATTGACAGTGTAAGAATGGCTGCAGTTTATATTTGACCAGTGAATTTTGTTTTTGGCTCTGCCCACTTTTTGTAACCTTGACACACAGTCACTCAATGACCAAGTTTGTGAGCTTTCAGGTTCCTGGCATCAAAAATGTGTGAATGGAAGCAGTTTATAAGCAAAGAAATCTGATTGGCTGTTTGTGGCCCAGCCACTTTAGTGAATTTGGACCCCAGTCTCCCAATGACCGACTGTAGCAAGTTTGAAGCCTCTGCCATAAACAGTGTAAGAATGGCAGCAGTTTAAATATTCTCTTTGAAAATCAATAGGTGAATTTTGATTGGCTGTTGTATGCTCCACCCACTTTCCTGAATCTTATTCTTTTTCACCCAGTGACCAAGTGTGCCAAGTTTGAAAACCCTGCAATTTACAGTCTAAGAATGGCTGCAGTTTACATTTTGCCATTAAAAATGAACGGCTGAAATTTGATTGGCTGTTTTATGCTCCACCCACTTTTCCTGGATTTGTAACCTTGGTCACCAAGTGACCAACTGTGCCAAGTGTGGGGACTGTGGCTTGATTAGTGTGCAAATGGCAGCCTTTTCCATTTTTTCCATTGACATGAATGGGTGAAATCTGATTTGCTGTTTGTAGCTCCGCCCACGCGTGCAGGGGGGCCGCGAGACCCCCAGAACCTATCATTCCAGGTAGTAAGGGATCTGTGTACCAAGTTTCGTTCAAATCGGTCAAGCCGTTTTTTGCGTGATCGCGCCACATACATACATACATACATACATTCGATTTTATATATATAGATTTCATTGCGAAAAATACACACTGTAGCATTATTTCAGAATCAAATATCCTCACCATAAATTGTGGCAAATGAAGAAAAAGATCCGCACCACCTTCAGAAAAGCTTAGTCTGTTTTATTGGAAAAAAACATACAAATTTAAAAAGAACTTTAAGGCAGGACAGTCCACTGTTTCGGGCTCCTGCCCATCTTCATGCTGCCACCAGTGACTAGATATGTAAATAGGCTGTTTCCCATCAGGTCCTCTAATTAGTATATACTCAATGATTGGTTGTTTCTTTGTATATATGTTGGTGTTTTTTGTATGTTACTTCAGAACTAGGCAGCATGAAGATGGGCAGGAGCCCGAAACAGTGGACTGTCCTGCCTTAAAGTTCTTTTTAAATTTGTATGTTTTTTTCCAATAAAACAGACTAAGCTTTTCTGAAGGTGGTGCGGATCTTTTTCTTCATTTGCCACAGTTTGAGTCCCATGGTGTCCGGGACTATTAGATCTGCACACCTGACCATCTGAAATTGATGGAAGCCAAGCAAGTGCGACTCCACACTCAAAACTCACCATAAATTGTGACAGGTAGATAATTTAAGTTTTGCGACAAACGGTAGAAACAGTCAAACAAAAATTGTGTTTTCGCTTTGTTTGAAATTCCTAGTAAACAAAAGCCTAGTTTTCATTTAGGTGTCATAAGTAGGGATAAAGTTATTGCCAATTAACCACTTCAGGAAGAGAACAATTTTCACATATCAAACCTAAATTATCTATATATTGTGTTTTTCAGGACAAATTAGGCTTTTAGTGTGTGAAAATTTTGTTTAGTAAGTACCTTATTTTCTATGCATTTTAAAGGGAAATTAAGGTAAAAAAATAGAAAAAAAAACAACACACTATTTCTCCATTTACATCCAATATAGCTTTACAATAAACAGTGCTTAACCTCCTTGCCGGTCTAAAAAATCCGGCAAGGAGGCAGCGCCGCACATTTTTTAAATTTTTTTTTTTTTTAAATCATGTAGCGAGCCAAGGGCTCGCTACATGATAGCCGCTAAGCGGCGGCATCCCCCCACCCACTCCGATCGCCTTCGGCGATCAGAGTATGCAGGGAATCCCGTTGAGAGCGGGATTTCCTGCAGGGCTTCCCCGGTCGCCATGGCGACGGGGCGGGATGACGTCACCGACGTCATGGACGTCGGGACGTCATAGGGAATCCCGATCCGCCCCTCAACGCTGCCTGGCACTGATTGGCCAGGCAACGCAGGGCTCTGGGGCGGGGGGGAGCGACTCGGCGCGGCGGATTGCGGCGGATCGGCGGCGAGCGGAAGTTACAAGCAGCTAGCAAAGTGCTATCTGCTTGTAACAAAAAAAAAATTATGCAAATCGGCCCAGCGGGGCCTGAGATATCCTCCTGCGCAGGTTACCCCGAGCTGAGCTCGGGATAACCGGCAAGGAGGTTAAGCATAAGTTAAATCTACAAATTTTATTTGCTCATCCATCCTGGTTATTACAACATTTAGATTGTGTTCCTAGCACAATGTATGGTGACAATATTGTATTTCTCATTGTACACTATTGATGATGATGAGACCGTATTTGCAAAAATAATAGCAATATACCCTCATGGCATACATATCTAAAAAGCCAAGTTCCTAAGGTAATAATACATGTTTTTTCTCTTATATTCTGTCACTTTGTTTTCATTTTACAAGTCTTTTATTTTGGTACAGAATATGCGACAATGTATTGCTTTTGATTCAGTTTGTGACTAAGAAGAATACACAAGACATGGGCCTCAACCCTAAAACTCTCTAAACTCCATTCTACAACTTATCAGGGTTAAAATGTTACCATCTATGTCTCTTGTAGTTTTGCTAAGACTTTCCCAAGTTTGATCATAGTTTTGAAAATTACTTTTTTATGTTGGATTGAGTTTGTCCCTGCCATTTTTTATGTGACGTGCGCCCAAGCTTTAAGACACACCAAAATGTATTCTACTCTTGACGGTTAAACTGATACCACATATGCCTCATTTAGTAACAAACTAGTGGTGCAGTCTCCACAACAGTGGACAAATATATTTGCTTAAAGGAGTCATCAGGGCAAATCTATTAAAATGAGTGGTACTTACCGGGGGCTTCCTCCAGCCCCAAGCTCCCAGGACCTCCCTCGCCGCAGCTCTGCCCGCAGCCATTCGCCGGAGCTCCGACCCGGTCCCCAGCGATGACGTCAGAGCGACCTGGAGGTCGCCCTGTACTGTGCCTGCACGATTGGCGCTATCAATCACCGCCACGTGGGCCATAGCGGACTGTGCAGAACTACTGCGCCTGCGCAGTCCGCTCCGGCCCACGTGGCGGTGATTGACAGTGCCGATCGCCCAGGCGCAGTACAGAGCAACCTCCAGGTTGCTCTGACGTCATCGCTGGGGACCGGGTCGGAGCTCCGGCGAACGGCTGCGGGCAGAGCTGCGGCGAGGGAGGTCCTGGGAGCTTGGGGCTGGAAGAAGCCCCCGGTAAGTACCACTCATTTTAATAGATTTGCCCTGATGACTCCTTTAAGTGGTTAAATAGGAACAAAGCTATATGTAGAATATTAAATAGGGAAACACCAAAACTGTTCTTGTCCATAAGGAGGAAACAAGGTCTGCATTATGGATGTAAAGTGATTAAAGGTGCGATTTTCGCTATAGGAGGCTTTTCCCTTTAAATAAGACAAGTGCGCTCTGGAGAGTGATGCTCTCTGAATACTGGCTAGCTCGCCCTGCTCTCTTCATCTTCTCCATGACAAGATGTCAGTGGCTGCGGCCGTGCAATCAATGGCGCCTCTCTGCTCTGCCCCCGAGGCCAGTCGCTCCCTGAGCTCTGGCACACAAGAATTGCAGGCTGTAAGCCTATTTATTCCTGTGCCTTATCTTCCCTCCACTGCTCCCTGCACAATGCAAATCACGGCCCATAATTCCAGTGCGGATGCCGCGGATGACTTTTATCTCTGCACCGCAGTATTTCTGGAGTGAGGGGGCGAGACTGAGAAATTACTTAGCACTTTTTTTCCATGCCTGGAAACACGCTGGATTCAGCACCATGGATTGGGGTGGAGGATGTGACAGGGAGGAGAGCGGTACCCAGACTCTCGTCAGCTGAGGGGATGAGGAGGAGGAGGGGGAAGGATGGAGGAGGGAAGCAGCGTGATGCTGTGTACTGGACCACGATGCCGAGCAGAAGGTTGCCGCTGTGATCTGACGAAAACGAAATGAGCAAAGGATGGATCAAAGCAAACACATAAAGGGAACCTGTTGTGCCCCATTACTAGGCGTCACGCTGCTTGTTTGTAAAGGGATAAGCCTACTTTCAAAGCAGGATTCTGATTCACTCTTCTGCATAAACACACTGAGGGTCCATGTACAAATCTCGGTGAACAGTAGGAAGGACTGAGACAACCTAATTTGGGTGCAGGTCTGCCCTCATGTCTGCCTACGCGTCGAATCAGCCTGCATGCATTGGCAAACGCATAGCAAAGGTACAGTAGTAGGGGTGTCTCAGCACCCTAGAAAAAAAGACAAGACAAAAAAAAGGGAGCCCAATAGCGCAATATGATTTCATATACGGGATATCAACAGGTGAGGTAATTGTAGTACTCACAAAGGCGTGTTGTAGAGGGTCAACCGACCACAGGAAGCAGGTGGAGACAACAAACCCGACCCCACTCGTGGTGGTCCAGCCAGACCTGGGTGTGGATGCCCTCTTTGGTAAAAGGGACAGATTATCACTATGGTTTAAACCATGTGTAGTCTGTCTAGACCCCTCCAACAGTGTGTGTTGGGGGTACGTAAGGCACAATTTGGGTAAAGAGGCACCCCAGTGTGAATAACATTGGATTAAAAACAAGATAAAATTGACAAAAAAAATGAGGTGGCTTACCTCAATGGCGAGATCTTTGTGTAGACAAATAAATATTTATTTAGCACAGGCAATGCATTTCACGGGTCTAAGCCCGCTTCCTCAGGCCAATAACAGTGCCAATTGCAAATAACCGATCAGCAAAGGGAGCCTCTCGAGTGCCAAATGCCAACTGCAAATAGCCGATCAGCAAAGAGAGCCTCTATAGCCGATTAGCAAAGAGAGCCTCTCAAAGCTCCCTTTGATGATCGGGCGTCTCTTTACCCAAATTGTGCATAGGCAATGGGTTAGGGTCACTGATCGAGAAATTAGGAGACACCATGAACCACGTTAAGGGGGAAGGATACAGAAAGTTTTCTCAGAGATTTCAGCTGTCTGTTGGTGGTGGTGGTTCCTTCATGCTGTGGGGCTGTGTGGCCAGTGCAGGGACTGGGGATCTTGTCAAAGTTGAGGGACGCATGGATTCCACTTAGTATCAGCAGATTCTGGAGACCAATGTCCAGGAATCAGTGACAAAGCTGAAGCTGCGCCAGGGCTGGATCTTTCAACAAGGCAACAACCCTAAACACTGCTCAAAATCCACTAGGGCATTCATGCAGAGGAACAAGTACAACGTTCTGGAATGGTCATCTCAGTCCCCAGACCTGAATATAATTGAAATCTGTGGTGTGAGTTAAAGAGAGCTGTCCATGCTTGGAAGCCATCAAACCTGAATGAAGTAGAGATGTTTTGTAAAGAGGAATGGTCCAAAATACCTGCAACCAGAATCCAGAGTCTCATTGGAACCTACAGGAAGTGTTAACCTTCCTGGCGGTAAGCCCGAGCTGAGCTCGGGCTATGCCGCCGGAAGGCACCGCTCAGGCCCCGCTGGGCCGATTTGCATAATTTTTTTTTTTGCTGCACGCAGCTAGCACTTTGCTAGCTGCGTGCAGTGCCCGATCGCCGCCGCTACCCGCCGATCCGCCGCTATACGTCGCGCCGCAGCCGCCCCCCCCCCCCCAGACCCCGTGCGCTGCCTGGCCAATCAGTGCCAGGCAGCTCTATGGGGTGGATCGGAATCCCCTTTGACGTCACGACGTCGATGACGTTGATGACGTCGGAGACGTCATCCCGCCCCGTCGCCATGGCGACGGGAGAAGCCCTCCAGGAGATCCCGTTCTTTGAACGGGATCTCCTGATCGCCGATCGCCGAAGGCGATCGGAGGGGCTGGGGGGATGCCGCTGAGCAGCGGCTATCATGTAGCGAGACTTTGTCTCGCTACATGAAAAAAAAAATAAAAAAATTAAAAAAAAAGATTTGCTGCCCCCTGGCGATTTTTTAGCAAACCGCCAGGAGGGTTAAGAGGCTGTAATTTCTGCAAAAGGAGGATCTACTAAACATTGATTTCATTTCTTTTTTTGTGGTGCCTATATTTATGCACCTGCCTAATTTTATTTAAACAATTATTACACACTTTCTGTAAATCCAATAAACTTCAATTCACTTCCCAAATATCACTGTGTGTGTCTCCTATATGATATATGTAACTGACATTTTTTATCGTAACAACCAACAATTTATACAGGAAAATCATGACGATTAACAAAGTTGCCTAAACTTTCGCATCCCACTGTATACTTACCTGTGGCTTCCTCCAGCCCCATGATGTATGTGGGCTCCCTGGCCGTCCTTTCCGGCTGCTCAGTTCACATCTTATCCCCAAACTGGCCAGTTGCGGCCAGTTGTGCACTTGTGTGCATGCGTGGCCTGGCCACGTGCGCCCCCTCGCCTGGGAGCATTCTGTGCCTGCGAAGGTGCAGAGCGCTCCCAACTGTAGAAGCAGGGCCGGCGCTACCATTAAGGCAAAGGAGGCAGCTGCCCCAGGGCCCCAGAGCTTGTAATGGCCCCCAGTGGCTACAAGAGGAAAAAAAAAAATTCAAAATCGGCCTTATAGTTTTTGAGAAAATCGATTTTAAAGTTTCAAAGGAAAATAACAAAACACATTTAAAAACCTGTCGACTTTAATGGTTAATAGCAAATCCACCTTAAATGCTAGAAACCCTAAATTTGCAGGGTATGTTAAGGAGATCATTAGGAATAAGAGAAAAAAACAATTTTTCAAAAAGACCTTATAGTTTTTGACAAAATCGATTTTAAAGTTTTGAAGGAAAAAAAGTATACTTTTAAATGCGGTAAATGTCACTTTTAGTAGCAAACCTAACGGTAGTGTAATTTTACATGCATCAAACGAGAGCGCAATAAATTTCCTGACGGGGTTTCCAGGGGGTCTATACGCAGCCGCAGCGCTTTGGCCAGGGATCGCTATACAGCCGCAATATGGCTGTATGAAGATCCCTGGCATGGTTTCCTATTTTCCCAATTTTTTTTTTTTTTATGTTTAGAGTGTGGGAATTTAAAAAAAAAATTGTGGGGTCCCCCCTCCTGAAACTTTTTAACCCCTTGTCCCCCATGCAGGCTGGAATAGCCAGAATGTGGAGTTCCGACCGATTGGGGCTTCACACCCTGACTATACCAGCTGCAAAAAAGGTCTCTTAATGCCGATTTTTGTTCCGGGGTATATGTTGGAGGGCCCCCCAGGTTTATTTTGCCCTGGGGCCCCATTGTTGCTTAAACCGGCCCTGTGTAGAAGCATGACGGGGGATGCACGCACAGCCGAACCGCACATGCACAGAAGAGAGCGACCAGCCAAATCAACAGGATAGCTAAAGATCAGAGCAGCCGGAGAGGACGGCGAGGAAGCCCATGGGCCTCATGGGAAACCCCGGGTAAGTATAAATACACCCTTGTTCACATCTTAGGTTTTCATTGAAAATGTCATGCATCTGGTTTATTTCCAAGCTGCATAAAATCAGCATTCAATCTGCGCGCAAGTCCGAATTATATTTAATCCCATTGATCTCTCCTCACCAGTAAAGCTGTAGCATCGCGACTGAGTTTATTACAAATGCGCATGCGGTCTTATTTTATGTAGAGACGTATATCGCTTCTGGAACGAGCAGAAATAAATTTGCTCCCCGAGGGAGCCCGAAAAGAGGCGCCGGCTGCGCCGATACCGCCAGCTGATCTCACAAGCTGCAATTTTTGCACGGTGCGTAATCCCATCCTCCAGAGCTGTGAAAGAGCTCAGCGGCCGCGCACGTAAAACTCACACCTCTGATCAGTAATGGGGAGCGATTATCAGAGAAGGTATTCGATCAGGAATGGAAGCTACGTGCCGCCACAGCGACAGCAGGTCAATATGCCCTGCACGTAGCAGCCTCTGCGCTTCAGCTGCACTCTCGCCGTGTAGAGGATTGAGAAGTCTTTTGTCACGCTGTGCTGTGCTAATAATGGTCTCCATGTCACAGCATCTGTTATTGTCACCTGCACCACCCTCCCTCCCCAGCCTCTGGGGTCTTCCTTGTACTGTAAAGGCAGAGCGCTTTTACATCACTGGTTAACCTGGCGGGAGCCATGACTGCAGCGGGCGTCCATGTTCAGTTTGTGCTGCAGGAAATGACTCCAAGCTTAGGCTGTCATCCTGCATGTTTTTTTTACTGGGAGCAGCAGATATTTTGGCCTGATTCTGCCTGTGACAGTAGGGGTACATATGTCCTGATTTTAAAAAAACTGGGCAGCTTGAAAAGAACATGTCCTTTGACACAAAGCATTCCATCTGAATGGGAATCCGTGGCGGTCTGTTTATAAGCGGAAGAAAGATGAGATCATGCAAGTGTCACCCTTGACTGACCAAAGAAACAAAATCCTGCTGTTTGGGACTGGGTAATGCAAGGCACGATATTAGCTTCTTACAGCCCTAGTTTATATGCCATTTGTAACGGAATACTCACAGAAATGCGATTAAAAACAGAAAAGAATCTGGCTAGATGTAATTCATTTAACCAGGGCCTTGGAGTCGGTACAAAAAATATCCAACTCCAACTCCTCAGTTTATGAAACCACCGACTCCAACTCCGACTCCAACTCCAGGTACCCAAAATGGCTCCGACTTCTCGACTCCGACTCCTTAGTCTAATACTTACAAGGGCTGTGGATTTGGTACAAAAATCATCTGTTTATGAAACTACAGACTCCGACACCAGGTACCAAAAATTGCTCTGACTCTGACTCCTCGACTCCGACTCCACAGTCCTGCATATAAGTGCAGTAAGTTAAATTGGGCGCAAGATGTTGCCCATAGTAGAATATCAGTAGTGTTACCGATATTTTCCTATCTCCTTATCTTATCCACACACTAACCTCTCCTTTAACTATGCCTAACACTAAATGGGCTCCCAGTGATGTCCCAGCCGAGCCTGTTTAGCTAAGCAGAAATCTCCTCCCAGAGCATTCTGGGAAACCAGGCATTATTTTAATTGGCTTTGGAATTCACTACGGCAGCAAAAAAAGATCAGCAGACAGTTTAAAGGGCAACTGAAGTGAGAGGTATATGGAGGCTGCAATCTTTATTTCCTTTTAAACAAAACCAGCTGCCTGGCTGCCCTGCTCATCCTCTGCCTCTAATACTTTTAGCCATAGCCCCTAAACATGCATGCAGCATATCAGAGGTTTCTGACATTATTGTCAGATCTGACAAGATTAGCTGCATGCTTGTTTCTCGTGTGACTCAGACTCTACTGCAGCCTAATAGATCAGCAGGGCTGCCAGGGAACTGGTATTGTTTAAAAGTAAATAAATAGGGAAGTCTCCATATTCCTCTCACTTCAGTTGTCCTTTAAAAGGAACTAAATATGGCAGCCTCCAAATCCCTTTCACATCAGTTGTCCTTTAAGTCAACTCATTTATGTGTGCTAATTATGATTTTTACTATAGACCTGACAAGGTGTACAAAATACATAACACTACTTTTTAATTTCTGCAGGTCCGCTGCTTTGAAAAATCGAATTAGCTGGGGGTCATCCTATATAATAAATAACTTGTCCCTGCGTCCTCCTGTGTCTGTGCATTGGGCCTGACGAGGTCTCTGACGGACGTCAGAGAGCAAAGAAGGGAGTGGCAGGGGGTGGGCATTTGCGCCCACGCTCCTCCGCGGGAGCGTGGCCGTGTGGGCGGGAAGGGAGGCGCGCCCATTTTTTTACAGGCAGGTGTAACGATTGTGGAATTCTCTCCGTGATCAGCGCACGCTGCGGAAATCCTCCACAAGCGTATAATTTGAGGGAACCCAGCAAAAGGTGCAATGCACCTGTAGAGGGAAATTCCTGTCGGCAGGTGGAGCTATGGAGTGCAGAGGAACAGCTCCTCTGCCCTGCCACACACGCCAGACAGGAATTGCACGAAGGGAAGAAACGCAGGGCAAGATAGCCCTGAAAGAGAGAGATCAAAGCGACAGAGGGTATGTGTGTTCACCAAACTAGTCACCACCCTGCGACGATGAACACACAACCAGGAAGATAAAGTGAGAAGGCAATCGCCGAAGATGGCGGTTGCTAACAGCGACACAAGACCGAGTAAGCACAGATGAGGAATGTATGTATGTCCACCAATCTAGCCGCCAACCTGCGACGGTGGACACACAACAAAGGAAACTGAGTGAGAACGCAATCGCCTGAGAAGCGATTGCGAATGAGATTGAGCAAAGGGACAGATTGTATGTGTGTGCACCAAACTAGTCGCCAACCCGCGACGGTGCATACACAACAGCAGATATGAAGTAGGAACGCAATCGCGAGTGAGGTGATTGCCAGAGGTGACAAGGCTACAGCAAGGCAGAGCACGAGAGTAGCAAAGGCATAGCTAATATACAATGAGAAGATAAGGAAAATAACAAACGCTAACTAAACGCGAACACCGCACTCATTCGCAACAGTGCACGCGTTTATGCGCGGTCTCCGCGTGTTAAGCACAACAGAGACAAGCACGCCTAACTAACCACCGACAGACAAATATAAAACAGAGGACGCGAGTGCTTGCTTAACAGTTACCTCACTGAGCCTCCAGCAAGCGTTCGTAGCAGACAAGACAGATACACGAAAACAGGAATAAGTGAGAGAGACTGATCCACAGCACTAGCGCCAGGCGAGTGCGATCCAGGTAAGACAGATTAGATGAGATAGCTGGTAGCAACCGCTGCTCCAGCTATACTCCAAGAACAAAGATCAGAACGACTTCCTGCCGACCACCGATGGGACAGAACAATCGCAACAGACAAACAAAACAGATATGCAATCCTAACTGCACTAGGGAACCTGCCTAGTGCAGTCCCAGGAATTACTCTAAGCTAATCTTTAAACAATGAGCAAGGCTGACACTCCAGGAGTGTTTCACAGGACTAAATCCATATGACCAGCCCAGGTCTGTGATATCACATGGTATATATAGAGCAAGCCTACAAAGGATGTGGCTAGGCAATCTGCATGACAAACATATGCAAATTCCTCAGCAGCAAGCTGCAAAACTGACAAAAGGTCTCTCTTCCAGAGACCTGCAGAATGTAGACCTGAACAGTGGTCAAAAAGCTGCCTGCCTGCGCAGGCAGCCGAGCGGATCCTCACAGCAGGCCTTTAAACAAATGTCTTATAAAGTATGAGTAGTGAAAGTAACGTATTGAATAAAATTATGTTTTTTTACAATATTAATTTACTAGTGACCTTAGCCCGTTTAAAAACGGGCTAGGTCTGTCAGCGCTCATCCGCCATGCGCACGCCCACCCACCCCTCCTGGCCCCCCGCCGCATCATACCCCCAGCTCTCCTCAGTGTCTCTACATCCCTCCCTGCACATGCACACACACAGGGACATGGGACGCAGAGACACTTGCGTTTTATTAGGTAGGATAAATAATTTAGTCAGTGTTTGCCCATTGTAAAATCTTTCCTCTCCCTGATTTACATTCTGACATTTATCACATGGTGACATTTTTAGTCCTGAAAGGTGCAGCTCTGCGGACTGCTCGCAGAATTCTGAATAGCGTAACAGCCTAGGCTGTGACATCACTGGGAGGGAGGGGCTACATATTAATATACAGCAATATATAGATATAGGAAGTGTTTCCGATCATGAAACCAGGGGGTAAAAAACGTAAAAGTGGATATCCTGAATAATTTACTGCGTTCTACTATATGACGCTAAAGGCCCTCTTTAACTTTTTGGGTGTAATTTAAATTTTATCCATGGAAGTAAAAATGACAAGGATCACTGGCAGCAAAAAGGGTTAAACAGCCCATTCATTGGCTCTCGCCTAGCAGCGCTGGGTCCCCGGTTCGAATCCCAGCCAGGTGAACATCTACAAGGAGTTTGTATGTTCTCCCCGTGTCTGCGTGGGTTTTCTCCGGGCACTCTGGTTTCCTCCCACATCCCAAAAACATACAGATACTGTAAGTTAATTGGCTTCCCCCCAAATTGGCCCTAGACTATGATACATGCACTACACGATACATAGACATATGACTATGGTAGGGATTAGATTGTGAGCTCCTCTGAGGGACAGTTAGTGACAAAACAATATACTCTGTACAGCGCTGCGTAATATGTTGGCGCTATAAATACATAAATAAATAAATAAATGAAACGAAAATGCTTTCTCCACATAAATATCTGCTTCCCGACAAACGTTGGTCCCAGCACCATTCAAAATGGTGAATTTGAAAATAATTGCAGAGATCCATAGGCTTTCTCTCCGCCAGAGTAGATCAGGCATCTCCTCTTTATATGAAGCGACGAGACCGCTCCATGTCACCCCCCCCTCCGGCCCGTGCAGCCATCTTTTTTTCACTAAATGCTATTATTAGCACTAACTATGTCAATCTCTTTAGCGCTGTAGATAATTGGATGACCCGGCGATATATCAGAGCGGACTGTTAGATCTGGCAGAGCGGATTGAAGTCTCCTTCCCATTCATACACGGACTGATCTATTACACTGGGTCTCTTTTATTCTATTATACCTATGGCTGCGGGACGCTGACAGCCAACAGTAAAATATACGAGGCTGATAATGATACATAAATCTTTCACATCCCCTATTTGTCATGCTGCTATTTTATATCGGGGTTAATGTATATACATTTAAATACCAATAATGTATGTAAAGAAGTCAGGAACTCTAGTTTAATGTGTCCAAGGAGAATTACATTTTCTTTAATTAAGCATTAAATCGCTTTACTTTTTATGGAGGTGTTTTAAATTATATTGCAGGTCCTCAAGCGATAATTGCTGGCCGCTTGCAATCTTCCTCAGCCATTTCTGCAACAGAGATCGGGTTGGGTCACCTGTGCCTGACAACTGATGCGGTTTACATCGCGGTGTCTACCTGGCCGCGGCTGCGTTTCAGGCTGTCAGTTACTAGAGAGGCGTGGCTGCAGTGTGGATTGCTGGCCGCCCCGCCTCCTGAGGCATAGACCATGATACTGCCTGGGTTCTGGTTTAGTTGGTCATGGAGGAGGTGGAAGAGGAGGGAGAAGAGGAGGCTGCTGGTAGTTTGCAGTGAGTAGCTGACCACCTGTGACCTGCTGTAACTGCAGGTCTACAGCAGTGGCTGGATAGTTTACTGGTTAAGGGCACCACCTTTTACATGGGAGACCAGGGTTCAAATCCTGGCTAGGGTCTGTACCTATTCAGTAAGGAGTTCAAGGCAAGACTCCCTAACACTTCAGGGTGGCCTCCTGAGAGCGTCCAAGTGGCTGCAGCTCTTGAGCGCTTTGAGTCCGGCAGGAGAAAAGCGATATACAAAATGTTCGGTTCGGATTACAGTATGCAGGGCTGTGGAGCCAGTACAAAAATCATCCAACTCCTCAGTTTAAGAAACCACTGACTCCAGGTACCCAAAATTGCTCAGACTCCGACTCCTTAGTCTAATAATTCATACCAGGGCTGTGGAATTGGTACAACAATCATCCGACTTCTCAGTTTTATGAAACCACCGACTGACTCTGACTCAAGGTACCCGACTCCACAGCCCTGACAGTGTTTGACATATAATTTTAGATGCAGATATTTTTATAAATGTATTCCTGCATAGTGAGGAGACAGGAACTCCATACTTCTCACACCTTTTTCCTTTAAAGGATACTCGGGGCGAGGGAAAATAGTTGAAATTTACTTACATGAGGCTTCTTCCAGACCCCCCCCCCCCCCCCTACTCCCAGTCTATAAGGCCCCATGACATGCTTTCAATCCCCTATTCTGTACTGCTGACCCCTCCGGAAGATCCACTAGTTGCAGCTACTGCGCATAGCGGCCCTGACCGCACACCTCCATGATCATCCTCCCATAGCCTGGAGTGTTTTGCACATGCGCAGTTCGCACAGACACAAACACAGAGAAATCCACCTTTTGTGGGTTCTCCTTTATCTGCAATTAATGAGACAGTGTAATTTGAGCTGTGAGCTCTCTGCAGGGTTCTGAGCTAATATGTAAACGCAGGAGGTCAACCCTTTCTGTGCTCCCCGGGAACCAGGAAGTACCCACACTGCAGCATCACTGCAGGAGTTCTCTAAGCCGTAGCAAGGAAATTTTTTTCTATAAAGGTTATTATGCTGTTGCTTATCTTTTACATCTGAAACGGAAGTTCTGAGTTCAGATCCGCTTTAAAGTGTGCATGCGCAGAACGCCCGGTCCACTCCGCTGCTGTCAAATTTAAGTGTGCGACCCGGCTGGACTTTAATGGAGAGGACAACAGAGCAGATCAGGTAGCAGCGTTGGGGCTGAAGGACTACAGGGGGCTGTAAGGTAAGTAAAAATCCTCTTGTTCCCTCGTCTCCGGTACACGGAGGCTGGGTGCACAGATAACAGAGCATGAAAGGTCGCGTTTTCTGTCATGTGCGGTTTTTTTGTGTGTGTTTTATAGTGCGTTTGCGTTTTTTCCGCATATGCGTTTTTCTAGCTTTTGTGTGCATTTGCGGTTCGTATATACAAAACACATATGCATTTCGTATGAATTTTCCATGCGTTTTATGTAAATCACTAGGAAGACAACAGGAGGCGGAAATACATCACAAAACAAAACTAAAAAAAACACACAAAAAAAAGCATATAAAACATTCCCATTGACTTTCATCATGTGTGTTTTTGATGCGTTTTTGAATACTATGCAACAAAAGCAGCGTTTTAAAAAAAAACTCACACATAAAAAATGCATATGCGTATTTATGTGCGTTTTTTCATGCGGCCCATTGACT
Source organism: Hyperolius riggenbachi (assembly GCF_040937935.1). Lineage (NCBI taxonomy): Eukaryota > Metazoa > Chordata > Amphibia > Anura > Hyperoliidae > Hyperolius > Hyperolius riggenbachi. The sequence goes on from NC_090653.1 coordinate 256,985,741, forward strand.
TCCATTAGCGGCAAAAAACGCAGCATTTTACGCAACGCTAGCGTTTCTGCAAAGTGGGCACCTAGCCTTAAAGTCAGTTGTGCCACCAATAATAAATTAACATGAATAGAGATGGCCCGAACCGTTCGCCGGGCGAACATCACTGGGGCTTCTACTACTTCCGAGTCGCTATGACCCGGAGTAGTACGCCTGCGCTGCCCGGCGTATCGCGTCCTAGATCGCGCTCCTGTTGCCGGGCACTCTCTGCGCATGAGCGTGACGTCGTTAATGACGTCACGCACATTCGCAGAAAGTGCCCGGCAACAGGAGCGCGATCTAGGATACGATACGCCGGGCAGCGCAGGCGTACTACTCCGGGTCATAGCGACTCGGAAGTAGTAGAAGCCCCAGTGATGCAGAGATGTTCGCCGGCGAACGGTTTGGGAACCGCTCGCGACATCTCTGAACATGAATAAGTAATTATAGTAAATTAAAAGTGTCAAGGAATATTTGAAAAGCATTTAGACACAATTACAATGTACCCGTAAGCAATGTGTATGCATTAAATGGCCCTGAGATGATGATACTCCCAACAGGGGGTACTTGGCCAACCCAGCCATTTATTAATGGTAAACTTAACAAAACTATAACAAGTAACTTGTCTATATATCTTATCTAAAGTTTAGATAGTTTACACAGCATATCTAGCTGCAAACAGCTTCAAAAGTTTATGATTATTTCTTCCTGTGATACAATGAGGGCAGCCATGTTCTGTTTGTCACATTGTCACAGGCTGAGGGCTGGATATGCTATCAGCTTGCCTGTGTGTAAATTCAGTCCCCTCTCCTCCTCCCTCCTCCCCTATGCCTCTGAAATCAATGGCTAATAACCTCCTCCTCCTTCTGCCCAGACTGAGCTCCCATAAGCCCTTGCTACACTGCCAAGGCACTGTGAAAAGCTGTGGGCGAGGCTTGTTTAGTTTATAGGGAATTAGAGTATTAAAACAAAACAAAAAAAGTATTTGGCTTGAGGAATGCCCTATAAACTATATGAAAGGAACACAATTATGCAATGAGTAAAAGTTTATCTCAGATCCACTTTAAAGGGGCACTATGGCGAAAAAGTGAATGCCAGTTGCTCTGTCCAACTGCCAAAAATCTGTGTAGTGAGCAGGGATGCTAGCCAGCATCATTGTTTAATCCTTTTTAGGGAATATCTTTATAAAGAATAAAAGCCTCGCTGAGAATCCCCTATGAAGAGATGGACTAGTCCAAAACCTGTCACTTCTGTCAGATTTCTACTACTTACTGTAAGTGACAGCAACATAAGAGAAAAGTAATTTATGGCTCATTTTACTCTGGAAGAAACTTACTTCTTATTTGTCTATGTTTGCACATATTTTAAATTTTTAAATTTTTCGCCATAGTGCCCCTTTAAGTGTAAAAAAAAATGCAGTACTTCCAGGACACAGCAGTGACCCCCTCAAAGCTGGCCAGTCATGGCTACTGCGCATGCGTGGCAAGAGACACGTGACTATCGCGGCCGGAAGCGCTCTGCACATGCACAGTAGTGATTTTTCCGTACTACACATGTGCAGAATGCTGATGAGGAGGCGGGTGGATGGCCAGCTTTCAGGGGGTCCCTGCTGATGACTGGAGGGTCATGGAAGGACGGCGAGGGCACAGGATGACTGCGGGGGATGCAAGAAGCCCCAGGTAAGTTAAACTGCTTTTTTTAATTTTGATTAAGATTTCGGGTACCTGCTGTATTAGCTCTGAGAAACACAGGCTTTAAATCACCAGATTGAGGACAGCAGGAACAGACAAGACTGATGCATTTTGCATGAGACTGCACTTAGTCACGGCTCAGACAATTTGCAAGGCCCCTTTTTTCGTAAAACCAAAGCATAAATCTACCGGTAATATTTCCCCCGCATCCAAACTCTTAAAGGAAACCTGCAGTAAAAGGGATAGCGAGGTCGCTGTCTTCAATGCCCTTTGAAAACATCACTCGCCTGGGGACAAAGTGGGAGCAACGCGCACCTGATAAAATTGGGCGCTGCCATTGGCCCGGATATAATTCACGGCTCTGGCGCTTTCAGGGTTGTTTGAGCAATTATATAGTTGAGTTCAGGATGATACCATTTATTGGCTAACTAAAAATGAATAAGAATAAGCAAGCTTTCGGCCTTGCAGCCTTCGTCGGGCTTATATCCTGTTAGTTTGCAGGCTGGTGGTACAGACAGCTTTATACATGCAACATCAAAAGGGAAAACAGATATTTTTTCAAGCATAAATACATGTCATTAAGATGCCTTAAGTGAAACAGAACATCTAAATGGGGTTAGAGGTTGTTAGCTGAGATAAGGATCCTTGTTTACTCCATGCTCACAGACCTGGGATTAGGATTGACCCAGAGGTATCGTAAATTCTGAGTTCACAAGTTCAGCTACATAGGCTGAGAAAGTTCAAATATCATCAGCCTCATACCAATATAAAAAATTTTGTCCTTATTCAAACCCTTCTCCACAGCTTTAAACCAATTTATAAATTTTGTTTCTGCTATTAATCGGTCAGAAACAAAATTTATAAATTGGTTCAAAGCTGTGGAGAAGGGTTTGAATAAGGACAAAAATCGGTTGCCAATACTTTCTGAGTCACTTTACTAGAACAAGTATATAAATGAGATCTTGTGACTCGCCCGGGTGCGTGCTTGTTCTGTGCATGTAACTCTACTGAAGCCGGTGACAGCCGGGTAACTAGCATTTTCTAAACGGCAGTAAAGATGGCATCTTCCATACAGAACTCAGTGCGGGATTTCTGGTAAGTAAAAGAAACAATTATGTTTGCCTCTCTGCAAAGAGACCCTAAACACCCACACAGCCTGCGTACACGGTAATTACAGACGCACGGGATAAAAGCTGCAATCCAATTCTTCCAGATAAATAAAACAGAATCCTATGTGAGGTACACACAGTATATACAGGAAAAAAGCCAATGTATAGTCTGATCTCGCTTTTTCCATCTTTTCTCTGCTGCTCTGCCGTAAACAGACAAATGGATGATGTATGTTATAGAATCACACTATACAGCTAAACCACATCATGTAAATACACCAGCCAGCCTCACAATCTCGCCTACGAAAGGACCAGCATCTATCCCCTAATTAAAGTGTGGAGCTATCGTGTGGCAGATGTTTCCTACGTGAATATGCAGCGCCTGTTGCACTTCAAAACATACAGCTGTTCTTTTTCACGCAGTTTGGAGTCATAGGGAATCTGTTAGACCAAATCCCCTGGTAACGTCATGAGAGCTGTCATTTTCTGAATCAGAGGCTAGAGTATGTATAAGAGGTGTCTTGATGATACAGGTACTCTTAACTTATAAGATGACATTTAAAGAAAACCTGTAACATCAAAAAGTTCCCTCGGGGGGGGGGGGGGGGGGGGGTACTCACCTCGGGAGGGGGAAGCCTCAGGGTCCCAATGAGGCTTCCCACGCCATCCTCCGTCCCTCAGGGATCTTGCTGCAGCCCTCCGAACAGCGGCGATGTAAATATTTACCTTCCCGGCTCCTGCGCAGGCGCTGTGGCGGCTCTCGGCTCCGAGGTCTGCTCTACTGCGCAGGCGAAAGTCTCCGGCGCCTGCGCAGTAGAGCGAACCCGACTGAGATCGGGTATTTCCGTCTACTTCGGAGCCGAAAACCGCAACAGCTCCACCGCTGGAGCCTGGAAAGGTAAATATTGAACAAGCCGACGGATTTGTCGGGCCGCTGTTCGGAGGGCTGCAGTGAGACCCCCGTGGGACAGAGGACGGCGTGGGAAGCCTCATTGGGACCCTGAGGCTTCCCCCTCCCGAGGTGAGTACCCCCCAGGGGAACATTTTGATGCTACAGTGTCTCTTTAAAGTGAGTCTGAAGTGAAGAAAAAAAAAAAAAAAAAAGATACTCACCTAAGGAGAGTGAAGGATCTGGGTCCTATGGAGCCTTCCGGTTCCTCTCACCGCCCCAGTGTTCTCCCCAGGCTCTTTTAGCCAGGTGCTCCACCCGGCTAGATTTGGTGACCACCCGGCTGTCATCAGCTCACCTCCTCACATGCTGTAAGCAGAGTTGCCCTGCATTTTCATCTCGACCCACGCGGCTACTTTTTCATGCCACCCGGCTACTATTTCATGCCACCCGGCTGGAAAAAAGTTCTGGGGAGAACACTGCCGCCCCCTCGTTCCAGTGCTGACTCCCCTGTTAGCACCCTTTGACCAATGGGTTGAAGACTGCTCTTTGCCACCGCAGGAGGCATTGGAAGTCTTCCGCAGCACGAGCCCTCCTGAGGATGGGCCATTTCTTACTGCACATGTGCAAGCTATCTCGCGCAGTACAGAGACTTCCAAAGCCTCCCGCGGTGGGAGATTTGACCGGGGGGAGCCAGTGCTGGAACTAGAGGACTGTAAGGAGATCAGGAATGCTCTATAGGACACAGAGCCTTCCCTCTCCTTAGGTAAGTATCTGTTTTTTTTTTATTTTTTATTTTCACTTTATAGAGGAACTGTAGTCAAAATAACGTAATTAATGAAACAGCTTTTTTCCCTCATTTTTATTCATTTATAAATAACTAGTTGACCTAAGCCTGTTTAAAAATGGGCTGTAGGTATTTTCACGCCACCACCGCCGCTGTCAGTCAGGGCGCATGCGCGCACACCCGTCTGCCCGGCCCTGCCCTCCTAGCGTGCCTGTAGCGTGATGACGCGTTTCAACATCCCAGCCTTCGTCAGATCTGACGAAGGCAGGGATACTGAAATGCGTCATCACGCTACAGGCACGCTGAGGCGGAGACCACGCCCCTCGGAAGTGAGAGGACTTTCCACACGAACTAACGTTTTGCTGCTGGCCACAGCCTGGCGGTGCCCACGCTGCTGAAGGGAGAACGTGTCTCCTGATTGTACTATATGTACCACATGCGGCAATTTAACTTCTATCCTGTAAGTAGAAACTTACTTGCACTTATTAAACGTTCCATTGGTGGTTTTACGCTATGGAGCGCTCCACTTATCTTTTTTAGATTACTTCTGCTTGACACACCCTTAAAGGAGAGCGGCTCCATAATTTGTGTCACCAACTTGAGCGGTGTGGACTGTCTTTTGGGAAGCGCCAGACAATTTGTATTGTTTTTGCCAGTGAAAATAATGCCTGGTCTCCCAAAATGCTCTGGGAGGAGAATTCCGCTAAGGTAAACAGCCTAGGCTAAGCATCACTGGCAGGGCGGGGCTACATACTGATATGCAGAAATATATAGATATAGGATGTGTTTCTGAAGCTGAAACCAGAAAAAGTGTGCCTTTTTAAATTGGACCACAAGTAAGGTAATTATGCATATTGTTAACCTTGTGGTCAGTGTTGGACTGGGAGGTGGTAACGAACACAGTAAATCCAGCCCAGGAGACTTGGGCGCACAGGGAGTAACTTCGACGCTGTCAGAAGTCGGAGCTGAAGTTACTTTTAAAACACAATAATTCGGCTTTCAGCAATTGCTGGAAGCCAAATTATTTCATTCCCCACCATCCATGGAGGCCTGGAGGGGGAATAGTATTTAACACGGCCGGGACTTGTGCAGCAGCAGGATCAGCCATATACCGGCTGTATCCTGCGCCCAAGTCTCCCACGCTGATTCCTCTCGTACGCGGTGGTAAACCTGAGGAAATCCACTTCCTGGCCAAGCAGCAGTAATCATGTGTTGATGCTCACAGAGAAGACTTGCTGAAGGCTTCTATTGGGAGTAATAACACAGGGTTACTGCTGCTTGGCCAGCAGGTGGATTTCCTCAGCTTTTCCAGCTCCCAGTCCGACACTGCTTGTGGTCCTAATTGGAGTTTTCTTCATTTTGTCACGCCCCACATCTCCAACACCACTTAGATGCTTTTTCTGAAACTGCAGGTGCTGCTGGGAGATTGCCACAGCGTTGGACACTAGAGGGCAATATAATGATTGACTGACATGGGCAGTAAGCAATCTAAATACGCTTGCTCTAAAAGAGGCGCGATGACTGTCCAATCAGACAGAAGAGGGCGGGGACTAGGAAGAAGTGACAGTAGAATAGCTGCCTTAGCTCCTTAATATGGCTCTAAATACATCAGAAGACACAGGCAAAACCACCAGTGATTTCACGAGTAACAATAAGCTGATTGCTGGAGTTTTTTATATCCTGGCCCTGTCTGTCTGCATGTTGGGTTTGTAAATTTGATAACCTATAGGCTTGCTATACACCCGCGTTTCTGGATGTAATCCTGGCTTCAGGGGCATAGAGATAATTTGCATATTCAGTAGTGATGCATCATGGGTAACCACAGTCACTCACTTAAAGCTCAGTTATAGCAAATACCTTCTGTTTTAAGGAGGCAAACCGCACTAAGCATTGCTTTTTAGTAGTAGAAGGGCTTTTCGGTCTATTTTAGTCCTCTATACTTTCCTAGTAGTTTTGAGTCACCCTGAGCTGCTTGGGTATTCTGTTGAGGGTGGGAATTGTTTCAAAGAGCTATCCAGCCAAATAAAGGGAGGGGGGACACCAAGAGCCCAATAGTGTGATATTGTGAAGATGATAATTAATAATGAGTAATCTAACAATTTAATACTCACAAACCAGGGTTACCATTAGGCAACCACTGTGAAGGCAGGTGGGGAGATTAACCTGACCCCACTCAGGATTAAAAATCACTCTCTGTAGATGGGAAGAAGATGGGTACAACCCTCCACCAAGGGTGGACTTAGCAATATGTAGAAGCTTTCCAGAGGCGCCAATAGAATAAAAGTCACTTAAATGAGCTTAAAACTGATGGGGCAGTGGTGGGCCTATCCCATCCATGCAGACAAAGCAAACAAAGGAAGGACTGTGGCATCAACAGTCAAACAACAATTTATTTATACTCCACAGTAAAAATAGGCAACGCGTTTCACGGGCTCAATCCCGCTTCATCAGGCCAATCAAAAAGGAGCATACAGCTTAACAGCATCAAAACCACACTGAGCGCCTCTGTACTACATTGGCCTGATGAAGCGGGATTGAGCCCGTGAAACGCGTTGCCTATTTTTACTGTGGAGTATAAATAAATTGTTGTTTGACTGTTGATGCCACAATCCTTCCTTTGTTTGCTTTGTCTGCATGGATGGGATAGGCCCACCACTGCCCCATCGGTTTTAAGCTCATTTAAGTGACTTTTATTCTATTGGTGCCTCTGGAAAGCTTCTACATATTCAGCCAAATAGCAACTGCGTAGGTCATCGCCGGAACAACAGGCTTCTCTGCCTTTTGGCTAAGATCAAGTGTAGTATATGTTCTTATCAGTCTCAGGGAGGCATGTTACTGGGAACCCCGGCCTGGTCACCCGGGGAAGGATGCCTTAAACGAGCGATCGAGGGGAGCCGGAAACCTCTGATCCTCCAGTAAACAATGTCATTCCTGGTTCATAATTCCCCAGAGGCTGACTGAATGGATCTACCATGGTCGAAGCTGAAGGGCTGAGGGCTTTGCTTAGGCGTACTGCCTCTGGAAGTGGCGCTCCAGGAGTACCCAAAAATCCTGGGGCCTGGAAAACCCCAGGAAGGAGTAAGGTGCTTAGGTCTGTACTGCCCATATACATTGCCGACTAACGCAGCTCCCCGGCCTTTTGGCTAGGGAGAGTGCGGAATTTTTATAACACCGGCCGCAAGGTCGGGGCCAGCTTTTTGGCACCGGGGACTTGTCCCCTGGGGACCTAGGTCCCCGCCCCGGCTCCCTCTTGGGGGAGCCACCCGGACCATGTGGGCGTCCACATGGCCCAGGCCCTTTGGACAACCACTGGGCAGTTTGGGGTCCTTCTAACCTTCGGGTGTTGGAGGACCCAAAAGCCCCTGCGCTGAAGGCAAAGGGGGGGTTCCCTTCGGAAAACACCGGAAAGGACCCTGCTTTTGTGGGGCCCGGGGCTGCTCATGCACATTTTTGTGGGGTGTTTATGCACTTCCACTTTTTCCATGCATGGGCAGAAAGCCTTGCTTACTTCGGGCTCCTGCTGCATGCAACAGGAATCAAGAAAGCAAAAAAAAAAAAAAAAAAACAGGTTAGACGGAGAACCGGGAAGCCTATACCATCCAGAGCCTTCCCTCTACTAAAGTGAGTTTGCTATAACTCCCCCTTTAAGACAAGACACAAGACAAATAACTCAAAGTGCTGCAGCCACTACGGCGCGCTCTATAGGCAGTAGCAGTGTTAGGGAGACTTGCCTAAGGTGTCCTACTGAATAGCTGCTGGCTTACTGAATAGACAAAACCGAGAGTCGAACCCAGGTCTCCTGTGTCAGAGACAGAGCCCTTTAAATATCTAATAACTAGGTACAGTTTGGTCCTGAATTTCATGAGCTCCTCTGTAAGATGTATATTATGTATCATTGACTAGGAATGCTGCTTTGATGTTGTGTTCTTTAGCTATGTCTTGCGTGTGCATCACAGAGGAAGTCGTTAGAACAGGAAAATCATCTGCAATTAAATATGAGAAATGGACACAAAGATAATTAATGAGGAGCTAATGAAGGTTTTCTTCCAATAAGGTGTGGGCGGGCCTTACTGTAGCGAGCGAGCCTCTTGGGCCTCTTCCCACGCAATCACTCCTTTAGATCTGTCTGATTCTAAACACAAGGGGCTTGATTCACAAAGCGGTGCTAACTGTTAGCACGCCTGTGAAAAACCCCTTAGCACGTCTAAACAAGCTTTTCGCGCATAAAACTTTACGCGCGCAAAACTTTATGCGCGTAAAACTTTACGCGCGTACTGCACAGAGCGCAGGGTGCACCGCGCGAAGTGCCCATTAAAGCCTATGGGACTTAGCGCGCGTAAAACTTTGCGCGCGTAAAACTTTACGCGCGCAAAGTTAGCGCGCGATCTGATTGAGAAATCCGGTGCTAACCTACTTAGCACTGTGGTTAGCGCGTCTAAAGACTTTAGACGTGCTAAGTAGGTTAGCACCGCTTTGTGAATCAAGCCCAAGGAGTGAAAACTGTAATTTTATTTTTTAAGGGGAATATGTATTTTAGAATAATTATTTTATTGAGTGTTTACTGGTGTTTTATTGAATTAGAAACACATGAATGATTACACATAAATGTTTCAGGGTTTTTTTCTGGTACTGTAGTCCACCTGGTAAGCTTCCGTCATCTGTCATTAGAGAGGAGTGACACTTTACTATTCCTGTAACAGCAAAGTCCCCAGACTTGGGCCTCGATTCATCAATGTTTTTGAGATAACTTTTTCAAGTTTGTTAAATTACCGAATTCGAAGTTTATCGATTTCTAGTTGTATTCATCAAGGTTTTTCCACATGCGGTGTGAATTCGATAAAATATCGATAACAATTCGGTAACCATTCGGTAACGTGTGGATATTTCCATTTTACAGCGGTAATTTAACACAAGGCCATAAGATTCCCATGGAATTGTGGGTAAAAGGCAGTCCTTTGAACACTATGTAGCAACATTCTGAATAGGGCTTAACACCTGCACCAGGATTCTGGAAGTGGTTTGGGACAATCCCACAATTTCTCCAGCTGCGGCTTGATAGGAGCCTTTTCTGAAAACATGTAGTGCAGCTAGCAAATTAGTTAACCTTGGCACTGCCTGTGTTCTCTTACAAGATGATTCAAGAGAAATGCAGATGTCCTGTTATAGCAAATAAATCTATTCTCTTGCAAATTGATATGGTTCTAGACCTTATTCTTGCCCTTCTGCGCCTTTGAATCACTTTCAGCTGATACATAACCACTTCAAATGGCTCCATCTTCTCTGTCAGCAATGATCTGACAGGAATAACGACAGAGCAGTGAAGGAGATAACTAATCCTAAATGTAAAGCTAAACCACGCCCACTTTCATTTCCATGAATTGCACTTTCTTCCGTTTTAACGCATGACTAACGAATGATTACCGAATTATTACCGAATGCTCTCTAACAGCTGTAGATAAATTTGATGAATCCTGATATCAACTTAACGAATTTGGTATTTTACCGAACTGTCGTTAACCAATTCGATAAGTCTTGATGAATCGAGGCCTTGGTGACTTATAATTAGGCCCTATTGTTCTCTACTGGACTAGCAGGTATAGTTGTCAATAGACATAATATTGTAATTTGTGCTTGTTAAAGCTCAGGGTCTGGTATTATATGATTCTTCATCTCCTTGAGGCGATTCACCCCCTCAGCTTTGTATGGGCATGCTAGGATCTTTCATAGGCATAGTAACAGCATCACTGCATGAAACCTAAAATCCAGGGGTGCAAGAAATGGCCACTAGACACCAGGGAACTGTATAGTGTGTGTGTGTGTGTGTGGGGGGGGGGGGGGTTATGAGGCACCAGGGCACTGTATAGTGGAAGGGGCAGGGGCACTAGACACTAGGGAACTGTATAGTGTGTGTGTGTGTGGGAGGGGGGGGGGGGGGATATGAGGCACCAGGGAACTGTATAGTGGAAGGGGCAGGGGCACTAGACACTAGGGAACTGTATGGGGGAGGGAGGGGACCACTAGACACCAGAAACTGTATAGGGGAGGGAGGGGACCACTGGACACTAGGGAACTGTATAGTGGAAGGGGGGTCACTAGACACTAGGGAACTGTATAGTGTGTGTGTGTGTGTGGGGGGGGGGTATGAGACACCTGGGAATTGTATAGGGGAGGGAGGGGACCACTAGACACTAGGGAACTGTATGGGGGAGGGAGGGGACCACCAGACACCAGAAACTGTATAGGGGAGGGAGGGGACCACTGGACACTAGGGAACTGTATAGTGGAAGGGGGGTCACTAGACACTAGGGAACTGTATAGGGGAGGGAGGGGAGCACTAGACACCTGGGAATTGTATAGGGAAGGGAGGGGACCACTAGACACCAGGGAACTGTATAGGGGAGTGAGGGGGGCACTAGACACCAGGGAACTGTATAGGGGAGGGAGGGGACCACTAGACACCAGGGAACTGTATAGGGGAGTGAGGGGGGCACTAGACACCAGGGAACTGTATAGGGGAGTGAGGGGGGCACTAGACACCAGAGAACTGTACAGGGTAGGAAGGGAGGACCACAAAACTCCTGGAAACTGTACAGGGGAAGGAGGGGGGCACTGGACACATGAGAACTGTACAGAGGAGGGAGGACCACTAGACACCCGTGAACTGTGTAGGGGAGAAAGGGAGGACCACGAAACATAAAGGGGGCGGGGTTTCAGACCTCTGGCGAGGGGGTGAGTTATTGCTGCTGGCACCCGTTGATCCTGGCAGCTCTATCACTAAGCTTTACAATCAGGGCTCTAGTCACCCGTATATATTTACAACTTTGTCCTCATTATCAGGCTTGCTGTAAATGTGTCCCTGCACCAGGCCTTTCTCTAGCAGGGTTCCTGGAGGACTCTGCAGGGGTTCCCTGGCTTACTTGCCTCTGGGGACTGTGGCCTCAGCTGGCTGAGTGAGAAAGTTTCAGAGAGAAATCAGGCAGGTAATGATAATGAACGTGCTTCTGCTGGTCTCTGTAAGAGGAAGCAGCTGCACACTGATGAAGAGATCTGAAATGATGAGCATTATAATCAGGGGACACATTACCAGGCAGCACTAAAATGAGGGGGGAGGGGGGAGAGATAAAAAGAAAATTATAAAAGGAAACACCTCAAAACGAAGCGCTAAACTGGAGGTCAGTACAGTAAGTACAGTAAAGTACAAACAGTAATAAGAAGCACTAGAGTAGTAAGACAGTATAATGAGGGCCACTGTGAGGGCTGTGACCTTCCAGGGATAGTGAATTGTTAACACCAAGCGATTTTCAGAGCATTTTGAAAGGCATGCTGGAGGCGGATTGCTAATGGCAAGGTGCAAATTGCAAGCGATTAGCGTAGTGGAATGACCCTCGTAGGGCTCCACTGTTGTAGCACTTTGCCGATCGCCAACAAACGCTAGCAATGGGTAAGCGCCGCTAGTGGGCCCAAGCTCGAAAAGGGGGATAGAATAAGAGGAAAGCACTATATTGGGAGAACTAAAATAAAGAACATTACAATACCCTCTTTCCCTGAAGTGAAGACATCCCCCGAAGGTGAGCCCTAGCAAGAATATCCGGCATGCTCAAAATATAAGCCCTTACCTGAAAGTAAGACCTAGCGGCAATAAGGGAAAAAGTATGGCAGCTTGTGTTCTTACTGGAGCCCAGAGAGAGATACAAGTTGCCGTACTTCTTCCCCATAGGCTGAAGCTCAGGGACACAGAGGCATAGAGCTGGGTGAAAAAAGAGAATGCAGGGAGATATCAGAGGACATGTGGGACACCAGGAGGGCATGGGGCAGAGCAGAAGACATAGGAGGGCACAGAAGGACAGCGGATAGAAGAGGACACGGGTACAGAGGGGGACACCAGGAGGACATTAAGGGTACAAGGGGGACACAGGGGCATACAAGAGGTGGATCCAGCAGAGGAAGAGGTGGCACAGTGGGGAAGGCAGGAGGACACACAGCACAGGAACTTGTGTGTTCATAGAAGTATAAGACATCCCCTAAAAATAAGCCCTAGCACATCTTTTGGTGCAAAAATTACTATAAGACACTGGCCTCGATTTATCGTCTTTGAGATAACTTTTTCCAGTGTGTTAAATTACCGAATTTGAAGTTTATCGATTTCTAGTTGTATTCATCAAGGTTTTTCCGCATGCGGTGTGAATTCGATAAAATATCGATAACAATTCGGTAACGTGTCGATATTTCCATTTTACAGCGGTAATTTAACACAAGGCCATAAGATTCCCATGGAATTGTGGGTAAAAAGGCAGTCCTTTGAACACTACGTAGCAACATTCTGAATAGGGCTTAGCACCTGGACCAGGATTCTGGAAGTGGTTTGGGACAATCCCACAATTTCGCCAGCTGCAGCTTGATAGGAGCCTTTTCTGAAAAAATGTAGTGCAGCTAGCAAGTTAGTTATTCCCTGGCACTGCCTGTGTTCTCTTACAAGATGATTCAAGAGAAATGCAGATGTCCTGTTATAGCAAATAAATCTATTCTCTTGCAAATTGATATGGTTCTAGACCTTATTCTTGCCCTTCTGTGCCTTTGAATCACTCTCATCTGATACATAACCACTTCAAATGGCTCCATCTTCTCTGTCAGCAATGATCTGACAGGAATAACGACAGAGCAGTGAAGGAGATCACTAATCCTAAATGTAACGCTAAACCACGCCCACTTTCATTTTCATGAATTGCACTTTCTTCCCTTTTGTCGCATCATTACCGAATGATTACCGAATGCTCGCTAACAGCTGTAGATAACTTTGATGAATCCTGAAATCAACTTATCAAGTTCGGTATTTTACCGAGCTGTCGGGAATTGGTTTGATAAGTCTTTATGAATCGAAGCCACTGTCTTATTTTTGGGGAAACACAGTAGGGGGATTACTATAATTGTGGGAACTCTAATAAGAAGCACTATACTATGGGCCACTATAATAGCGAGCACCGTAAAGGAGGACTATGGGATTGGGGCTAAACAAGGAGGCTGCTACAATTTAAAGGATACCTGTAATCACCCCCAGGAAAAAAAGTTAGGAACTTAACTAACAAGAGGAATACTCTGGATCCCTTAGAACCTCGCCATTCCTCTCTGCATCTACGAGACTTGGCACCATACCCCCTGAACCAGGACAGTCCTGGGCAAATCGGGACAGTTGGGAGGGATGCATATTTCATAGGAGTTCCCTTAGGGCATGGGTCTCAAACTCGCGGCCCGCGGGCCACTTGCGGCCCTCGATGCAGTATTTTCTGGCCCGCGCCGTCCCATATGATCTGCCGCATCCGCATCGCCGCCGCATCCATCTCACTGAAGCGAACTATCTTGTATTTAAATTTAACTTACAGTTCGCTTCAGTGGTCCCATAGGAGTGATCCGCCGCGTCCCAGCCTCGAAACGAGGGCTGCAGAGCCCCCAAATCGGCCGGGGGGCAATCCTGGAAGGGGCAGAGCTGTCAGCTTCAGCTCTGCCCCTCCTGACGTCAATCGCGGCGCATCACCGCCTCTGCCCGCCCCTCTCTGTGAAGGAAAAGGGAGAGGGGCGGGCAGAGGCGGTGATGCGCCGCGATTGACGTCAGGAGGGGCAGAGCTGAAGCTGACAGCTCTGCCCCTTCCAGGATTCCCCTCCAGCGCGATTTGGGGGCTCTGCAGCCCTCGTTTCAAGGCGGGGACGCGGCGGATCACTCGTATGGGACCACTGGAACGAACTGTAAGTTAAATTTAGGAATAGGAAAAAAAGATTGCTTCAGTGAAAATTTTGAATAACAGTCAATGTGTGGTGGGGGGCGGGAGCTGCTGATTGATGTCACAACAGTGACTGAGTGACATTAAGCATGAGATTGCTGCACAGGTATATGTTCCCACAGAAAGAGTTAGTCATCATACGAAATAATTAAAACTGTTAATATGTTCATAAGAAATAATTAAAACTGTTAATAATGACATTTGAGCACTTTTTTTGTGAAATCCCTTATGCGGCCCTCCCTCATCCTGACTTTGCCTCCTGCGGCCCCCCGGTAAATTGAGTTTGAGACCCCTGCCTTAGGGGAAGTTAGCTTTGTGGTACAGGGATCTGTGCACAAACTATGGCATTGCGTCCCCAGCACCTTGTCTCCTGCATCCCATCTGGGATGGTGGGGAAAATCAGAACCTGTTCAGCTCTGTGCTATTGTGCAGGTGAGTACGATCTGCTCCTGTGCTGTGCAGCTGCTCAGAGAGTCCCAGCGCTGGAGGAGGACAAGGGAAGCCTATGGATTAAAGTGGACCCGAACTCTTGCACAGGAAAGAAGGAAAACCTAGAGAAGTACACCCTGTATGTATTTAGAGTTTAGCCTGTCTAATTCCACCTCATCGGTGACTAATCACCCACTGTAATTTGATCTCTCAGCTGTGTCAGCTCAGGAATCTCTTCTGCCAAGGCAGAGCAGCTAATTTGTAAACACATTGGTAAAAGCTTCCATGAAAGCAGGGAGTAGACACACTGCAGATTTATTGCAGGATTTGTATCAGCTATAACAAAGAAATGTTTTTCTCTAAAAGTTATTATGCTGCTGCCTATCTTTTAGTGCAGAGAGGAGTTCTGAGTTCAGGCCCGCTTTAAGGAACACTTTAAATATTGACTGATGGCCCTAGATGGTATACTAGCCACGGCACCGGCATGTAAGCCAGGAATTTTCCCAGTAGTGGTTCACCATTGGCAGGCTTCCTGTCCAGTCCTATGACAGGTGCACTTTAAAGGAAAGGGATACCACTTAATATGCATCCTCATTTAAATGCATTTGAAATTATTCCTATTTGTGCTGTAGGCGGTCTACACTTATGCTGCTACATAAATAAACATATACAAACAAGCCCAGCAGAGGCACTTACTCATTCACTCGCATCTCCTTCCAAAAATCCATTTTACTGCTGTCAGACTTCAAAATCAATATTCTTATTCCCTTGCCAATCATATTTAGTGCATTTGGCATTACCCGTCACTGCGAGGCTTAATCTGCTTTAGCCAATTCCGCGCTGGCGTTGCCCTGCGTAGGTACTGCGGGGCTGACCTCCCTGTGCCCTCTCTCTGTCTTTTACGATGGCTGCTACTATGCCCCGCTCCCGCTAATGTAAGTAGGTGGGCTTGTTTCCTATCGCTACAGATCAGCAGATGTCTCTGGGAAAGATGCAGCGAGACATCTGTCCTCCCTACAATCTTCTGCCGCCCTCTGCAATCACTGCTGACACTCCGGAGAGCATCTCTCGCCTTGTTTATGTGATGAATGCTGCTTTACCCTGTCTGCTTTTGCTGTACACAGACTAGAAGAGCACTAGTGTCCATTATAATGTATCTCTGGTCAGTGGTAGGACAGTATTGCTTTCCATATGGCCAGACTGAAATACAAATAGAACTGATTTAGTGATTTTTCCTGAAACTTTCCTGCAAAGATGAGTATTGAAGTATATCTGAAAGGGGAGGAAAAAAGAGCCACAAACGGGTACTTACCTAGGTAAAGGGAAACCTATGGATAATCTAGAGCAGGGATGTCAAACTCAAATACAAAGTGCGCTGAAACTGAACACTGGGACCTTGTCGCAGGCCAACCTCAATGTCTACTGGCCACATTCCTCCCCTATACAGTTCCCTGGTGTCTAGTGGCCCCCTCCCTACCCTATGCAGTTCTCTGGTGTGTATTGGTCCTCCTCCCTCCCCTATACAGTTCCCTGGTGTCTAGTGGCCCCCCTCCCTCTACTATACAGTTACCTGGTGTCTAGTGGCCCCCTCCCTACCCTATGCAGTTCTCTGGTGTGTATTGGTCCTCCTCCCTCCCCTATACAGTTCCCTGGTGTCTAGTGGCCCCCCTCCCTCTACTATACAGTTACCTGGTGTCTAGTGGCCCCCTCCCTACCCTATGCAGTTCTCTGGTGTGTATTGATCCTCCTCCCTCCCATATACAGTTCCCTGGTGTCTAGTGGCCCCCCTCCCTCTCCTATACAGTTACCTGGTGTCTAGTGGCCCCCTCCCTACCCTATGCAGTTCTCTGGTGTGTATTGGTCCTCCTCCCTCCCCTATACAGTTACCTGGTGTCTTCAGACCCATACCCTCCTCTATATAGTTCCCTGGTGGTTAGTGCTTTCCCCTACCTCCCCATATGTCTTCCCTGGTGATCTAGGGCTTCACCACCAATATAGCTTCCCTGGTGGTCTACAGTGGGCCAAACATAATGCAAAGTGAGTAAACCACTTGGGGGCCAAATGTAATGGCTCTGAGGGCCAGATTTGGCCCGCGGGCCAGAGTTTGCCATGTATGATCTAGAGGTTGTACCAAAGATTGGTGGATGCAGGGAACAGGTAGCCTGACAGCCATTTCGTGCGGTTACAAATCCAGCTTGATCTTGCAAACGTCGTCAGGCTACATGGTTCCCTGCACCCACCCATAGCCTCATCTTCTACACCAGTATGTATCACTTCACTCCATGTGATAATTTCGTACTGCATTTGATGATGACACTTGATTAAATTTGTGCCGACCAAAACACTTTGGTACACATTTACAATCTTCATACGCTCAGAGCATGCATGGTGCATCTGCCATCACCCAGATCCATACTCATAGGCTTCACCCAAAAGCGGCAGTGCCAATGCAACCCCCTTTCCCATCATATCTAATAATCTAAAGGTTTCCTCGTCCCCCTCGCCACCACCGATCCAGCACTTGAATCCCCCCGAATCTTTGTCAATGGAGCTTGGCCGTGCTGTACGGGCGCAGATGACTCCCGCCTGTGCAGTAGCACAGAGCCATACAGACTAGGTGTTTTCCGCTGAGCCCATGCGGCGACTTGAACCATCTGGACGATCCAGAGGGTTCCAACTATTGAGAGAAGTATCTATCTTTTAACTCCCCATTACAGGATACCTGAGTCGTAATGGAAGGGTGCCCTTGTACCTATCTGGGGCATCTTCGTAGTCTTGTACGTCCATCGATGTCCTCACAATGTCCTTCCTTGATTCGTCGTAAGGCTCGGTAGCCTTGGCTCGGTTGCACACTACTGCGCTTGTGCTGACCTGGCGGGGCACCTCCTTGACCACGCTTGCAAAGCCACATGCGCAGTTCATTAAGACTTGTAACCGCGCATGTGCACAATGCTCCTGCTCTTAGAAGTGCCATCAACGGGTCAGCACATGCGCAGTAGTGCACAACTTCACGAAGTCATGGATTGGGTTGCACAGTGGACCAAGGAAAGGATGGGAGGACAACAACAGACCTACAGGACTATGGAGGCTAGAAGAAGTCCCAGGTAAGTAAAAGGAGATGACCCGAGTATCCTTTAACTACAGGATTTATTCACATATGTTGGGTGTGTCTGCTGAGGTCCCGTTCTGCACGACTTTTCTGGTCGCCGCATGGAACACAGACATGCCATTTCTAGTAATGATACCTGTGACATATCCCTTACAACGGGGCACATGGATGTGGTCTCACAGTGATAAATTGAAAGGAATCAGCATTCTAATCTACTCTGCAACAAAACACTCAGGGTTTATTTCCACTGGGTGTGGCGTCTAAGATGCTAAGATGCTGCTCCCGTGCTGCTGTGATGCACAGCTATAGGGATTCAGCTACAGGGATTCGGATGAGCGCTGCAGCATGCCATCTATAATTGCACCGGCATGTGATTCGGGCAGCAAGCCCTTGGAATTTGAGGACCCAGGAAGAAGATTCTATAAGAGTAGCTACATCTCCCTACAGGTATACAGGATGCATAAACACAAGTCTTCACCACTGACAACTGGTGCATATGTGGTGCGCCTGGGCACAGACACCAATCGCACTTTATCAGGTCCCGTTAACACTAAAGGCCGGATTTCTGAAAAGGCCACAAGGGTCCTGGTGTTGGGCGGTAGCTGGCCAAAGGGCGGCTGGACATGGAAGAAGACACTGCAAATGCAATACTAAGGTTGTAAATAAGGAGCAACTCCTGGAAAGAGGGAGCTGCTGCCCAAGGGATCTGTATAAAATGGAAGGAGGATGCTGTACATGAAGGTTACAAAAACAAAAGGAAGGGAGCACTGTTGTAAAAAAGTGAATGCAGCGTGCCAAAGTCACACCCCAGTGCCTCCTGGGGAGCACAATACAGTCCACATAAGACACTGGCACCGCTGTCTGCAAATATAGCTATTTTATTCCATGAGAAAAGGCAGCAGTACATGAATGTTAGACATGGAAGAGGGGGATGCACAAGGATAAGGAGGGGGCACTGCACATGGAAGGGAAGCTGTAAGAACGTTGGCCTTGGGGCGGAAAAAGTATAAATCCAGCCTTGTTCTCACTATGACTGCGGAACTGCAATTTGATGGACTGGACAGTGGACTCAAAATGAAGAGGCCAAAGACCACAATGATTTTTCCTGGGCCAACTCACACCATGAAAGGACCTGCTGCACAACTTTATTTTTGGACAGTGGGGAAAAAAATCACATTTTTGTGTCCATTGCAATGGAAGTGCAAATGATGAAGTTCCTGCCATGAACTTCCTGTTCCACTCCATCTTAGAGGCCAGAGGAGGGAGAGAGAGAGGAATAGGGATGACAGGAAGCTGCAGTCTAAAGATAAGAAAAATAAACATAAAATTTTAATCAAATCTAAAATAGTTTTCTTGGCTGGCAGAGCACTAAGTCTCCCTGCAGAAACCATTATGTGCTCATTCATCACCACTGCTGAACCGACATCCCTGCACTGCAACCCAGTGTGAAAAGCATGTAAGACTATCAATCTACTAGAGCTGGCCAAGATATAATATGCCTCCCCTAAGACGTGTGACATTGCTGGGTTTAAAAGCAAACCTTGAACTGACAATAGGGCTAGACTTTATATATGCTGCAGCAATGGAGGGTGGATTCCCCCCATGCACCATTACCCCATGCATTTTACCCTGCAGGCACACTTTGCCAAATATTCATAGCTTCACCCCCAAACAGTGATACACTTCCTGCTGGACAGGAAGTGTGTCACTGTTTTTCTCCGATCGGCGCATGCATGGCACACACAAGAATCTAAATAATTCATTGTATGTGTAGTACTAACGGTAAACATAACTTTCTTAGATTCGCATATTCGTATTTTCAATTTACAGAGGAACTCCAGTGAAAATAATGTAGTAAAAAAAGTGCTTCATTTTTACAATAATTATGTATAAATAATTTAGTCAGTGTTTGCTCATTGTAAAATCTCTCCTCTCCCCGATTTACATTCTGACATCTATTACATGGTGACATTTTTACTGTGGGCAGGTTATGTAGCTGCTCCTAGCTGTTTTTACTGTAGAGACAGCTGTAAACAGCTAATTCCTGTCTGTGAACCTTGTTACATTGTAACAAACTGCCAAAAGTACCGTGGTACTCAGAGCTTCTTGTGGGAGGGGTTTCAGCACAAAATCAGTCATACAGCGCCCCCTGATGGTCTGTTTGTGAGAAGCATTATATTTCTCATGTAAAAGGGGGTATCAGCTACTGATTGGGATAAAGTTCAATTCTAGGTTGGAGTTTCTCTTTAAGGACTGTATCCAAAACAGCTCCCATGTCATTGTGACTTCAAATCTGATTCATTCAGCTGCAACATAAAAAATAATAGCCTTTTAACTTTACAACCCTCTCTTGTTATCAGCAGTGCTTTCTCACTTGAAGAGACTCTGTAACAAAATGGTCAGCCTTATTTCTTCTATCCTATAAGTTCCTATACTTGTTCTAATGTGGTCTGTCTTACTGCAGCCTTTCCTAGTTGCACAGTGACTGTATTATCTCTGTTATATAATCTAATCTTCTTTCCTCTGATGGCTTTGTCGGGTTCAGGCACTCAGGCAAGAATGTGCATCTCTGCTTGTTATAGGCAGAAGCTATACACACCCTCTCCACACCCCCTGCAGGCTCTGTATGAGTCACAGACTGAGCTCCTCTCAGCTTATCACATGCCATGTCTTTTGTTTGTAAACACTGCCTAAAACTGGCAATTACAAGCCAGGATTGCAGCAGGGAGTGGCAGAAACAGCACAGAGGGGCCCAGGAGAACATAATGAATAGAATGGGATGCTTTTTATTGTAAGAATTTTAGAGTACAGATTCTCTTTACAAGAAAAAAAACATGAATTGCCAAAAATGTTATCAAAGCAAAAAAAAAAAAAAAGCGTTAATGCTAAGCACAAGTAGATTAAAGATAATCTCTGGCAACAGCGTGTATGAAATATATAATCTGTTTAACCATTTACCGCCATCCTAACGTATTAAAACGTCATGCTTACCGCTATTAACAGCAACATGACGTTTTAATACGTCGCGCATTCCCGCCGCTGCTACCGCCGTGTGTCCGCCGCTACCGCCGCCATTACCGTCGGGATCCCGTGCTGGGCGATTGGGGAAGAGGACTGAACAGTCCTCTACCCAATCGCAGTGCCTGGAGTGAATGGATGTGACCGCGAACAGCGGCTACGTCCATTCACATAAACAGGAAATGTAACAGTTTAATAAAGTGTGTAAAAAAAAAAAAAAAAATGAACACGTCCTATGAGTGTTCACCAGCGCCATCTTGTGGCCAAAAAGTATATTACACTTACAAAATACATACATTTTCAAGTATATACACATCATTAATAAAATTACACTTCCAACCCTCCCCCCCCAAAAAAAACACTTGTAAAAAAAAAAAAATCAGCTTAAAAAAAAAAAAAATAGTTGCCTTAGGGACTCAGCTTTTTTTATTCTATATTTTATGGGGGAAAATTAATTTTAATTTATTACATAGGGGCTTGTAATTATGGCCAGAACAAACAGAAAAATAACCACTTATATTTCAAAATAATATACTGTCGCCATACATTGTGGTAGGGACATAATCTAAACGGTTTAATTATCGGGACCACTGGGCAAATAAAACGTGTTTGTTTTATCCACAGGAGAATGTTTAATTTTAAAACTATAAAGGCTGAACACTGAGAAATAATGATTTTTTTTCTTTTTTTTTCTGTTTTTCTCATTAAAATGCATTTAGAATAAAATAATTCTTAGCAAAATGTACTATCCACAGAAAGCCTAATTGGTGGCGAAAAAAACGAGGTATAGATCATTTTCTTGTGATAAGTAGTAATAAAGTTATTAGGGAATAAAAGGGAGGAGCGCTGACAACTGAAAATTGCTCTGGTCCGTTAGGATAAAAACCCTTGGGGGTGAACTGGTTAAAGATTTCTAATTCTGTCCAGGAAGATTTCTAATTCTGTCCAGATGACTTTAGCTGTGTTACTGCGCTTATTCCATGAAAAACTTTACTGCTGCACGTGATACTGTTTTTATTTGCACTAATAGTAGTTTCACAGAGGATTAGTTTTAAAGGACATCTGAAGTGAGGGGAACATGGAGGTTACCATTTTTATTTCCTTTTAAACAATGCAGATTGCCTGGCTGCCCTGCTGACCTCTGCCTCTAATGCTGGGAATACACATTGCGTTTTTTCGGTCGATTTGCCATCCGATCGTGTTTCAATTTGTTTTTCCGCTCGATTCTCTTATCTTTTCTTATCAATTTCCATTCACTTCTAGCAGAAATCGAGTGGCAAAACGATAGAAAGTGAGATTGGACATGAAGGAAATTATTTATCAAACCATCTATCGGCCTTAAAAACACATGGCGTATTCCCAGCATAAGGCTTTGTTCACATTATAAATTCGCCAGCGCTATCGTAAGCGCTGAGTGATTTATACTGTGAATTTACAGCGCTTTTCACTTAGAAAATCGCTTTTCTAACCGCTTTTGCTCATCGATGATTTTTTTCACTTCCTGACGTCAGTCAAGCGAAAACTCTTTAACCCGGGAATGAATAAATCCAATGTATTTATTCATAAAAGGGTTTTGGGAAATCGCTATACAAAGCTGGGGAACTAGCGGCAGCATTTGAGATGTGGAAAGACCACGATCTTGAAAAAGCCCACATTGCAGGGCGAAACGATCATCGGCCCTCCCCCGCACCTCCAACTATACTACATGTGCTGATAAGTATACATATTTATATGTCTTATGCTGTTTTTACGAAGATTGAAGGTTTGAAAGTTTTATACAAGTTATACAGCGGGTTGCTCCTGGATTTTTTCTCTACTTGTATACATGTACTTACCGTATATACTCGGATACAAGTCGACCCCGTGTATAAGTCGGCCCCCAAATTTGATCCCCAACAGCTGGTATTTTTCAAAGTCTCAAGTATAAGTCGGCCTAGGAAAGTTGATGGCTGCAGGTGGCGACTAGAAGCGGTTACTGGTTTTGCACTTGGGGTTCAGGAGAAGTAATGTCTGCACTTAGGGAACAGGAGAAGTTAATGGCTGTAGTGCATAAAACTCTGCAGCCATTAACTCCTCCTGGCCCCCAGGTGCTGCTTCAGCTTTTCACATATGCAGAGCGGATATATGCACATATCCAGGCATCGAGTACTATGGGCAGTTTTCCCTACAAACTCCCCCTCCCAGCACCTGCGGTGCCTTCCGCTTTCTCCCCCGGGTGGCGCGCTTGCCTGTCTCGCCCCCCCCGTGTTCTGTGAAAACAATGTAGCAGAGCTCTCATACGTTACCTATTCCTTTTTAACTGCAAACCTCCCCTCCCAGCCGCTATGGTGCCATCCACTCTCTCCCACCGGGTGGCCACCTCTCTCCCCCGTGTTAAATTACAACAGTATAGCAGAGCTGACATACGTTGCCTAATCCACCGCTGCGCGCTGTGTCCTTTGATCTCCTCCTCGTTCATGCCGGCGAGCATACTATAGAGTCTCTCCCGCTTCCAGTACCATGTGACATCGGGAGTCACATGGTACTGGAAGCGGGAGAGACTCTATAGTATGCTCGCCGGCATGAACGAGGAGGAGATCAAAGGACACAGCGCGCAGCGGTGGATTAGGCAACGTATGTCAGCTCTGCTACACTGTTGTAATTTAACACGGGGGAGAGATCTGTGGCCACCCGGTGGGAGAGAGTGGATGGCACCATAGCGGCTGGGAGGGGAGGTTTGTAGGGAAAACTGGCAACAGTTATGATTAGGAGGAGACAGGAGGGAGGGAGAGCTAGAGAGGGGGCAGTGCAGTGTAGCCTAATGAGGAGAAAGTGGCATCCCGACCCTGGCTATAAGTTTGGAAATTTAGGTCTGATGCGACTATAAGTCGACCCCCCCACTTTTACATTGTGAGTCAGTCCTAAATTTCTCGACTTGTAGTCGAGTATATACGGTACTTATTTTTTCCATCTGGATGTTGCACCGCAATTGTGTATGATTATCAGGCATAAGTAACTGGTGTGCACTCTCTTATACTTTCTTCTTGATTGGACACTGTAAGGGCTTGTTCGCACCTAGGGTGTTTTGTGCTTTTTTTGAGTGTCGGCGATTTTTTAAAACACCCTGAAATCGCTAGTGCAATGAATACTTATGGGATAGTTCATATCAGCGCGTTGCGTCCGCTTTCCGCTCAGCAAAGTGCTCCATGTACCATTTTTGGGGCGATTTTAGGTATAGGAAAAACGCAGAATGCTCAAAAATTGCTTTATCTGGCATTTATCCAGCTATTGCGTTCATGCTGTTAAGAATAAATACATTGTATTTATTCTTTTCCGGGTCAAAGAGTTCACTGAAGTGAAAAGACAAATCGCTCTGCAAAAGCGCTTTGAAAAACACACACGCTTTGGGGTAATGCACTGCGTTGGGATGCCGCACGCCTTTAGACTGCACCGCACACCCGCCCCACTATAAACGTCACATAGGTGTTGCAGTGTGATGGTCCACACTACAATGCGACCATTACATCGCACTACAACGCCCCCACTGTGAACATAGCCTAAGCCACACAGAAAAGCCAGCATAAGTAGCTCTGTGCATACCTTGCACCTGTAGCTATTCAATACATCCTGGGCAAAGCCCCACCCCAGCCTACTGATGGACAAAAAAGTTCTGCGGCTGACAAACACTGCGCAATGTAGCAGAGCTCTGCTGAAGCTCTTACTAACCCCCCCCCCCCCCCCATCCCTGTGAGCAGCTATGTGAGGACCACATGAACTGATATCAAGGCAGAATACAGAGCTTATATGGCAAATGGCTGTTCATAGATTTAATCATTTTTCATAGAGCTCATTCTATATATCACAGCCTGCAAATGCACTCATTTCTTCCGATCAATACAGCGAGAAATTTTCCGGCACATCCTGCTAATAGTACGGAAGGTGCGGACAGCATTTCATCAGAAGTACAGGCAAACGCCGTCCAATCACAACACAGCTTTACCACAGCGGCAACGCAGCAGACAAACGTACAACGCCAAACCACGGATGTATTGCTGCATATCTGATGCTTAAAGGACCACTATATGTAACCTATTTTTCCCCTTTCAGAAACAGAAACAACTCCAGGTCTCCCACAGTGGATTGGAAGGAGAAGACTGCATAACTAAATAGCCTAGGCTACAAATCAATGGGAAGACAGGGTTACATAACAATATATGGCAATATGTGGATTTAGGAAGTGTTTCTGGGAGAGTACCAGGATCACCTCTCCTCCTACTTATTACCCCTGTTTCCCTGAAATGAAGAAATCCCCCGGAAGTAAGCCCGAGCAGGAGTTTTTGAGCATGCTCGAAATATAAGCCCCACCCTGAAAGTAAGCCCGAGCAACAGTAAGGGGAAAAGTATGGCAAGTTGTGTTATTACTGGAGCTGATGGTCTCGCGGGCAGGACCATGGCTTCGTTACTGGGCCGATCACTGCACTCGCTGCTACTCAGTAACTGCAGTGATTGGCCCAACAATAAAGCCATGGTCCCTCCTGCGAGACTATCGGCTCCAGTAGAAACACCAGTTGCCGTACTTTTTCTCCATAGGCTGAAACTCGGGGACACAGCGGCATGGAGATGGGGAACAAAGGAGGATGCGGGGGGACATCCGAGTCACTGGGGAAGGTGCAGCATGGAGCTGGGGATCAGAGGAGGGTGCAGGGGACATCAGTGGACACCAGGAGGACATGGATGACATGGGGGGGTGGGGGTGGGGGCACAGGAGTTTAAGGCATAGAGGAGGACATGGGTACAGAGGGGGACACTAAAGGTACAAGGGGGACACAGGGGCATACAAGAGGTGGATCAAGCAGAGGGAGAGGCGGCACAGAGGGGAAGGCAGGAGAACACACAGCACAGGAACTTGTGTGTTCATAGAAATATAAGACATCCCCTGAAAATAAGCCCTAGCACATCTTTTGGTGCAAAAATTAATATAAGACACTTTCTTATTTTCAGGGAAACACGGTAATTGCTGCCTTTCTTTCAGGCTAGGTGCACACCTATCAGAAACGCTGGTGCTGCGGAAAACACTGCGTTTTTGCTGCTAATGAAAGTCTATGGGCCGCAGGAAAAAACGCATACAAACACGCATATGCATTTTTGATGCATGCATTTTCCAAAACGCAGGTTTTGTTGCACGATCTTCCAAAACGCAGCAAAAACGCACATAATGAAAGTCAATGGAAACGCAAAGGTATGCGTTTTACATGCATTTTCCATGTGTTTTTATACGCATTTTTTGGGGGAAAATTATTTTATGATGTATTTCCGCTTCCAGTTGTCTTCCTAGTGATTTGCATAAAACGCAAAAGAAAAATGCATTTGGGTTCTGTATATGCAAACCGCAAACGCATTAAAACGCTTGTAAAATGTATCTGCGGTAAAAATGTTAACGCAGACGCACACAAACCGCAATAAAAACACAGCAAAAAAACGGACACAACATAAAATGAGACGTGACATAAAAGTAAACGCAGCCTTTCATGTTATATTAGGTGTGCAGCCAGCCTCGTTGTTCTTATCATTTAATAAGGCTCACAGTACACTGCAGACAAATGGCAGCCCACTCAATCAGGCTAAAGCCTAGTACACACCAGCAATTTTGAGAGGCCAATCATTGGTCAATTTTACCACCTCCATGTAGTATGACCATTTACCTATATAATCTGCATAGAATAGAAAATCTGTTTGGCCCTCATACTACATGGAGGTGGTAAAATTGACCAATCATTGGCCAATCAAAATTGCTAGTGTGTACTAGCCTTGAGGCTAAGTTCACAGTGGGACGTTAAAGTCGCACGTTAAAACAGCATTTAACGCAGAATAACTCACTGCAATGAAAAATCAATGCCCCGTTCACAGTGCACACGTTACGTTAGTGACTAACGCTGCACGTTAAGTAAAAGTACTGCATGCAGTGCGTTATACACGTTATTAGCTGCGTTGGACTGTTTGCACATGCTCAGTAATGACTTGGAAGCATACTTTTCATTGCCTGTATTTTTTACTGTATCTGCTGTATGCGACGGTAACACTGCGTTGCCACTTTTTGGGCGCGTTGCGTTGTAAGCTTGCGGTGCGACTTTAACGTGGCATCAAAACGCAACGTCCCACTGTGAATCTAGCCTAAAGGTCTCCACTAACTGTGCCACTTTTAGAGAATGTTCATATTTTTGATAAGAACATTCAAATCAAATGAAAAGATCATATTTAATTGAGCCCCAGCATTGAAGAGTACCTATAGTCAAAATAACATAAGGAATAAAATAGCTTATATTTTACAATATCCATCTATAAATGATTTAGTCAGTGTTTGACCATCGTCAAAACTTTCCTCTCCCTGATTTATTTTCTGACATTTATCACAGGTTGTCGCCACTTTTAGTACTGGCAGGCTATCACTGCGGAATGCTTGTTTACTGAGAGTCTTAGGGCTCGTTTCCACTGTAGCGGTGCGGAATCGCCTGGATTCCACCGCAGAAGAAATCGCATGCAGGTGCGTTTTTTTACGCGTTATTTTACGCGATTACGCATACGATTTCGCATAGGTTAGTCTATGTGCGTTTTTAACCATGTCACTGCCTGTGTTAATTTACATTGGTTCCTATGCGGAATCGCATGCGTAATCGCGTAAAATAACGCGTAAAAAACGCATGCGATTTCCCTATTAAATACATTAGCGGCGATTCGCATGCATTCCACTAGCAGGCGAATTCGTTGGCTCTTTTGTGCGTTTTTTCACCGCTCATAAAAACGCACCACGCAAACGCTACAGTGGAAACAGGTCCATTCACTTGCATTACATGTGCGAATCTGCATGCGTTGGACGCATGCAGATTCGCGATAGTGGAAACGAGCCCTTAAAGTCAGTAGAAAAAATCCCGGTCTCACAGAATTGCTCTGGAAGGATTATGCATAATAAACAGCCTAGGCTAAGCCTCAGTGGGAGGGGCTACATACAAATATACAGCAATATATAGATATAGGAATTCTCTCTCATGCTGAAACCAGGAAAATTACTGTACAAGTGAGTATCCTGGATAATTTGCTGCATTTTACTGTATGTCACTACAGTGCCCCTTTAAAGTGGAGCTGTCGGCCATACTATCTCAGAAAAAAACACACATACTGTACTGTATATATAAGCAGATAAATACTTCCCCTACTTACATAACATATGTATTGCATTTAATTTTAGTGATTTTTTTACAGTAAAAAAAGAGAAAGTCCTTCTTAGGATTTACCATTTTGTCTTTGTCTATCTTGAAGCCAATCCTAACATCATTTCCTCCCTTAGAGTAAGTTAACACTTGTTTTAAAAAAAAAAAAAGTATCTGTGACTCCGTTTTGGGGCCCGGACCAAAACCGGATCCACAAATACTAATGTAAAAAATAGCAGCAGTCTTGACTCACTTTCAAAACGGATCTGTGTGCGTTCCGGGGGATCCGTTTTGAAAAACTGAACGGACGGTCAGGATTTGCAGGATTTTCACGGACCCCGGATATACACGGAGGGGTAGTGAAAACCTATGCGAAAACGGACCTCCCTCTACACCAGTTTTTTTGGTAGATGGATGGCTCGATAGATAATTTCCAACAGGTCCGATCTGATTGAGATTAGCTTTTCTGATCGATTTTCTCATAGAAGTGAAAGGAAATCCATCAGAAAAATGATCGGAAAATCGTTCGAACAATAAATCTGCTGAAAAAACTCATCATGTATTCCCAGCATTACAGCCTGACAGAGGGATGCTGGAGAGGGGCACAGACACTTCTAGGGGCTGGAAGAAGCCCCAGGTAACTAAAAAAAGTATATACTTAGTTCACCTCTGAACGTCTTTAACCCCCCTGGCGGTATAATTCCCGCGGCTGCGCAGCCGCGGGAGGGTTTTTTTCACCTTTTTTTTTTTTTTTTTCAGCATGTAGCTAGCCTAGCACTAGCTACATGCTTCCCCCCTCCTCGCGGTGTCCACCCGTCCCCTCTGATCGCCGCCGGCGCCGCTTGCCCATAAGGAAATCCCGTTCTGAACGGGATTTCCTTGAGGGCTTCCCCCGTCGCCATGGCGATGAACGGAGTGATGTCATCGACGTCATGACGTCACAGGGAGTCCTGATCCACCCCATAGCGCAGCCTGGCGGCGATTGGCCAGGCTGCGCAAGGGGTATGCAGGGGGGCCTGTATCCGCGGTGGATAGCGGCGCATTGGCGGCGGCGATCAGACCAAACACGCAGCTAGCAAAGTGCTAGCTGCGTGTTTGAAAAAAAAAATTATGTAAATCGGCCCAGGTACCCTTGCGCACACGGGGTTACCGCCAAGGAGGTTAAGGAAGCCAACTTGTGATCGTATCTATGGAGAAATCCGCCACACTGATCGACCATCTCTTTAAAGGGAACCAGAAGCCCCAGGAAAAAGATTATATACATACCTGGGGCTTCCTCCAGCCCCATACGCACGGATCGCTCCCACGCCGCCGTCCTTTGCTGCCTGGATCCGCCAGTACCGGGTCCCGTCATGGCCGCCAGTCGGCCGGCAGACGCGGCCAATTGTCCGCATCACACGGAGCTCCCTCCATATACATACGCATGAGGCTGCCTACTGCGCAGCCTCATGCGTACGGGTATGGAAGGAGCGCCGGTGATGCGGACAATTGGCCGTGTCCGCCGGAAGTGACGGGACCCGGTACCGCCGATCCAGGAAGCGGAGGATGGCGGCGTGGGAGCGATCCAGGCTTATGGGGCTGGAGGAAGCCCCAGGTATGTATAAAAGCTTTTTCTTTTTTTTTTATTATGTTCCTCTCTGGTTCCCTTTAAGGAAACAAATGATAATACAATTGTTCAGGATTGATTGGGCCCACCAGCTTCTCTGTTTTCATACAACGTGATCTGATAAATCTGATGGAAAATACATCGTTCACTTAAGATTGTACCATTTATGGGTAACTGTCATGGAAGCAGCTCAGGGAACATATCCCATGCACAGGGATTAAGGCCCCTTGGACACCTGGGGTTGATTCACCAAATCGTGATAACTCAAATATCCCACCTTATCAAAAATATCACACCTTATGAAAACATATCACACCTTATCAAAGATATCACACCTTATCAAAGTTAACACGCCTTATCAGAGTAGCATAGCGAGTGCTACAAACCCACAGAGGCCCAGGGCAGGACGAGTGCCATTGCCAATTAGCAGGCATAAGTTTGTAGTGCTTGCTATGCTATCCTGATAAGGGGTGTAACTTTGATAAGGTGCGACATCTTTTCATAAGGTGTGATCTTTGATAAGGTGCAGTGATGCTCAAAATCCGGATTCGGACGAAATCCGAATAGGTGTTATTCGGATCTCATCTAGGTAATTAAATCACCTGTGCGGCGTTAATCTTACCCATCAGACGTGTTCTTTGATCGTCCCTCGGCGCCTCCCACGATGCGTTACAAGCGTGTCACGTGACTACAAACGCTTCCTCCTTCAACCCGGAAGGAGGAAGTGTTTGTAATCAGGTGACCGCGGCTTGGAAGACATTGTGGGAGGCGCCGAGGGACGATCAAAGAAGACGTCTGATGGGTAAGATTAACCCCCCCCCCCTCCCGCACAGGTGATTTAATTACCTGGATGAAATCCGAATAACACTATTCGGATTTCATCCTTTGCTCATCACTAATAAGGTGTGCTATTTGAGTTATCACGGTTTAGTGAATAAAGCCCCATGGTGCGGATGAGAAGGTCCTGCGGCTGGAGAGCTACCTGCCACAGGACAATAACTCCGCACCGACTCCTGTGCATGCGCAAGTGCCCCAACAGGGTCATTTGATTAGCTCCGTCCCACGCTAATTGACATTCTCTGTGCTAGAGAGGAAGTGCGTTACTGGTTCTACAATGATCTGCGCATGCGCGCCACTACGATTTAGATTGTTACAGTGCCACTAACTGCAATACAGTTGCGTGCCGAGCGCAATCACTCAGCAACGAGTCTGCATCGCCTCTGCGTCAACTGAAACACTTCTGCTGCATTGGATGTTTACTTCTGTTGCATTGGATGTTGGCTATAAAGTCTCATAGACAGTCTCATAGAGACTAATGGGTCCAGGTAATTCAGCCAGTCAGCGCTGTCCGGCCGCGTGCCGCTCCCACAGCCAGGAACATTCTGCATCTGCGCAATAGTGCTGCGTAGGTGTAGTATGCTTCCAGCGGCGGAGTGTGTGCATACGCTCTACGCCTGACTGGCTCAAGTACCTGGACTCATAGCAGAAGATCCAGGTGGCGGAGGAGCACAGCGAGGGACTGATTATCCTGAAGGCGGCTGAAGGAAGCCACAAGTAAGTAAAAAACTTTAATTTCATCTGTCTCAGGTTTACTTTGTTATACAGTAGTACTATACTCTACATATGCACTCCCCACAGAGCTGCAGGGAATCCACTGAGAATGTTGTGCACATTGAACACAGAGGTGTTGTCTATCACTCATAAACCTGGTTCAGATTGTGCATGAAGAATGTGTAATAGAGGAAGAATTGGTACATGACTACAAGTACATGACTTACCAAGGACTAGTTTTAGTCTATGACTAACAGTATTAGAGGCAGAAAATCATCTGGCTAGCCAGGTAACTGGTATTGTTTAACCTCCTTGGCGGTAACCCCGTGTGTGACACGGGGTAAGCCGCCGGAGGGTGTCGCTCAGACCCTGCTGGGCCGATTTACATAATTTTTTTTTTCGAACACGCAGCTAGCACTTTGCTAGCTGCGTGTTTGGTCTGATCACCACCGCCCCCCCCCCCGCATACCCCTTGCGCAGCCTGGCCAATCGCGGCCAGGCTGCTCTATGGGGTGGATCGGGATTCCCTGTGACATCACGACGTTGATGACGTCACTCCGTTCGTTGCCATGGCGACAGGGGAAGCCCTCAAGGAAATCCCGTTCAGAACGGGATTTCCTTATGGGCAAGCGGCGCCGATTGGTAGGTACGGGGGAGACGCCGCAGGGAGGGGAGAAGCATGTAGCTAGCGCTAGGCTAGCTACATGCTAAAAACAAAAAAAAAAATTCAAAAAAAACCCTCCCGCGGCCGCGCAGCCGCATTTATCATACCGCCAGGGAGGTTAAAAGGGAATAAATATGGCAGCCCCCATATCCCTCTCACTTCAGTTGCAAGCGTAGGCAGTTAAGAGATGCATTTCATGTTACATACTTTCAATCAACAAGATTGTTATATGCAAATTAGAGGAGGCGGAGTCGGTGGAATCCTAACCTGAGGAGTCGGTGGATTTTTGTACCGACTCCACAGCTTGCGAGCATTTTCTGTGATGAGCAGTAACAATTTTCTCCCGACTGTCTGTTCCCTATTAGCTTCATTGTGTTACACAATATTCAAAACCGACTGTTTAAAAGACAACTATAGCGATACAGATAAGCTGTTAAAATCTGACAGAACCGACAGGTTTTGGACTAGCTCATCTCCTCAAGGGCAAAATCAAAATTTACTCATGGGGGATTCTCAGGGTTTTCTTTGTTTTCAAAAGCATTTCCTGAATGGCAGTTTCTAAAGGTGGATACACACATCAGACTATAGTCTTTGGAAAATGAAAGATCACAGACCAATCTTACCACCCTTCCTGTAGTATGAGAGCCATACCTTCACAGTCTTTTCTATGGAGCTGAACTCCCCATCAGAAAAAAATCTTTGCAAGATGCTGCACACAAAGATGCTGTACACATTCATGAGATCAGTATCTGCAAAAGATCTGTTCCTGCAAAAGATCCGTTCCTGCAAAATGCATTCATAGTCTATGATATCTGCAGATCATCATACACACCTTGTTTAATTGACATTCATCTGCAGATCAGACAATCATCTGCAGATCTGAAAATCCATCCTAGTGGATCTGATCTGCAGATGAATTTCAGTTAAACAAGGTGTGTATGATGATCTGCAGATATCATAGACTATGAATGCATTTTGCAGGAACGGATCTTTTGCAGGAACAGATCTTTTGCAGATACTGATCTCATGAATGTGTACAGCATCTTTGTGTGCAGCATCTTGCAAAGATTTCTGTCTGATGGGGAGTTCAGCTCCATAGAATAGACTGTGTAGGTATGGCTCTCATACTACATGGAAGGGGGTAAAATTGGTCTGTGATCTTTCATTTTCCAAAGACTATGGTCTGATGTGTGTATGAGCCTTTAAGGCTAGTACACACTAGCAATTTTGATTGACCAATGATTGCTCAATTTTACCACCTCCATGTAGTATGACCATTTACCTATATAATCTGCATAGAATTGAAAATCTGTTTGGCCCTCATACTACATGGAGGTGGTAAAATTGAGCAATCATTGGTCAATCAAAATTGCTAGTGTGTACTAGCCTTTAGTCTAACTGCCAAATTAGTAAGATACCAGCCAGCCCCTCTACTCACTATTTTGACAGACTTAGCAATTGCCATTCATAAAATGCTTTTGAAAACAAAGTAAACCCAGAGAATCCCCCATGAGGAGGTGTATTAATCCAAATCCTGTCGGTTCAACCAGATTTTTTCAATTTCTTACTTTTTTTTGCTGTACTGGTCCTGTAAGGAAAGAAATAGTTGTGATTGTCATTCGAGTGTTGATTAAGGTCCAACCCCCTGAGTGGGAGGGACTTGTTATCACTGCCATTTGCAAGCTCCTCTATGACCCCATAAACTTGGATAGTGCTTGCCATATTTTGAGGCAGCACAGCTATTGCTGCGGAGCGACGCAATATGAGATAAACAGTGGTGTGCTAAGTGCAATCTTTCTCATTAGAATGCTGGCACTTTCAGTGTTAAAACAGGAACTAACAATCATTTATAAATAGATCTCTTAGACACTTAGTAGAAATGCTAGCGCTGCAGAAAACGCAGCGTTCTTGCCGCTAATTGAAGTCATAATGAAAGTCAATGGTAACGCAATGTAATGCGGTTTTCATTTTTTTTTGTTTTGTTTTCTGATGTATTTCCGCTTCCTGTTGTCTTCCTAGTGATTTGCATAAAACGCAATTGAAAAAACATATAGAAAACGCATATGCGTTTTGTATATGCAAACCACAAACGCCTTAAAATGCTAGAAAAATGCAAATGCGGGGGAAAAACGCAAATGAACAAAAAAAGCACACACACAAAAAAACGCACATAACAAAAAACTCGCCCTTTCACGCACAGCCATGTGTGCACCCAGCCAGAGGTTAATCTATTGATGCATACCCCTGACTCATGCAGGAATCAGGGTCAAACAGGAGGAGTGAGATTACTCATACAGCAATTTGCTGATTGAAATTTCAGGCTATCACAAAAATTACCTCTACTAATAATAAGCAATTGGATTTTTACTTTTAAAGCTCTGATTGTGTTACATGATAATAACAGGAAAGGTAAGTATCACTTAAAGGGATACTGTAGGGGGGGTCAGGGGAAAATAAGTTGAACCTACCTGGGGCTTCTAACGGTCCCCCGCAGACATCCTGTGTTGGCGCAGCCACTCACCGATGCTCCGGCCCCGCCTCCGGTTCACTTCTGGAATTTCAGACTTTAAAGTCTGAAAACCACTGCGCCTGCGTTGCCGTGTCCTCGATCCCGCTGATGTCATCAAGAGCGCACAGCGCAGGCCCAGTATGGTCTGTGTCTGCGCAGTACACTCCTGGTGACATCAGCGGGAGCGAGGACACGGGCGTGCAGGTGCAGTGGTTTTCTGACTTTAAAGTCAGAAATTCCAGAAGTGAACTGGAGGCGGGGCCGGAGCATCGGTGAGTGGCTGCGCCAACACAGGATGTCTGCGGGGGACCATTAGAAGCCTCGGGTAAGTTCAGCTTATTTTCCCCCGACCCCCCTACAGTATCCCTTTAAAGCAAACCTGAACTGAAAATTAAAAGTCAAAATAAACATACACAAGTCATAATTACCTCCTGTGTAGTCTACTCCTCAATCTCTTTCTCCTCTCCTGCGTCCTGTTTGTTCACTGTGATCAATGGAATTCTCTGTCCTCCATTTTAAAAATGGCGATGACCCTGTCCCAGCTTCCTGGTCAGTACACTTAAGGTTCGTATACACGTCCGATAAAGATCGTTCGTTAGGAACGATTCGTGACGTTTACACGATATTCAAATTAGACTGAAAAGATCGTTCGTAATGAACGATTGTGTACACACGTGAACGATATAAGTATAAAGTACTGAACGACGAACGATTAAAAAATGCGTGCGCAAACGGAAGTGACGTTATGACAGGCAATAAGAACATGCGTTATCGGACGATCTTTGTACACACTGCAACGATTGAACGATTATCTTTCGAAAAAATCCGCCGGGTTGGATCGGTCGGATTGAACGATAACGGTCGTTATCGTCCCAAAAAACGATCGTTGGAAAATTTGGAGCGCACGATTATCGGTCCAATTGTCGTTATCGTTCGTTTTTGAACGATCGTTATCGTACGTGTGTACTCAGCTTTAAACTGTAATATCGCCCACTTGAGCCATAGGGAAACATGGACATTACCTTGCTCATCAGTTGTCCTTTCAGATATAACTAACAACAACTGATATATAACTGACAGCAATTGATATATAATTGACAGCAACTGTCTATTTCAGTTCTGACAAAAATCTTGTCAGGACTGGAAAGAAACGTTGTAAGAAAAAAATGGTGAGCTTCTAAAAGGAATTGGCGGCGAGGTAAGTATGTAATATTCATTTGCAGGTACAACGTGTTTATTTTAAACTATTTTACTCGGTTCAGGTTCCCTTTAAATGCATATTTAAAGAAACCATTATGCCTTATCTGGGGTTTTATTTGGACTGCTCAGAGCCGATAGATGGTGGATGATTGCTGGGGGTGGCTGCGTTTTTCGCATCATTTCTGCTCTGTGCACAGTCTACTGAAACAATCTCGAATATGTTTGCCTCGCACTTCAAGTCTGCTGCAATATCATGCAATCCTTTCACACAGAGGCCCAGGGCTATGTCCTACTCCTGTCACATCAGGGAACTCGCTAGCTAGCGATGCATTCACTACAGTTTCCCAGAATGCTGTAATATTACATTCTAGAATGGCAGTATTCACAATATAAGGATAGGAATAGCAAACGATAACGCTATTACCATACGTGTGTAATATTAGAATACTTAATATCAAACTATAACATTATTACCATACGGGTGCAATATAAGGATAATTATAGCCATACGTGAGCAATATAAGGATAATTAATAGCAAACGATAACATTTTAACCATATGTGAGCAATATAAGGATAATAATAGCAAGCAAGAACATTATTGCCATACGCATGCAATATAAGGATAATTAATAGCAAACGATAACATTATTACCATACTTGTGCAATCTAAAGGTAGCCACTAACGATACAATTTGTCAAACGATCGCTTATAAACTGTTCTCTAAATGAACGATTGGAAATGATTGTTTGGGTCCACTAACGGACAAAAATCTCCTAACCAATACGATCAGATTGACGGGATCAATCCGTAATGCGGATCAATTTCATTAATCTGATCGGACTGGTTAGGAGATTTTTTTTTCCATTAGTGGTCACAAACAATCATTTCCGATCATTCAGAAGAAGAATTGTTTGTAAAACGATCGTTCGGAAAATTGTATTGTTAGTGGCCACTTTAAGGATAATTAATAGCAAAGGATAATATAATTAACATACGTGTGCAATATAAGGATAATTAATAGCAAATGATGACATTATTACCATATGTGCAGAAAAAAAAGTCTTTATTCTACAATCTGATTTTTTGCTGTAGTTTTTTTTTTTTTTGTCACCCTGACATACGACCTACGATGTCCAGTACCATTATTCCCATCTGTCAAGACCCTCCCCTTCTATAAATCTATCCGCCCATATTGCTGACCTTTGACCTCCACCGGGTCAACTTCTATTCTTCCTTCTTAGACAAGAGCCCCCCCCCCCAGATTTTTAACCCTTCTGCAGATCTTGTTTTTCTACTGCTCCTTCATACATCACCCTCCTGTCAGTACAGCTCTACTCCTCACATACCTCTGTATATGTCTCTTACAGCAGTCATTTTATCATACAATTCCTTTTCATGTTTCAATGAGTCCATATCTTTGATCTCATCTGCCCATCCCCCATATGACCTCAAACCAGAATCATCTCTCCTGTTATTCCCAGGTCTTCACATATCCAAACCACCTCACTGTTCCTGCCAGTGACGGATGCATAGTATACCTCCGTGTGTACACAATACCTGCTACACCTGTACCTGCTGTTCCCCCCCTCCCCACACACACACACACTCTTGGACAGCAGCTGTTAGTCCTTACAGTGCTCATTCTCCCTACTACATCCATTCTCCCTTATTTCTCCTTGTACTGATCTCTGCCATTCCCATATCTATTCACTCCTCTCTCTGGTAGAGCATATTATCCATCCCTGCTGTGCTGTGCATTCCTGCCACAAACGTAATCTTTTCTCCTGAATGCTGCTGGTCCATGCATACCAGTCCCTACCTTCCTCCATTGAGCCAATCACCCCCATCATGCACTACCACCCTCCTATGTGCTTGTGTGTATATCTTTAATGCCCCCATCCTCTTCCAGTCCCTGCTGCCATCTCCTATGCCAGTCCATCCAACACTCACACATGCCAATCTGTGCTGGCCTCTATTATTTCAGACCTAAGTCAGTCCCTGTCTTTCTCTCTCATACAATTTCATGCCACTCTGCACAATGTATTATACCAGTCCCTGCCACCCGCCCCTGTGCCAGTCCATGCCCCATTCCACAATGACAGTTCATGCCATCCTTCCATATAATTAGTCATATGCCATTGCCTACCACTCTCCCCTATGCCAGTCCCTGTCACTCTCTCCTATGCCATTCTCTCCTATAACAATCACTACCACCTAATTCTGTACTAGTCCCTACAACTGTCTCTTATGCCACCCTTTCCTAAACCAGTTTCTGCAACCCTCTCCTATGCCAATCCCGGTCATCCTCTCCTATCCCACGCTATACTATATCATCCCTTGCCACCTTCTTCTATGCCAGTCCTCACCATAATTTACTATGCCAGTCTATCTCACCCTCCCATATGCCAGTCATGTCACATTCCTGTGACTGCCACCCTCTCCTAAGCCAGTCCATGCTGACCTTTCCTATGTCAGTCCCTGACAACCTCTCCTATGCCAGTCCCTGACACCCATTCCTATGCCAGTCCCTGACACCCTCTCCTAAGCTACTCCCGACACCCACTACTATGCCAGTCCCTGCAGTCCTCTCCAATGCCAGTCCCTGCCACCCTCTCCTATGTCAGTCCCTGACAACCTCTCCTATGCCAGTCCCTTACACCCTCTCCTATGCCAGCCCCTGCCACCCTCTCCTATGCCAGTCCATGCCACTCTATTGTATGCCAGTCTCTGCTGCCCTCTCCTATGCCAGTTCCTGCCACCCTCTCCTATGCCAGTCCCTGCTACGCTCTCCTATGCCAGTCCCTGTCACCCTCTCCCATGCCAAGCCCTGCCACCCTCTCCCATGCCAGTCCTTGCCACCCTCTCCTATGCCAGTCCCTGCCACCCTCTCCCATGCCAGTCCCTGCCACCCTCCCCATGCCAGTCCTTGCCACCTTATCCTATACCAGTCCCTTCCACTCTCTCCTATGCCAGTCCCTCCCACCCTCCCCCATGCCAACCTCTCCTATGCCAGTCCCTGCCACCCTCCCCCATGCCACTCTCTCCTATGCCAGTCCCTGCCACCCTCCCCATGCCAACCTCTCCTATGCCAGTCCCTGCCACCCTCCCCCATGCCACTCTCTCCTATTCCAGTCCCTGCCACCCTCCCCGATGCCCACTCTCCTATGCCAGTCCCTGCCACCCTCCCCCATGCCACTCTCTCCTATGCCACTCCCTGCCACCCTCCCTATGTCACTCTCTCCTATGCCAGTCCCTGCCACCCTCCCCCATGCCACTCTCTCCTAAGCCAGTCCCTGCCACTCTCCCCATGCCACCCTCTCCTATGCCAGTCCCTGCCACCTTCTCCTATGCCAGTCCCTGCCACCCTCTCCCATGCCAGTCCTTGCCACCCTTTCCCATGCCAGTCCTTGCGACCTTCTCCTATGCCAGTCCCTGCCACCCTCCCCCATGCCAGTCCCTGCCACCCTCTCCCATGCCAGTCCCTGCCACCCTTTCCCATGCCAGTCCTTGTCACCTTCTCCTATGCCAGTCCCTGCCACCCTGCCCCATGCCAGTCCCTGCCACCCTCTCCCATGCCAGTCCCTGCCACCCTCTCCCATGCCAGTCCTTGCCACCCTCTCCCATGCCAGTCCTTGCCACCCTCTCCCATGCCAGTCCTTGCCACCCTCTCCCATGCCAGTCCTTGCCACCCTCTCCCATGCCAGTCCTTGCCACCTTCTCCTATGCAAGTCCCTGCCACCCTCTCCTATGCCAGTCTCTGCCACCCTCCCCCACGTGCCCCCAGCTTCCCCTCCCCCGTGTTCTTACCAGTCGGTATGCGGCTCGTCCACGACCAGCAGGATTTTGGCGCCCCTGGAGGACGCCCCGGAGACCCCCCCGGCCGCGGTGGACACCTGCTCGCTGAGGGCGGCGGTGGTCTGCTTGACGGCATTAGAGAGCGATGAGAAGAATCCCCCTCCTCCTCCTCCTCCCCCGCCGCTGGGCTCCGGGGAGACTGCGGGGGGTCCCGGGGAGACGGAGGGGGGCGGCGGGGCGGGGGGGTCCGGCCGCTGCAGGTCACTCATGTAGCCGTTGGGCAGGTTGGCCATGAAGTTGCTGTCCGACAGGCGTCGCCTGAGGTAATTCATCATGAGGCCGGGCAGGAGTCGGGCAGCGGGAAGCGGAGCGCAGGCAGCGGCAGCACACCGCTCCTCTCTCTATCTGTCTCCTCGGCGACCGCGCGAGCTCAGCATCCTCCTCCCCCCACCCTCCCAATACTTGGTCTCTCCTGCAACCCTTCCTCCCCGTTCAGCATAGTGGACCATCCCCACTGCTGCAGCCTGCTACCAGGAGATGGGGTGTACCATGTCAGCCAGAGGGGGGGCAGGGCGGGAAGCACCTGCTGCATCCTTCGCTCCCCCAGTGATGCTGCGCAGTGGAGCGGGCCGGTACCCGGAGGAAGAGAGATGCAGCCAGGTGCTCAGAGGCTGCTGGATGGATGGGCGACATCATCGAATGGCTGCTAGGAGATTACAGGGGCTGCATAGGTACAGGGGGCAGTAAAAGGTGCCTGAACTAAAGGATTGCTTCAGTACCAGGAAATAGATCAGTCTGCTTCAGTATAGGGGCTTTACCAATATGCCAGGTGTTGCATCAGTATGGGGGTTACATTAGTACAGGAGCTGCAGTAGTACAGCACCCAAGGCTGGGACACCAAAGTGTGCCCCCACCCCCCCATCCCTCCCACCCTAGCCGTCACACACTGATTGCTATTAGACTAAGAGGCGCCCCAGGGCCCCCAACACCTTAATCTCTAGTTATCTGGCTTGCAGTCACTGCCATGTATCCCCTTTTCTTATTTCTCTCTGCTTCAAACACAATAGGGCAGGGATGTCAAAGCGGTCCTTCGAGGGCTGAGGTTCGCACTCATTTTTAGCACAGCTCAAATGAATTGATGGGTCTGAATCAGGAAAGGTGTGGTCCATCAGGTAGAACACATTCCTCTCCTTCACAGTCTATCCTAAACACTGGCGTGGATCCGGCCCTCCAGGCCTGGAGTTTGACACCTGTGCAATAGGGGAATGATAGCTGAGTGAGCTATGCGCCCCCTCCTACACAGCGTAACTAAGGAGCTTGAGGGCCCAGTGCAAGTTTTACATGGGGCCCCAAGCACTGTATGGATTTGGCAACCCAAAACCAACCAAGGACAGCTACAGTATCTGAGAGGCGTTATCAGAGTGAGGTTTGTTAAAAGAAACCAGAGATGAAGAAATAAGCAGCTTTTATACCTACCTGGGGCTTCCTCCTCCAGCCCCATGCCAGCCATGGGCTCCAGCGCGGTTCTCCTGGGCCCCTCTGTTCCTCTGCTGTGTCCCCCGGTCTATAGCTCAGTCGTGGTTCGCCGTGCATACAGCCGTAATGTGTTCCCATCGCCAGAAGCGATCTGTCGCCTGTAGAGTGGCCCAGGCCACGGGAACCCGATGAAGCGGCCACGACTGAGCTATGTACCGTGGGACACAGTGGAGGAGCGGAGGAGCTCAGGAGAACGGCGATAAAGCCCATGGCCGGCATGGGGCTGGAGGAAGCCCCGGGTAAGTATAAAAGCTGCTTATTTCATTATCTCTGGTACACTTTAAGGATTATCACTATGCAATGCACGTTAAGAGGTGATCAATATCAGCGTAGCATCAATGCAAAGCTAAATCGATGGATGAAGGAAGGCCCCTCTAAACTATGTACATCAGTACCAGGGGAGATATCAATAGTCTGCATCAGTATTGGGACTGCAACGGTACAGGGGATCAATATGAGGACTTTACCAATACCAGAGATAGCATTAATACTATAAGCTTCAATGCATCAGTACAAAGGGCTGCATCAATACAGGGTCTGCATTTAGAGTCTGTATCAATATAAGGGTTGCATCACTACAGATCACTGCAAGAGTACAGCGGCTGCGTCAGTACAGGGCCTTCGTCAACGCCAGGGGCTACAGCAGTACAAGTGAATGCATCATTATAATGTAGTTACATCAATACTGAGGGCTGCATCGGTACAGGGGCCACATCAGTAGAAGAGTTGCATACTTACCGTCAGGGCTGTGGAGTCGGAGTCGAGGAGTCGGAGTCGGGGCAATTTTGGGCACCCGGAGTCGGAGTTGGAGTCGGAGTCGTGGTTTCAGAAACTCAGGAGTCGGAGTCGCATGATTTTTGTACAAAATCCACAGCCCTGTTAAGTATTAGACTAAGGAGTCGGAGTCGAGGAGTCGGAGTCTGAGCAATTTTAGGTACCCGGAGTCGGAGTTGGAGTCGTGGTTTCAGAAACTGAGGAGTCGGAGTTGGAGTCGGAAGATTTTTGTACCGACTCCACAGCCCTGCTTACCGTGGGCTGCATCAGTGAATGGGGACTTCTTCAGTGCAAGGATGTGCGCCAGCTTTACTACAACATGCTTTAATAGTACAATGATTGCTTCAATGATAGGACTGCCTCTGTATAGGGGCTGCATTAGTACAAGACGTAGCATCAGTACAAGTTGCTACTCTACATCAATTTAATGATTGCATCTAGGCCTAAAGGCACTATAGACTTTGCTCTCCATAAACCTACAATCCCCGACCAAACCGCACCACAAGTGTGCTGGCTGTCCCAACTGTCACTTCTCCCTTACTTCCCTTGCCCATCATAAGTAGCTACAGGTGTCCATTAGTAATAGGTAGCCAGAGGTACCCTCAGTATTAAGCAGCTAGTGGTACTCCCGACTGAAGGGAGATCTCGTCAGTGGAATGCCGGGAGCTGGCTGCTCTTCATAGGAAAGTAAGGAGGGAGGCACTCGGGGATGAGAGTGAGCCACCTTTCCATCAGGGGCCTGTAGGCAGGTGCCTACAGTGCCTTATGGCAAATCCGGCACTGATTGCATCACTACAAGAGATAGAAGAGCTGCATCAATATGAGGAAATGCAACAATAAAGAAGGCTGTATTCTTGGGATTGCATTTAAACAAGCAATATTAGGGGCTGCATAAAAAGAGGGGGCTGCTGAGCTCCATTGACAAGCCCCTGCTGACAGGCTTCAGACGCTCACAGGGCTGCGACG
This sequence comes from Hyperolius riggenbachi, assembly GCF_040937935.1. Lineage (NCBI taxonomy): Eukaryota > Metazoa > Chordata > Amphibia > Anura > Hyperoliidae > Hyperolius > Hyperolius riggenbachi. Next base: position 257,028,349 of record NC_090653.1, read on the forward strand.
ACAAGCAGGAGGGAGTTAGGAGAAGCCTCTGCATTATCCAGAGGATTCCTTCTACTTAGGTAAGTACCCATTTGGCGAACTTTTTCTCACTACAGGTACACTTTAAAGCAGGATTGTCAGTCATACAATCAGATTCCATTTATCCACTGCCCTGTGTTTATTATGTAGTCTACATCCTGACCCTGCATTGTAAGCATTATATAATCATGAATGTTTCTGCTATAATGAATCTTATCTCAGTCAGCCTGGCTCTATTCTGGTACATTGCCGAGGAGAAGGAAGCTTGTTTTCACCCCTCCCACATACCTGCTCCTCACTGATTGGCTGAGGGCAGTTCAGAGTGACAGGAGGTTGAGAAGGGAAATATACCTCTCTGAAATACGATCTATGCTGTGTTTACAAAGCAAGCTAGATATGACAGTGCCGTTTTTTAGTACAGAGCTCAGTGGGGAGGAGGGCTGGCAATACATGCACCATTTCAGGCTGGAGGGAAAAAAAGGAGTGAGGGCTGGTGCACACCAAAACCCGCTAGCAGATCCGCAAAACGCTAGCAGATTTTTAAACGCTTTTTTTTATTTTTATGAGGCGTTTTGCTAGCGTTTTGCGGATTGCTGCTGCGGTTTTCAGTATAGTAGATTTCATATATTGTTACAGTAAAGCTGTTACTGAACAGCTTCTGTAACAAAAACGCCTGCAAAACCGCTCTGAAGTGCCGTTTTTCAGAGCGGTTTGCGTTTTTCCTATACTTAACATTGAGGCAGAAACGCATCCGCAATCCAAAAAATGCCTCACCCAGGCATTTTTCGTTTCTGCAAAACGCCTGCCGCTCTGGTGTGCACCACCCCATTGAGATACATTGACCAAGCAGATCCGCAGCCGCAAGCGGATCTGAAAACGCCCAAAAAGCCGCTCGGTGTGCACCAGCCCTAAGGGAGGAAATTACATCAATATTGGCTTCAGTCAGAGGCAGTAAAGATGGAAAATGCCTGGAACAGTTTTCTATTTATTTGTTATATAAGGTTCACTAAAATCAAAACATGGACAGTACAGTACATATGTAAGTAAATCAAGTATTTACAGTATCTACTCATATATGTGTTTTTTTTTCCTTGGATAGTATGTATGCATAGCAAAAGGCACATCATTTGCAAGCGACAGCATCAGTACACAGAGCTGTATCTTTATATGACAGATCTATCAGTACAAGGGCCTGCTGCATCAATATCAAGAGGTACATCAATACAAAGAGATCTATCAGAACAAGGGGCTGCTAAATTCTGTATCAAAACAAGGGGCTGCACAAACAACAGTGTCTGCGCCACTTCAAGCAGATGCATCAATACCAGGAACAGCCAAAGGAGCTGTATAGATGCAACAGGCTGCAAGATGACAAGGGGCTGCAACAAAACAACAGACTGCATCAATACAAGGGGCCGTTCCAAAGATCAAGAGGCATGATGAAAAGGAACTGCATCTGGGGAGCGCTGGAATGAAGGGAGGTGTAGATGCTGCCCTATTTTAGTAAAAAAATCAAAGGCAAAAGGAGAGAGCTGCAGCTAGAGTAGTGGGGGCATCCAGTTTACTGCTGGAGGACCCCTCTCATGGAATGCACAGAATATTGATTTCAGTTTTGCTTTTGAACAAAGAAGGAAATCAGAGAATGCAGAAGATTTATTGATGATCGACCTGCAGCTTGTGTTGTTTTTGGAAGGTGCTCGTTTATGCTGTAGTGCTGCTGACACTATCTTCATGTGACAGCCTCAGCTGAGTGCATCAGAGCCAACAGGCAGTACCAGCTGTGACCAGTTTAGCAGCTGCAATTTGCAGTAATGCACACAGTATGGGGAGGTCTTGTTTTCCCTTACATCTGTATGAACTAAACGTTACACACATTGCACAGCAGACGCTGGTGTATAGGTGATGGCAATCATCAGACGACTGCAGACTAAGGTCATGTTCACATTGCGTTCTGCTCTCGTGTCTGTCCAAGGTGGGCTTTTTTTTCCGTGTTTTTTTTTTTTAAGTGTTTTCTGTCGATTTTCTGCACGTTTGCTCGTTTTTGTGTGCGTTTTTTGTAAGCGCTTTTTCAGAGCGCTTCCGTTTTTTGATCCGGAAAAAAAATCCGTAAAAATAAATATGACATATTTTTTTTAGAAATAAAGCTCACACAATCGCTTGCCAAAGCTATTTTGTGAGCGTTTTGCATTTTTCCTACACCTTCCATTGAGGCAAATCACCTTAAAAAATGGCCCAAGCATCACTTTTCAAAACGGATCGCAAACGAACTGCTCAGATATGAACTCTCTGATAGAGAATCATTGCACAAGCGCTTTGGCAGTTCAGAGCGGTTTTCCAGGCGTTTTTGTTAAAGAAGCTGTTCAGTAACAGCTTTACCGTAACAATATCTGAAATCTACTACACCAAAAACGCTTCACAAAACCGCAAAACGCTAGCTGAAACGCTACAGAAAAATAACAAAAAGCGTTTCAAAATCTGCTAGCATTTTGCGGATCTGATAGCGGTTTTGGTGTGCACCAGGCCTTAGGGCTCGTTCACAATAGGGGCATTTTTCGGCCTTTTTTCAAGCGCAGGCGATTTTTAAATTTTTTTTAGGTACGGCAGAGCGCTCAACAAACCCGTACATAAAGTTCACACCACATATAAACCAGTAGGCATCTATCACACTCTTAACAGTAAAGTTCTGTCCATTAGCTAAAATTCCATATAAGGCCCGGTTCACATTAGCGTTCCCTGTCCGGATTCACCCGGGCTGGATCCGGACCGTATACTGTACAAACGGAACGTACGTTCCGCATAGCAATGCAAAGGCTATGCGGACGTTCACACGTGTCCGTTCCGTACAGTACGGAGCCGGATCCGGACTCTGTACACTTTTCCAACATGCGCTATTTTTGGGTCCGGATCTCCGGCCCACGCACCCGGACCGGAGCCGGACCTGAGCCTGACAGCACCATCCGGAACACAGAAACCAATGGGAAACGGAAGGCACAGAACACACTGCCTACAAACACCTGACGTTCTACCCCACTTCCTATGCGTATCCAAGCGGCCATTTCGGATGGGAACACATGGGCCAAGCATGTCTGGAGTGGAGCAGCAGTGACAGACGTGCTGGAGCTGTTTGGCAGAATGTCGGAGGTGGAGGTGAGGCCTATAGCGGAGGAACCTGATTCTACACGTGCACCAGGTGCACCTTCTGCTGACCCCAACATTTTTTTATTTAAATTTCGCTATTTTTTGCCCACGGATCCGGATGGCAGCCTGATGCAAACGGACCGGATCCGGATTAGGTCCTGATCCGATCAGGATCTGGTCCGTTTGCATGGCAAAACGCAAGTGTGAACGGGGCCTAATTCCACATATCTCTCTTCCACTTAGTGTATCTCTCAAACAAGTCTTCATAGGCTTCTCATAATGTTCATAACAGTAACACTATACCAGTGGTGGCAAACCTTTCAGTTGCCGAGTGCCCAGACTGCGACCCCAAATCCACTTATTGATCACAGAGTACCAACATGGCAATTTATACTGAATATTGTGGTTTTAGTTCTAAAACACAAACAAACAACTCATACATTAAAGGCCACTCTACATTTAAAATTCAACAATTGCCCCCACGTATGAAATGCAAAAATTACCCCCATATATAAAATCCAGCAATTTCCCCCACACATGAAGCTGGACTGCCTAGCCTGGCTGACAGTGATGCTGTGCTTGTAGCTGGCCAGCTAAGACCTGTCCTAGGTTGCCATTATAGTTTATATAAATATACACCAACACCTGCCAGTAACCTAAGTACAATTCACATGTTCATAAGATTAAGCCAAACAGCAGAGTTATTGCTGAAATGTATGTTTCTGAATGTTATATAACAGAATATATATATATGCATTGTGTTATCAAAGGCAACAGGGGGAAATATGCCTTTAAGAGTCATCACATAGATGAGCCAATCACAGCCAGCCTCACACTGCACCAGAGCCTCAACCAATCCTAGCTAGTTACACACTGAGCCTGTGTGGGAAACCCCCTAGCCAGATCATTCTAGAGTAGAGATGGGAAGTTCGGATCTTTTCAATGATCCGGATGATTCGAATCGGATCATTGAAAAGATCCGGATCTTTGATCCGAATCTCGGATCATTTTACTACCGAAGCATTCGGGGGTGAAATGAATAGCATGACAGGTCTTTCCCTGCTGTGGACAGGAGAAGGGGAGGGGGGTGGACACACAGAGAAGGGGAGAAGATGGACAGAGTGCAGGGAGTGGACAGAGAAGGGAGGAGGGATGAGCAGAGAGCAGAAATGTTTGTTTGCACACAATACCCACATGCTGCAATCATATGCTTTACATGTATTTCACCTATATGCTCATCTGTGTACTTTGAATGCAAACTTCGCACAGTGAAAGAAAGCATTCCCAGAAGTGAAGTGCAGCTGTTTAGAGCCGTGCAGGAGGATCATATTGCGCTGCAATCACAGTGCCTGCAAAGTTACTGAGCTGTGCTGAGCCAAAAGTTTCCAATGTGATCACTGTGCACAACTACGGAACAGACAGCCTACAATCAGCAGCACGTTATAGCCAGTATGTGTGCTCTACACATCTGGCAGTGGCACCCATGTCCCCTCTCTCTCATCTACCTGTCTCCCTGCAAGGCTGGCTCCCTCCAACAGAACGATCCATCTCAGCTCTGCTTCCAGGACCCCGCTGCCCGCTGAGAGGGGGCGTGTCGCTCCTGGCCCCGCCCCTTTTGCGATCCGAATCACTCATTTTGATGATTCGGATGATTCGACTCACAAAATAGATTCAATTGTTCATGATCCGGACAACACTATTCTAGAGTCATTGCTCATCAGAGAGAGAAGAGGCCAGAGTTCCAGAGAAGTTTTATGGAAGTACAGAAGGCCAAATAGGTATTTAATACACTTATCTATGTTCCCTTATTGTTTGATAGTGTGAGAGTAGGCCTATATAGTGAATCTGTTGTTATGTGTTTACTTGCAGTTCCACCAAATTGAATAAGACATGAAAATTCATCTTCAGAGTACAAATTCAAATGCAAATCAAATCGAATAACACATGCAAATTCAAATACAAGTTGAATATCAAATTCAGAGCACAAATACAAGATCAGATGCCGATTCATCATCAGTATAGATCCAATCAGATCCTGAGTACAGATTCAAGCACAGATAGTCAAATCCATCCACCATCTTATGTTATCTGACAATCTTGTGTTATCTAACAAGATTGAACTGTTAAACCACCTTTTGTGATTTTTATCCACCACATTTTGTACAAGGATTATCTGCTGCACATGTTGCAGTGTTATATGAAGAAAAGTTGAAGTTAAATAAAGAAGTTATTCTAAAGTATTTGGTGTGCTCTTTAAACTACGGTGATCATACGTCCCGCTTTACCCGGGACGCGTCCCGCCTTCGGGGGGCGCTGTCCCAGGCTGCATGAGGTCCCGGGAAACGTCCCGCTTTTAGCGCAGTAAAGCGGACCCGACGGAGATCGACTATTTTCACCTATCTTCATCAGAAGAGCCGCAACAGCGCCCTCGCTGGAGAACGAAAAGGTAAATATTACACAGGCTGTCGGATTTGTCGCCTGTGCGTTCCGGGGGCTGCAGCAAGACCGCCGTGGGACACAGGAGGACGGGGGAAGCCTCGATAGGGTCCAGAGGCTTCCCCCTACTGAGGTGAGTACCCCCCAGGGGAACTTTTTTTCAGTACAGGTTTTCTTTAAATGATGGCTCACCCTGCTGCCGCTAAAAGTCCGGGCGGCGTTAATTACTATTCCCTTCGTAGCAACTTGGAGGGAGAAGTAATTCTGGGTTTGGCAATGGCTGGCACATGATTTATACATTACGTCTGTGGTAGCGCCAACAGTGGCCAGGCACAGCAAGGGGAAAACTCGCTTTGAAATGACCTGCCTCACCTGCACCCCCACATCTAGTACATGCGCCGCTGGCATGTGGACAACGTGCTCGTGGTTTCTTTTTTTTTCAGACGATCCTTTCAAGCATCCTTCTAGAGGTTTGGCCCGACATGGATAATGGACTTCATCGCCATACTCCTGGGTCGGTAGCGTTTGCATCATAGTTTGAAAAAAGATAAATAGATACTAAATAATAATAATAATATTTAATTTGTAGAATAGAGTTTACAAGAGTGCATGATTTTACATAGATACACTTTATGTCTATATCTCATATACAGTATCTTCCTTAAAGGGGAACTGAAGAGAGAGGTATATGGAGGCTGTCATGCTTATTTCCTTTTAGACAATACCAGTTGCTTGGCAGCCCTGCTGATCCTCTGCCTCTAATACTATTAGCCATAGCCCCTGAACAAGCTTGCAGCATATCAGGTGTTTCAGTGGTTCAGACTTATAAGTCTGATCTGACAAGACTAGCTGCATGCTTGTTTCTGGTTTTAATCAGATACTACTGCAGAGAAATAGACCAGCAGGGCTGCCAGGCAACTGGTATTGATTAAAAGGAAATAAACATGGCAGCCTCCATATACCTCTCTCTCTTCAGTTCCCCTTTAAAGAAAACCTAAACTGAAAATTAAAAGTCAAAATAAACATACACAAGTCATACTTACCTCCTGTGTAATCTTTTCTTTAATCTCTTTCTCCTTTCCTGCGTCCTGTTTGTCCACTGTGATCAAGGGAATTCTCCGTCCTCCATTTTGAAAATGGCCATTACCCCATAACAGCTTTCTGGTCAGTACACTGTTAAACTGTAACATCGCCCACTTGAGCAATAGGGAAACAGAAATTACTTGGCACATCAGTCGTCCTCTCAGCTATAACTGACAGCAACTGATAAATAACTGACAGCAACTGATATATTTCAATTCTGACAAAATGTTGTCAGAACTGGAAGGTATCATTGTCAGAAAAAAATGGTGAGCTTCTGAGAGGAACTGATGGCAAGGTAACTATGTAATGTTCATTTGAAGTTACCTCATGTGTTTATTTTAAATAATTTTACTCAGTACAGGTTCCCTTTAATCCTTTAAAGCTCTCCCGTTACTCCAAAAGCCATATAATTGATAATTTATGCCGACCGAAACCACACTCACAAAAAACAAAAAGAAATGCTTAGCTAGCATATATCAGAAAAATACATCCATACTTGGTCAGACATCAACCACACCTCCACACACGTGTACATCACACAGTCCCAGTCCAGCCAAAGTCACTAGTTACCCCCTTCTCTTTAGGTGAAACTAAGTCTTAACTCACCCCATCTATCCCTCCATTGTATGGTTGTTAGGTGCTCGCGGTTTCAATTTAAAAAGACGTTGAACAATAGAGTACGTGAGGAGTTGCACCAGTATGACAGGTGGGCCTGCAGCACTGACCACAGGCACGGGGAGTGCACATTCACTTGAGGACAATATATTGGGGCACCTTTGGTTGCCGTCATGGCTATGCACATGTGCAACCGATCGAGCCCCATGTGACTGATTTTTCAGCATCCCTGAACGATCCTTTCAAGCAGACAAGACACAGAATATTTACATTGCGCTTTTCTCCTGGCAAACTCAAAGTGCCAGAGCTGCAGCCACTAGAGATGGTCCGAACAGTTCGCCGGCAGACAGTTTTTGGCGAATTTCCACTGTTTGCGTCCTCCGCGAACTGCGAGCATATGTCAGGTTTGACCCACCCCCATACATCATTATGGAGCCAAACTTTGACCCCTTATCTCACAGTCAGCAGACACATGGCAGCCAATCAGCTAGCACCCCCTCTTGGACCCCCCACTACCCTATCAAAAAGCAGTTGCGGTGGCCATATTGTATTCATTCTCTGCTGGCTGCTGACTGTTAGTGAGAGCGGGGACAGACTTGCTGCAGATAGATAGGGAAAGTATTAGCTAGGCCTGTGTTCTTGTTCCTCACTTACTGTGAAAGCACCCCAAATAGCCCTTTTAAAGGCTAGTACATCGGTCTCCTGTGTGTTTTTTTGTGTGTGTGACACTCCACAGCCCACTGACACCCAGAGCTTTGTGCACAAGAGCTGTGTTGCATGCACAGAACCACTCCAGTGCATTATTATTAGAGATGGCTCGAATCTGCGATTTTAGGTTCGTGAACCTCGAACACGAACTTCCGCAAAAGTTCGCGAGCCTGTGAACATTGCGAACCGCAATAGACTTCAATGGGCAGGTGAACTTTCAAAACTTCAAACCCTAATTCTGGCCACAAAAGTGATGGAAAAGATGTTTCAAGGAGTCTAAAGGCCCATACTCACGAGGGACTTTTGTCGCCTCAACACACGGCGCGCGCGTGTTGCGGCGACAGGTCGCTCGTGAGTATGGGCCGCCGCACGCGCGCGCACCCCGAACTGTCGCCCGCCGCTCATGTCGCCATGCGATTGAAAGTTTCAATCGCATGGCGACAGTCGCCGCCGCACCTCCCCCGCAACTGTCGCTAGTCCGCGTGAGTACGCGGACTAGCGACAGCAACCTCCATTGTATCATATGGAGCTTCCGGCGGGGGGAGGAGGAACGTCGGCGACAGCTTCCGCCTCGCCGCTGGTCCCTCTTCCGCGTGTGTACGCGGAGGGACCTGGAGAGAAGCTGTCGCCGGCCTGTCGCCCACACGCTCACGTGTGCTGGCGACAGGCAACTTCTGCAGCCCGTGAGTACGGGCCATAACACCTGGAGGGGGGCATGGCGGAGTGGGATACATGCCAAAAGTCCCAGAGAAAATTACGGATTGGACGCACAGCAGGATTTTAAGGGCAGAAATCACATTGCAATGCTAAATTGGAGGCCTAAAGTGCTTGAAAACATCTTGCGTGTGTATACTTCAATCAGGGAGTGTAATTAGAGTTCTGCTTCACACTGACACACCAAACTCACTGTGTAATGCACCGCAAACAGCTGTTTGTGTAGTGACGGCCGTGCTGGACTGGTGCGCACCATGACGAGAGTGCAGGCGATGGCGGTTTTCAAGCCCATATGGTCGCCGGGCTGAGGTAGCTGAATGACAGAACAACAGTGACTGTCCAGCTGATCGAATTTGGTCTGTCCACAATGAAGCAATGACCTTATTATCTTGGGTGTGCCCCCCCCCCCCGACACACTCATATAGCCGGCCGGTCATTGCTTCATTGTGAAATGCAAGCCCCTTCACCGTGGCAAGATAACGATCACGAAGGAGAATTGACACATGTACATGCCTTTTGTTGTTGCAGCCGCAGTGCAGCCAGAAAAATTAGGCAGGCATGTACAGGAACCAGAAAAATTATTATAGCGGCCGCTGCCAGCAGCGGCCTTAAAAATTCAGGAATCCACCTGGAGTCCTTCACCCTGTTGGTGGTGGCGGAGAAGGCAGTCAAGCGGCCTGCAGGGAGAGATGCTGTGTGGGGCCTGGGGACCGACTTAGTCTTGGGGCAGGCAGCCAGTCACAGGGCGTGCAGGCAGAGATGCTGTGTGTGGGGACTGACTTGATAAAGGTGAGGTACTGAACACTTTTTTGACCTAGGCGACTTCTCACTGACAATGCCTCCAGCTGCTCTGAAGGTCCTTTCTGACAGGACGCTTGAGGCAGGGCAAGACAGAAGTTGGATGGCAAATTGTGACAGCTCTGGCCACAGGTCAAGCCTGCGCACCCAGTAGTCCAGGGGTTCGTCGCTGCTCAGAGTGTCTACATCCGCAGTTAAGGCTCGGTAGTCGGCTACCTGCCGTTCAAGGCGTTGGTGGAGGGTGGATCCGGAGGGTGGATCTGGAAAGGGTTAAGGCGAGGCGTTGGACTAAGAATGTCCGCATGTCCGACATCACCATGAGATCGCTAGAGCATCCTGTCCTTGCCTGCATGGACATGGGAGGATGATGAATATTACTGGCAGTAGCACCTTTATTCCATTGCGCTGTGACATCACCCTTAAACGCACTGTAAAGCATACTTGCCAACTTGTTGTGCAAGTGCTGCATCCTTCCTGCCTTCTGGTGATTTGGTAACATCTCCGCCACTTTGTGATTATACCGAGGGTCTAGTAGCGTTGCCACCCAGTACAGGTCATTCCCCTTGAGTTTTTTTTATATGGGGGTCCCTCAACAGGCTGGACAGCATAAAAGACGCCATCTGCACAAAGTTGGATGCCAACGTGCTATACATCCACCAGGCTGCTTTTTTTCTGATTGTCAAAAAGTTTCCCGTCCTCCTAATGCAGGGGTCCCCAAACGTTTTGGGTCGAGGGCCGGGTCAACATACTTCAGACTGCTGGGGGGCCGGAGTATACATAGAATTATGTAGAAGTTTTTGCGGGCCAGACAGTGAAGCATACCCAGGTGACAACCTGCAGTCCAATTGGACAGCAGTGTCACCTGATGTGGAATTTGATTGGAAACCAGCGAATTACTGCTTTCTGGCTTCCATGTGGATGGGCGGTGCCAGCACTGCGATTTTATATGCGGACCACCAATATTTAAAGATGTAGCTGACCACATCTATAAGTAATACATTTTGGGTGTGGGGGGCCGGTAAAAAAGCCTCAGGGGGCCACATTCGGCCCGCGGGCCTTAGTTTGAGGACCACTGTCCTAATGCATCCTGGAAGCCTGATCGTATGCTTCAAGGACTTTTTGACTGTAGCCATCTTGTGGCCAAATAGTAAAACTACACCCACATCTATTTTTTATTAAAGCAGAATATAACCCTGCATTTCAACTTTGCTCTAAAACATTATTTACAGCATATTATATGCAAAAAGCATTTTTTTTTTACTAGACCAGCATTGGAAGGGTTAAACACAGAGGTTTAAAGTTCCGTGGAGAGATATGCAGAAGTTCAGAGTGTTACATTCTATTTAGTTATATGTATCTATTGAGAAATGTTACACACTCTTTGGCTGTCCTCCAGCTCCTTCTCAGTCAGAGAGAGTGAGTCACATTCAACACTTAGATACATTTATGTAAACAAAATGTATCTATGTCAGCTTCCGATGCTTCTGCAGAAATCTCCAGGAACTTTAAAGCACTGTGTAACCCTTCCAATGCTGGTCTAGTAAAAAAAAATGCTGGTTGCATATAATATACTGTAAATAATGTTTTAGAGCAAAGTTGAAATGCAGGGTTATATTCCGCTTTAAACAAATGCATTATTTTACATTTAAAATTAGCTGTTTACCTCTGACACCACAAATTACCCAAATAACATTTTTAATAACAAAAAAAAGAATAAAAAAAAATTACAATAAAAAAAACAAACAACATAAATATTTACCTAAGGGTCTGAACTTTTTAAATAAGCATGTCAAAGGAGTATATTAATATAACTTTTTAAAAAGGAACTGTAACATCAAAATGTCCCCTGGGGGGTACTCACCTCGGATGGGGGAAGCCTCAGGATCCTAATGAGGCTTCTCACGCCGTCCTCCGTCCCTTGGGGGTCTCGCTGCAGCCCTCCGTACAGCGGCGACGTAAATATTTACCTTCCCGGCTCCTGCGCAGGCGCTCTGGTGGCTGTCGGCTCCGAAGTAGGCGGAAATACCCGATCGTCGTCGGGTCTGCTCTACTGCGCAGGTGCAAGTCTCCTGGGCCTGCGCAGTAGAGCGGACCCGACGGAGATCGGGTATTTCCGTCTAGTTCCGAGCCGAAAGCAGCCTCAGCACAACGCTGGAGCTTACAAAGGTAAATATTGAATTGACAGTCGGGTCTGTCGCCGGCTGTTCGGAGGGCTGCAGCGAGACCCCCGTGGGACAGAGGACGGAGTGGGAAGCCTCATTAGGATCCCGAGGCTTCCCCCACCCAAGGTGAGTACCCCCCAGGGGATCTTTTTGATGTTACAGAGTCTCTTTAAATTATGGGCTTGTAAATAGTGATGGACGCAAATTGAAAAAAGGCACCTTTATTTCGAAATAAAACATTGGCGCCATACATTGTGATAGGGACATCATTTAAATGGGGTAATAAGTGGGACAAATGGGCAAATAAAATACATGGGTTTTAATTACGGTAGCATGAATTAATTTTAAACTATAATGGCCAAAAACTGAGAAATAATAATTTTTTTCCATTTCTTTCTTAATATTCCTGTTAAAATGGATTTAGAATAAAACAATTCTTAGCAAAATGTCTATCACCCAAAGAAAGCCTTATTGGTGGCGGAAAAAACAAGATCTAGACCAAATCATTGTGATGAGTAGTGATAAAGTTATTGGCAAATGAATTGGAGGTGAAAGATACTCAGATGCAAAAAATAAACAACCCTGTGGGCTTAAGTGGTTAAAAGGCTGCAAACACCCGAAAAATAAGTCCCCGATATCTCTCAGGCATGCCGGCTGGTTAAGATTTCTGGTTGACTGAGTTCTGGATAACGGGGACTTTGCTGTAGTAGGGACTGGGAGCATAGAAACATGAGAAGTTCAAACCAGTATAATCAGGACATCCAGCAATACATGTACAAATACATACATAATTGATGTGTGGTTTGAGACATCACCAATGTAGATGTTCATATAATAAAGTACAGAAGAAACAAGAAATATTAGGAGAAGGAGCCTATGAGACCGGGGGGCTTGGGGGCCGCCATAGGCTGTAATGTGAGTTACAGCTATAGCATAGCAGCACTCAGAGGGTAATTTGGGAGCCTGTAAAAGACGGAGCCCAGATTCCGAAAAAAAAACCAGTGCAATTCAGCCTCCAGCAATAGCCGGCAGCCGCATTGCATAGTTCCCCTAAGTCTATGGCAGCCTGCAGAAATAGTAATGCTGTCAGAAAATTTGCAATAGCAGGGTAAGCCGTTTTTCGGCTTCATCCTGCGCCAAAATTTCCCAGCACCAGTGCTGGGCCGAAATTACGCATTAGCGTAACTACGCATCGTAATTCACTACAAATGCACCGTAAGCGTTACGTGTAAGGTTACGGTATTACACGTAATTAATTACGCGTAGACCGTAGGTTACGTTATTTAGCGTAACAAATTACGCGTAAGACAGTAAACTCCTATTGAAATTAAACAGTCTGCCGTAATCGCGTAATATTACGCTCCCGTATAATATAAAAAAGCCGCCGACTTTAAGAGTTAATAGCAAAGCCCCCTTAAGTGCTAAGAGCCTCAAATTTGGAGAATATATTAAGGAGATCAGAAGGAATAAGAGGAAAAATTTTTTTTCAAAAAGACCTTATAGTTTTTGAGAAAATCGATGTTAAAGTTTCAAAGGAAAAATATATACATTTAAAAACCCGCCGACTTTAACGGTTAATAGCAAAGCCTGCTTAAAATTTAGGAACACCAAATTCCCAGGGTATATTAAGGGGATCAGTGGGAATAAGAGGGAAATTTTTTTTTTCAAAAAGACCTTATAGTTTTTGAGAAAATCGATTTTTAAGTTTCAAGGGCAAAAATGTCTTTTAAATGCGGAAAATGTCAGTTTTTTTTGCACAGGTAACAATAGTGTATTATTTTCATAGATTCCCCCAAGTGGGAAGAGTTTTACTTACTTCGTTCTGAGTGTGGGAAATATAAGAAAAAAACGACGTGGGGTCCCCCCTCCCAGACCTCTTTAACCCCTTGTCCCCCATGCAGGCTGGGGCTCCGCACCCTGACTATACCAGCCCGCATGGTCCATGGATTGGGGGGTCTCGGAAGGGGAGGGGTAGCCAAGCTTTCCTGTCCAATCCAAGGACAAGGGGCTCTTCTCCACCTCCGATGGGCGGTGGAGGTGGAGGCCGCGATTTCCTGGGGGGGTTCATGGTGGCATCTGGGAGTCCCCTTTAAAATGGGTAAGAGGTACAAGTACAAGTACCCCTATACTCATTTCTCCTGGGAGGGGGGGTGGGCATCTGGGGGACCCCTTTTTAAAGGGGACTCCCAGATGCCACCATGAACCCCCCCCCTCAGGAAATCGCGGCCTCCACCTCCACCGCCCATCGGAGGTGGAGAAGAGCCCCTTGTCCTTGGATTGGACAAGGGCTCGGAGGGGGAGGGGAAAGCTTGGCTGCCCCTCCCCTTCCGAGACCCCCCAATCCATGGACCATGCGGGCTGGTATAGTCAGGGTGCGGAGCCCCACGTGGCCGGTGCTCCGCATTCTGGCTATCCCAGCCTGCATGGGGGACAAGGGGTTAAAGAGGTCTGGGAGGGGGGACCCCACGTCGTTTTTTTTTTATATTTCCCACACTCAGAACGAAGTAAGTAAAACTCTTCCCACTTGGCGGAATCTATGAAAATAATACACTATTGTTACCTGTGCAAAAAAACCTGACATTTTCCGCATTTAAAAGACATTTTTGCCCTTAAAACTTAAAAATCGATTTTCTCAAAAACTATAAGGTCTTTTTGAAAAAAAATGTTTCCTCTTATTCCCACTGATCCCCTTAATATACCCTGGGAATTTGGTGTTCCTAAATTTTAAGCAGGCTTTGCTATTAACCGTTAAAGGGTTTTTAAATGTATATATTTTTCCTTTGAAACTTTAACATCGATTTTCTCAAAAACTATAAGGTCTTTTTGAAAAAAATGTATTCCTCTTATTCCTTCTGATCTCCTTAATAAATTCTCCAAATTTGAGGCTCTCAGCAATAAAGGGGGCTTTGCTATTAACCCTTAAAGTCGGCGGCTACCTAACATTGATCCATGCGTCAACTTTTCCGCTTGGGAGCATTGCCTTACGCATTAATTGCAAGTAGGAGATTATGCGTAAGGCAATAACGTAACAACCTGCATTACGGTATTCTTACGCATAATTGCGTAAGGGCCATGCGTAATTACAGACATGAACCGTAGATAAATGTCTACGCCGTAAGCGTAATTCCGTAATGCGTAATATCGTAAAATTACGCGTAATGATCCGTAAGCGTAGTTTTTTCCATTACGCCCAGCACTGCCCAGCACCCCTTTTGCATGTATGCTGCCCTTGCCAGCTTAAAATCTATTCTAAAAGCCCATTTGCACTGGGGCGATGCGCAGGGGTTTACTGCCTATCGCCGAATCACCGGCGATTGCAAGCACTTTAAAAAAAAGCACTAGTGTGATTTAACCAGTTCACCCCCAAGGGTTTTTACCCTAACGGACCAGAGCAATTTTCACCTGTCAGTGCTCCTCCCTTTTATTCCCTAATAACTATATTACTACTTATCACAAGGAAATGATCTATACCTCGTTTTTTTCGCCACCAATTAGGCTTTCTGTGGGTAGTACATTTTGCTACGAATTTTTTTATTCTAATTGCATTTTAATTGGAAAAATACAAAAAAATTGGGAAAAAATCGTTATTTCTCAGTTTTCAGCCATTATAGTTTTAAAATTAAATATGCTCCTGTTGATAAAACCAACACATTGTATTTGCCCAGTAGTCCCGATTATTAAACCGTTTAAATTATGTCCCTATCACAATGTATGCCGACAATATATTATTTTGAAATATAGGTGTTATTTTTCTGTTTTGTTTTGTTTTTGTTCTGGCCATAATTACAAGCCCCTATGTAATAAAGTAAAATTATTTTTCCCTCATACAATATAGATTAAAAAAGCTGAGTCCCTAAGGCAACTATTTATTTATTTATAGCTGATTTTTTTTTTAAAAGTGTTTTTTTTTTGAGGGGGGGAAAGGGTGGAAATGTAATTTAATTTTAACAATATTGTGTAGATATTATGTATTTGCCTGTATGTGCAATATACTTTTTGGCCACAAGATGGCGCTAGTGAACACTCTCCCATTAGGAAGTGATCACTTTTTTTTTCTTTTTACATTCTAGCAACTGTGACAGTTTCCTGTTTTGTGAATGGATGCGGCCGCTGTTCGCGGTCGCGTCCATTCACTCCAGGCAGTGCGATTGGGTAGAGGACCGCTCGGTCCTCTTCCCCAATCACCCAGCACGGGAACCCAATGGAAACGGCGGCGGTAGCGGCGCGGACACGTGCGGAGCGGCGGCGGGAACGCGCGACGTATTAAAACGTCATGTTTAATAGGGGAAAGCATGACGTTTTAATACGTATGCTTGCCGTTAAATGGTTAAAGTATATGGCAGTGATTACACTGCCACGATCGCGGTAAACGCAAAACATGGTGCATGCAACAATTTGTCACAATTTTAGCGCTCACAATTGCAATGTTAAAAACACAAATCGTGATTGCTCAAAAATGCTTGAATGCGTGAAATATCGCCACCGCAAAATGCTAGCGATAATCGTTCAAGATGTTGCTTGTATATCAAGTCAAAATTTCACAAAAATGTTTGCTTGTATTGCAAAGCACTCTTAGCCCCCCTAGCGGTATTCATGAGCTGAGCTTGGGCTGAGTTTGACAAGCTCAGAGCGGTAAGCCCCAGGCTGGCTGCTACCACTGCGTGCTTTGTGTTCCTGGGTCCCGTGCGCAATTAGCGGTAGCCAGTGGGACCCAGGCTTCTCCCCCATGGCCGATGGAATCCCCATACCTTCATTCTTTTTCCGGGGGATCCCAGCGACCACTCACGATGGCTGAGCGGCGAGTGTGCGGCGGTGCGACGTGACGTCGAGCGGCGTGACGTCATCGGCTGTGGGGCTAAAATTAATGTGGACCTGGACCCGATCTGTGTGTATATGTATACATATATACTTTATGTATGTGTGTATATATATATATATATATATATATATATATATATATACTGTACATACATTCACCTAAAGGATTATTAGGAACACTATACTAATACCGTGTTTGACCTCCTTTCGCCTTCAGAATGCTGAAAGCATTCTTTAGAAATGTTGCCCCATATTCATAGGATAGCACCTTGCAGTTGATGGAGATTTGTGGGATGCACATCCAGGGCACAAAGCTCCCGTTCCATCACATCCCAAAGATGCTCTATTGGGTTGAGATCTGATGACTGTGGGGGCCATTTTAGTACTGTGAACTCATTGTCATGTTCAAGAAATCCATTTGAAATGATTTGAGCTTTGTGACATGGTGTATTATCCTGCTGGAAGTAGCCATCAGAGGATGGGTGCATGGTGGTCATGAAGGGATGGACATGGTCAGAAACAATGCTCAGGTAGCCCGTGGCATTTAAACAATGCCCAATTAGCACTAAGGGGCCTAAAGTGGCGTACGTTAAAAAGGGGCGCTGGGAAAAAAGGGCACGGGGTTTTAAACGATAAACATGGATAACGGTTAAAAATATAATGTACTATATTTCGTTTAAATATTCGTTTTTATAAAGTTATAAATCATTAAATAATGTTCATGAAATCGGCAATTGTGAAAACGTTAATCTTCCGTTTAAAAAGTGAAATGTATAATCACGTTTAAATAAAAATTAGTAAGTAACCCTCCCTGTACCTACCCCTAACCCCTAGACCCCCGTATTGGTGCCTAAACCTAAGACTCCCCTGGTGGTGCCTAAACCTAAGACCCCACTGGTGGTGCCTAAACCTAAGACCCCCCTGGTGGTGCCTAAACCTAAGACCCCCCTGGTGGTGCCTAAACCTAAGACCCCCCTGGTGGTGCCTAAACCTAAGACCCCCCTGGTGGTGCCTAAACCTAAGACTCCCCTGATGGTGCCTAAACCTAAGACTCCCCTGATGGTGCCTAAACCTAAGACGCCCCTGATGGTGCCTAAACCTAAGACCCCCCTGGTGGTGCCTAAACCTAAGACGCCCCTGATGGTGCCTAAACCTAAGACCCCCCTGGTGGTGCCTAAACCTAAGACCCCCCTGGTGGTGCCTAAACCTAAGACCCCCCTGGTGGTGCCTAAACCTAAGACCCCCCTGGTGGTGCCTAAACCTAAGACTCCCCTGATGGTGCCTAAACCTAAGACGCCCCTGATGGTGCCTAAACCTAAGACCCCCCTGGTGGTGCCTAAACCTAAGACCCTTCTTAGTGATCACTGTATTGTGTGTAGAATAATGTTTTAGAAACAGTAAGGGATAAAATATATTACAATTTACGTTACGTACTGATCGCTTTATTTTGTGAATAATAATGTTTTACAAACAGTAAGGGATAACATTTAAAATACTGTTTTATTGAAATAGGAAAAGTAAATCATCACAAGCAGATATAAAACATTAAAAATCTTCGGGCGCCCTTGGAAAACGTTATTATTCTCGGGCGCCCTTTTTTCCCGTTCGGCGCCCAGTAAACGATATTTATTATGGGAGTGAATGGCGGCGCCCGATTTGTCCACTAGCCTCCTGCGCCCTTTTTTACTGTTACCCCTAAAGTGTGCCAAGAAAACATCCCCCCCACCATTACACCACCACCACCACCAGCCTGCACAGTGGTAACAAGGCACGATGGATCAATGCTCTCATCCTGTTTACGCCAAATTCTGACTCTATCGAGACTCGTCATCACCAGACCATTATTATTATTATTATTTATTGTATTTATAAAGCGCCGACATATTACGCAGCGCTGCACAATAGATAAATGGGTAAAAATACAGGGGTGTAGCAATAGGGGTTGTAGAGGTAGCCACCTGAGGGCCCTTGGGCCAGAGGGGCCCCGAAGGGCCCTCCCTCAAATACAGTATTAGCTCTTTATTGGTCCTGTGCTGGTAATAATTACTTCTATAGATACTTTGAATAGTAGTGATCACTAACAAGCTGCTCCCCATCCCCTTCTTGCACCTCTCACACTGTAGTTGCCATAGACAGGTTTTGGTGCGCCGTATCAATTGTTATGTACAGAGTGCTTGGGGGCCCCATTATAAAACTTGCGTCGGTGCCAGGGGCGTAACTAGAAATTACTGGGCCCCACTGCAAAACTTTGGATGGGGCCCCCTCTCCCCAAACCTGCAGAGAATAGAAAGCACTTTCTCTCTGTGCCCAGACCCTGCAAGCATCACTACAGGACACAGCACTTGGAGAGGGGTAAAGAGGATGGGGGAAGAAAAGAGCTGGACACAAGACCCTGCTGAACATTGAATATTAACTGTCTAAAAATCTTTGTCTGCAAAACTTTGTATGTTCCTTAAAGAAAACCTGAACTGAAAATTAAAAGTCAAAATAAGCATACACAAGTCATACTTACCTTCCATGTAGTCTACTCCTCAGTGTCTTTCTCCTGTCCCGCATCCTGTTTGTTCACTGTGATCAAGAGAATTTTCCGTCCTCCATTTTGAAAATGGCCATTACCCATAATAGCTTTCTGGTCAGCACACAGTTAAACATCACCACTTGAGCCATAGGGAAACATGGACATTACCTGGTAAATCAGTTTTCCTCTCAGCTATAACTGACAGCAACTGATATTTTACTGACAGCAACTGATATATTTCAGATCTGACAAAATATTGTCAGAATTGGAAGGGATCATTGTCAGAAGAAAATGGTGAGCTTCTGAGAGGAACTGATGGCAAGGTAACTCTGTAATGTTCATTTGAAGTTACTTCATGTGTTTATTTTAAATATTTTTACTCAGTACAGGTTCTCTTTAACAGTGGCTGAGCAGATGCAGTCATTAGAACAATTGTGCAGAGAACAGAAAGCTTTTTCTATCCTTGCCCTTAGTTGTCAGTCTCTCAGAATGGGGCCCCCTGTGGCTTCTGGGCCCTCCTGCGGCTGCATCCCTTGCAGGGTCTATTGTTACGCCCCAAGGAGGAGAGATCTGGGGTGTGGAGGTATATCTGGGTGTCATCGGCATACAGGTGGTAATTAAAACCCACAGAGGAGAAGATTTTGTCAATTGAGGTAGTATAGAGTGAGAACAGCAGTGGTCCTAGAACGGAACCTTGAGGAACACCAACTGAGAGGGGTGTAGGAGTGGATGAGGAGCCATTGAAGAATGTTGTGAAGGAGCGGTTGGAGAAGTAGAATGAGATCCAGGCTAAGGCTAGCTCCTGAATGCCCATTGACTGCAGGGAGTGACCACTTTGGTGAGGGCTGTTTCTGTAGTATAAGCTGTACAAAAACCAAATTACAGGGGATCGAGAAGGGAGTTGGAATTGAAGAAGTTGGTGAGGCGTTGGTGGGCCAGGCGTTCAAGAATTTTCGAGGCAAAAGGGAGGAGGAAGATTGGGCGGTAGTTGGATGACAGTGCAGGCTCAAGTGAAGGATTCTTCAGCAGGGGAAGCACAGTGGCCTGTTTGAATACGGAGGGGAAGATGCCATTGGAGAAGGAGAAGTTGAACAGGTGGGTGAGGACAGGGGCCAGATCAGAAAAATGTGGGCGGAGGGAATCAGATGGGGCAGGAAGTGGCAGGTGGGGTGAGCTGGAGGGGGCGATGGAGTGGAGAAGGGAAATGTCCCTCCAGATGGTTGTAATTTTGTTGATAAAGTAGTTTGATAGGTCAGTGGCTGAGAGGGTGGAGGTTGGGGTGGAGGTGTGGGGTTGAGTAGGGCATTGAAGCTGGCAAAAAGACGATGTGGGTTGGAGGCTTGGGTAGCGATCAAGCAAGTGAAGTATTTCTGTTTGCTACCAGCGAGGGCAGTATGGTACATCTGCAACTTGGTCTTGTATCCCATGAAATTATGGTTGTGGCGGGATTTCCTCCATTTGCGTTCTGCAGCTCGTGTCTCTTTTTGTAATTTTTTTGTGAGGGCAGTGTGCCAGGGTTGGGGCGACAGTTGGTACAAAAGGTCAGGGGAGCAGCATGATCTAAGGCCCGGTTCACACTGGCGTTGTTTTGCAGACCGCAGCCAGACCGCAAGGTCCGCAAACGGAACGGATGATTAAGGGTCCATTGTTAATCAATGGACCCGTGCGCACTCGTCCGTTCCTCCGGATTCGGATGCGATCTGCGGTCTGGCCTGCGGTCCGGAATTTTCCAACCTGCTCCAATTTTCCGGACCGGTCCTCCGTCCACCGCCGCCGGACCGGATCCGGACAAGAAATCCAGCACAACAGGAACTGAGGGGAAACGGAAGTGCACAACACACTTCCGGATGAAAGCTGGACGTCCTACCCCACTTCCTGTGGGGTTCTCTATGGTACAGGCGGCCATGTGGATGTACCCAGCACCGGACAGCCCCCAGCCTCTCCACAGCCACCCCAGAACACAGCGGAGGACAGAAGGACCCGACCATCCAGACGCAGGGCCCCGGGGGACGAGGAGGAAGATGTCCGCACAGCAGGCTCTCCCCAAGAAGGACTCCAGCGCTTTTCCAGACCTTCCAGGCCCCTCTTTGAAAACGGAAACGGATCCAGGACGCATGAAAAACGGAAGAAGATCCGGATGAAAACTGAACGTGACCTGACCGGATCCTGATGGCCTCCTGATGGCAAACGGATGTTCTCAGAACGGACCGGAATGGACCCGTGCCACCGGTAAGTTTTTCATCAAAACGCAAGTGTGAACCGGGCCTAAGGCTGCTGAGAGGTTACGATTGTATTGAACTGACGCTTGGTTGGGGCAGGTTAGGCTGGGGAGGGAGGAGGAGAGGGAGTGGAGGGGTGTGGCTAGTACATTGGGGTCAAGGTTGCACAGATCTCTCTGCCACCGTCCAGGTCGGGGAGGGGGGGCAGAGGGTGCTGGACGAAGTGAGGGTGAAGGTGATGAGGTGGTGGTCGGAGATGGGGAATGGTGCAGGCTTTTATTCTGGCATATTTTGGTGATTTTTAAGAATTGGAGGCCTAAAATTCTTGAAAAAAGAACGCTTTTGACTCATAGCTTTATGGTCCTCTTTTTTTTTTTTTTTTTACCAACCTTTGGTTACTTTTCAATTGTAAAAGATAAATAAGTTATTTTAAAGAGAATATGAAAATAATCTCCTGGGAGATAACTCAGGAGAAAAAATTAATCGCATATAGGCCCCTGTGTCATATTATTATTATTATTTATTTATAAAGCGCCAACATATTCCGTGGCGCTGTACAATGTAAGAAAACAAACAAGGGATACATAATGATACAGACAATGATATACATATACAAATATGAACACTGATACAAGATACAGCACTGATGATTACAATTTGATCTAACATGATGACTAAAATGTATAGATGTCTAACAGTGTGCAAGCAATTACATTAATAACAGTCCATACCACCAAATCTCTGCTGACTAATGTTGGAGAACACTGTAGATCACACCTTAAGATCAGGGCCGGGCCGAGGCAGAGGTAGGAGAGGCTCCAGCGTCAGGGCGCAGTGTAGGAGGGGGCGCACAACTCACTCAGCTATCATTCTCCTATTGTGTTTGAAGCAGAGAGAAATAAGAAAAGGGGATACACGGCAGTGACTGCAAGCCAGATAACTAGAGATTAAGGTGTTGGGGGCCCTGGGGCACCTCTTAGTCTAATAGCAATCAGTGTGTGACGGCTGGGGTGGGAGGGATGGAGGAGGGGCCTCTAACTCTAATAGTAATCAGTGTGTGACGGCTGGGGATGGAGGGATGGAGGGGAGCACTTTGGTGTCTTAGCCTTGGGTGCTGGAGGACCTTCTCCCGGCTCTGCTTAAAGGGGAACTGAAGAGAGAGGTATATGGAAGCTGTCATGTTTATTTCCTTTTAGACAATACCAGTTGCCTGGCAGCCCTGCTGATCCTCTGCCTCTAATACTATTAGCCATAGCCCCTGAACAAGCATGCAGCAGATCAGGTGTTTCAGTGGTTCAGACTTATAAGTCTGATCTGACAAGACTAGCTGCATGCTTGTTTCTGGTTTTAATCAGATACTACTGCAGAGAAATAGACCAGCGGGGCTGCCAGGCAACTGGTATTGATTAAAAGGAAATAAACATGACAGCCTCCATATACCTCTCTCTTCAGTTCCCCTTTAAGATGCTCGTTAACAGTACAATCTTGTGAAGAATCTTTTTTTTGATCATAGTATTCACATTATATTGTATGAAAACAAAGCAGATGGTGGGTGGGCCCTTTGCATCCTGATAATCGTCTTATCGTTCGTTTCCGTAAAGCAAGCCCGAGGGAAACCTGATACTTACCTATAAAAGGGGAAGCCTCTGGATCGTAAGGAGGCTTCCCATCAGAGCAGGATCATCCACTAAGCAACCTAGGCAGGTGCTTGGGGCCTAGTGGGTGTCAAGGGGCCCACCAGCCTTACTCTTTGACCTCTCTTCATTTCATCTTACCAAAAGGGCCACAAGGAAGCCCCAAATCTACGACCTTGCCAGGGCCCCTTTACATCTTAATCCATCTCTACTTCCCATGTCCTCCACCATTGGCCATTATAGGAATTACGGCTATAGCTGCGCTCAGTGAGTAATTTGGGCACCAATCAAAAGACGTAGTACAAATTACTACAAAACACTGTAATTCGGCTGCCAGCAATAACTGGAAGCCGGATTCTATCATTCCCCACTATCCATGGCGGCCTGGAGGGGGAATAGTAATTAACGCCGCTGGGACTTGTGCGCCCAAATCTCCAGATGAATTATAGTTATGCCTACCCAGGATCTCCTTGAAGTTTGCTTCCGTGCTCCCAGCTGTGTACAAACACAGCTGTGCTGGGTGACACGCAGTGCGTCCTGCCCGCACCCCACTTAGTACGCCACTGGGGGATAGCAGGGGTTCAAAGGAGGATGATGCCAGGCCCCTTATACACTCACCAGGCCCTAGGCACCTGCAATGAATGCCTAGTTGGTGCTCCAACCTACTCCATTTAGAAGCGGTAGTCCCACAGCTCAGCACATAATGTGCATATGGTCGTTTCCAGACAATAGGAAATAAGGAAAGCCGCAGCCTGTAATAAGAGGCTGTTACATTTCAGCCTGGACACATTGCGCTGTGTTGTCTCATTCCCACCGCCGGGCATTATCCTGACAGCAGACCCAGCTGCTGCTGACAATACACTTTTACCATCTATTTACCCCTATTTAGAAGGACCTCAATAGATCATCACAGATGTCTGAAAATAAAGAGCGCATGGCCTGGCATCGTAGCTCGCTATAAATCACCAATCAAGCATGCTGCAATTTCTCCCAACCAGCAAGCGGCTACATCTGTCTGTGATTTACTGACTCCCCGGCAGCCCCGCTCTTCGTAAATAAATAATCGTGCACAGCGCCACAGCCACTCTGGCCAGTGGGGTAATCATGATTGAGCTAGTCAGGACAGCTGCATTTCAGAAAACCAACACTAGAGGGCAATCTGTCATCTCAAGCCAGCTCGACTGTCTTCTGCCACTGCTCCAGCAGCACGCTCCCTACAGGGCTTTCCATTCAGGGTCAAACGCCTCTAAACGCAGCTCAGTGTCTCATGTTTGTAGGTACATAGATTGATGAGCTGCAGATGAGGTCACTGGAATGTGGTTATCGAGTCCTATGGAGAAGAAGTAAGGGCCGGTTCACACTTGCGGTTTTGCAAAAACCGCACCGGATGTCCGGACCGCACCGGAGCCGGATCGGACCTGAACCGTACGGTTCCTGTCCGGATCCGGTCCGGTTGCATACGGTTTCCGTGCGGTATGAACACGGTTGTGGTCCGGATCCGGATTCTTAAAGAGTAACAACCTGTATAAAAACAAAAAAAAATGTTGGGGTCTGGGAGGTCAGCAGAAGGGGGACCTGTGGAATCAGGCCCTCTGCTGTTTAGCACTCACCTCCACCTCCGACATGCTGCCAACATCTCCGGATCCGGATCCAGCTGTGCTGCTCCACTCCAAAATGCTTGCCCATGTGTCCCCAGCCAATATCGCCGCAAAAATCCGCATAGGAAGTGGGGTAGAACATCCGGATTTTTTGCCAGTGTGTTGTGCGCTCTCCGGTTCTCATTGGTTTCCATTGGCCGGATGGTGCAGTCCGGCTCCGCCCCGGATACGGCTGCCGGAGGAGCCGGACCAAAAAATAGCGCATGTTGGAACGGACACCGGAGTCCGGATCCGGTCCGGCTCCGGTCCGGACGAAACGGACGCATGTGAACGGTGGCATAGACTTACATTGCTATGCCGTGCGTCCGTTTCGTCCGGCCAGCATGCGGTGCGGCTCCGGCACGGCTATTCCGGATAGCCACCGCTAATGTGAACCGGGCCTAAGACAGAGGATTGCAGGAAAGAGTCAGAAATCACAGCTCAATAAAGGGTCCTATTTATTAAAGAAGTGTTCGGGCTTCATAAGTAGTCATAAGTAGTCTATTGACAGATTTATTAAAAAAAATAATATAAGCTGTATTCTAAGTTTTTGTCAGTATACAGAAATCAGTGTGACGAAGGCTTAACCACTTAAGGACTGCAGTCATAAAACCCCTTAAGGACCAGAGCCTTTTTTTCCATTCAGACCACTGCAGCTTTCACGGTTTATTGCTCAGTCATACAACCTACCACCTAAATGAATTTCACCTCCTTTTCTTGTCACTAATACAGCTTTCTTTTGGTGCTATTTGATTGCTGCTGCGAGTTTTACTTTTTATTATATTCATCAAAAAAGACATGAATTTTGTCAAAAAAATGACTTTTTTAACTTTCTGTGCTGACATTTTTCAAATAAAGTAAAATTTCCTGTACATTTGAGTGCGAAAGTTATTCTGCTACATGTCTTTGATAAAAAAAAAAAAACATTCAGTGTATATTTATTGGATTGGGTAAAAGTTATAGCGTTTACAAACTATGGTGCAAAAAGTGAATTTTCCCATTTTCAAGCATCTCTGACTTTTCTGCGCACCTGTCAGGTTTCATGAGGGGCTAAAATTCCAGGATAGTACAAATACCCCCCAAATGACCCCATTTTGGAAAGAAGACATCCCAAAGTATTCAGTGAGAGGCATGGTGAGTTCATTGAAGATTTTATTTTTTGTCACAAGTTAGCGGAAAATGACAGTTTGTGACAGAAAAAAAAAAAAAAAAAGTTTCCATTTCTTCTAACTTGCGACAAAAAAAAATGAAATCTGCCACGGACTCACTATGCTCCTCTCTGAATACCTTGAAGTGTCTACTTTCCAAAATGGGGTCATTTGTGGGGTGTGTTCACTGTCCTGGCATTTTGGGGGGTGCCTAATTGTAAGCACCCCTGTAAAGCCTAAAGATGCTCATTGGACTTTGGGCCCCTTAGCGCAGTTAGGCTGCAAAAAAGTGCCACACATGTGGTATTGCCGTACTCAGGAGAAGTAGTATAATGTGTTTTGGGGTGTATTTTTACACATACCCATGCTGGGTGGGAGAAATATCTCCGTAAATGACAATTTTTTTTATTTTTTTTACACACAATTGTCAATTTATAGAGATATTTCTCCCACTCAGCATGGGTATGTGGAAAAATACACCCCAAAACACATTATACTACTTCTCCTGAGTACGGCGATACCACATGTGTGGCACTTTTTTGCACCCTAACTGCGCTAAGGGGCCCAAAGTCCAATGAGTACCTTTAGGATTTCACAGGTCATTTTGAGAAATTTCGTTTCAAGACTGCTCCTCACGGTTTAGGGCCCCTAAAATGCCAGGACAGTATAGGAATCCCACAAATTACCCCATTTTAGAAAGAAGACACCCCAAGGTATTCCATTAGGAGTATGGTGAGTTCATAGAAGATTTTTTTTTTTGTCACAAGTTAGCGGAAATTGATTTTAATTGTTTTTTTTCACAAAGTGTCATTTTCCGCTAACTTGTGACAAAAATAAAATCTTCTATGAACTCACCATACTCCTAACGGAATACCTTGGGGTGTCTTCTTTCTAAAATGGGGTCATTTGTGGGGTTCCTATACTGCCCTGGCATTTTAGGGGCCCTAAACCGTGAGGAGTAGTCTTGAAACCAAATGTCGCAAAATGACCTGTGAAATCCTAAAGGTACTCATTGGACTTTGGGCCCCTTAGCGCACTTAGGATGCAAAAAAGTGCCACACATGTGGTACCGCCGTACTCAGGAGAAGTAGTATAATGTGTTTTGGGGTGTATTTTTACACATACAGATGCTAGGTGGGAGAAATATCTCTGTAAATGACAATTATTTGATTTTTTTTACACACAATTGTCCATTTACAGAGAGATTTCTCCCACCCAGCATGGGTAAGTATAAAAATACACCCCAAAACACATTATACTACTTCTTCTGAGTACGGCGATACCACATGTGTGACACTTTTTTGCAACCTAGGTGCGCTAAGGGGCCTAACGTCCTATTCACAGGTCATTTTGAGGCATTTGGATTCTAGACTACTCCTCACGGTTTAGGGCCCCTAAAATGCCAGGGCAGTATAGGAACCCCACAATTGACCCCATTTTAGAAAGAAGACACCCCAAGGTATTCCGTTAGGGGTATGGTGAGTTCATAGAAGATTTTATTTTTTGTCACAAGTTAGTGAAAAATGACACTTTGTGAAAAAAACAATAAAAATCCAATTTCCGCTAACTTTTGACAAAAAATAAAATCTTCTATGAACTCATCATACACCTAACAGAATACCTTGGGGTGTCTTCTTTCTAGAATGGGGTCATTTGTGGGGTTCCAACACTGCCCTGGCATTTTAGGGGCCCTAAACCGTGAGGAGTAGTCTTGAACCCAAATGTCTCAAAATGACGTGTGAAATCCTAAAGGTATTCATTGGACTTTGGGCCCCTTAGCACAGTTAGGCTGCAAAAAAGTGTCACATATGTGGTATCGCCGTACTCAGAAGAAGTAGTATAATGTGTTTTGTGGTGTATTTTTACATATAACCATGCTGGGTGGGAGAAATATCTCTGTAAATGACACATTTTTGATTTTTTTTTTACACACAATTGTCCATTTACAGAGAGATTTCTCCCACCCAGCATGGGTATGTGTAAAAATACACCACAAAACACATTATACTACTTCTCCTGAGTATGGCGATACTACATGTGTGACACTTTTTTGCAGCCTAGGTGCGCTAAGGGGCCCAACGTCCTATTCACAGGTCATTTTGAGGCATTTGTTTTCTAGACTACTCCCCACGGTTTAGGGCCCCTAAAATGCCAGGGCAGTATAGGAACCCCACAAGTGACCCCATTTTAGAAAGAAGACACCCCAAGGTATTCCGTTAGGGGTATGGTGAGTTCATAGAAGATTTTATTTTTTGTCACAAGTTAGTGAAAAATGACACTTTGTGAAAAAAACAATAAAAATCCAATTTCCGCTAACTTTTGACAAAAAATAAATTCTATGAACTCATCATACACCTAACAGAATACCTTGGGGTGTCTTCTTTCTAAAATGGGGTCACTTGTGGGGTTCCTATACTGCCCTGGCATTTTACGGGCCCAAAACTGTGTGAGTAGTCTGGAAACCAAATTTCTCAAAATGACTGTTCAGGGGTATAAGCATCTGCAAATTTTGATGACAGGTGGTCTATGAGGGGGCAAATTTTGTGGAAACGGTCATAAGCAGGGTGGCCTCTTAGATGACAGGATGTATTGGGCCTAATCTGATGGATAGGAGTGCTAGGGGGGTGACAGGAGGTGATTGATGGGTGTCTCAGGGGGGCGGTTAGAGGGGAAAATAGATGCAATCAATGCACTGGGGAGGTGATCGGAAGGGGGTCTGAGGGGGATCTGAGGGTTTGGCCGAGTGATCAGGAGCCCACACGGGGCAAATTAGGGCCTGATCTGATGGGTAGGTGTGCTAGGGGGTGACAGGAGGTGATTTATGGGTGTCTCAAGGTGTGATTAGAGGGGGGAAATAGATGCAAGCAATGCACTAGCGAGGTGATCAGGGCTGGGGTCTGAGGGCGTTCTGAGGTGTGGGCGGGTGATTGGGTGCCCGCAAGGGGCAGATTAGGGTCTAATCTGATGGGTAACAGTGACAGGTGGTGATAGGGGGTGATTGATGGGTGATTGATGGGTAATTAGTGGGTGTTTAGAGGAGAGAATAGATGTAAACAATGGATTTGGGAGGTGATCTGATGTCGGATCTGCGGGCGATCTATTGGTGTGGGTGGGTGATCAGATTGCCCGCAAGGGGCAGGTTAGGGGCTAATTGATGGGTGGCAGTGACAGGGGGTGATTGATGGGTGGCAGTGACAGGGGGTGATTGACAGGTGATCAGTGGGTTATTACAGGGAAGAACGGATGTAAATAATGCACTGGCGAATCGATAAGGGGGGGTTTGAGGGCAATCTGAGCGTGTGGGCGGGTGATTGGGTGCCCGCAAGGGTCTAATCTGATGGGTAAAAGTGACAGGTGGTGATAGGGGGTGATTGATGGGTGATTGATGGGTAATTAGTGGGTGTTTAGAGGAGAGAATAGATGTAAACAATGGATTTGGGAGGTGATCTGATGTCGGATCTGCGGGCGATCTATTGGTGTGGGTGGGTGATCAGATTGCCCGCAAGGGGCAGGTTAGGGGCTGATTGATGGGTGGCAGTGACAGGGGGTGATTGACGGGTGATTGACAGGTGATTGACAGGTGATTGACAGGTGATCAGGGGGGGATAGATGCATACAGTACACAGGGGGGGGGGGGAGGGTCTGGGGGGGTCTGGGGAGAATCTGAGGGGTGGGGGGTGATCAGAAGGGAGCAGGGGGCAGTTTAGGGACTAAAAAAAAAAATAGCGTTGACAGATAGTGACAGGGAGTGATTGATGGGTGATTAGGGGGGTGATTGTGTGCAAACGGTGGTCTGGGGGGTGGGCAGGGGGGGGTCTGAGGGGTACTGTGGGCGATCAGGGGGCAGGGGGGGGGGCAGATCAGTGTGTTTGGGTGCAGACTAGGGTGGCTGCAGCCTGCCCTGGTGGTCCCTCGGACACTGGGACCACCAGGGCAGGAGGCAGCCTGTATAATACACTTTGTAAACATTACAAAGCGTATTATACGCCTCCTATCCGGCGATCGTCGGGTTAACAACCCGCCGGCGCTTCCGATTGGCCGGCGGGTTGACGTCGCGGGTGGGCGGAGCCTATTGCCGGCGGATGCGCGCGCATCCCAGCGCGCGATATCCGGCCAGAGAGTGCCCCAGGACCTGACGCCAATCTGCGTTACGTGGTCCTGGGGCTGCCACTTTGCCGCCGCCAATATGAAGTAGGCGGACGGCAAGTGGTTAATAGCCGAAAGCTCACTGCTTTTCTTCTAAGTTAGCCAACAAAAGGTATAATCCTGATTCAAAACGTCTTGCTTTAAAAAAAAAAAAAAAATAATGGTAATAAGATTAAAGCTGCACAGAAGGAAAAAACTCCATCATGAACTTACCTGGTGCTTCCTGCAGCCCCCCTTAATCCGAGAGTTACCTCTGTGTCCTCTGGGCTCCCCCCTCCTTTTTTCACTGACGGCCTAAAGCGGACCCAAACCAAACATTTTTATTAATTAAAATATTTAGTTGCCACTCTGACACATACAAAGATAATTAAACACTCCTTCAAACCTATGAGCATTTCAGTGCATGCTTTACACCCTTCTCTTTTCATTACTAGGGTTATACTGGGGGCAGCCATTAGCAATTCCTCCTTTGCCGGACACCACCTACTCCACCATTCTGCCGGATTCTGTCCCGGCAATATGAAAGGAAGGGAGGGGTTCCTCCAATAAATGTAATATATTGTATATATGTCATCATGCAGCTGAATAAAGGCTGCTATTTATTATTATAGCTTCAATAGAGTGAAAAGATCCGGGCACCACTTATTTATTTCATCCCCAACTGACAAAACATACAGCAGGGCTAAGTCTGACAGCTGTTTCGCAAGCTTAACGCTCGCTTCCTCACATAAAATATTAGCGCCATACATTGTGATAGGGACAAAATTTAAATGGTGTAATAACCGAGACAAACTGGCAAATAAAATACATAGGTTTTAATTATGGTAGCATGTATTATTTTAAAGCTATAATGGCCGAAAACTGAGAATTAATAATTAATATTCCTGTGAAAATGCATTTATAAAAAATAATTCTTAGCAAAATGTACCACCCAAAGAAAGCCTAATTAGTGGCAGAACAAACAAGATATAGATCAATAAATTGTGATAAGTAGTGATAAAGTTATTAGCGAATGAATAGGAGGTGAAAATTGCTCTGATGGTTAACATACCCTGCAAATTTGGTGTTTCTACCAGCCAGGGCCGGGCCGAGGCATAGGCTGGAGAGGCTCCAGCCTCAGGGCGCAGTGTAGGAGGGGACGCACAATTCATTCAGATGTCATTCCTAATTGTGTTTAAAGCAGAAAGAAATAAGAAAAGGGGATACATAGCAGTGACTGCAAGCCAGATAACTAGAGTTTAAGGTGTTGGGGGCCCTGGGGAACCTTTTAGTCTAACAGCAATCAGTGTGTGACGGCTGGGGTGGAAGGGATGGAGGGGCGCACGTTGGTGTCTCAGCCTTGGGTGCTGGATGACCTTGTCCCGGCTCTGCTACCAGCTATGGGGGGGTTATGTCGTTAGCCGCTAAAGTCGGCGGCCAGCAGGCCATTGACTACATTGTTAAAAATCCACATTACCAATATGCAGTAATTTTATAACAAACAGAAGACTCCGAATGAATAAGCCAATCAAAGAATGCGGATTTAGGCGTAAATTTCCAGATTCTTTTGGTTTATTCATTCTGAGTCTTCAGATTGGCTCAAAATTACCTCGTATCGGTAATGCGGATTTTCCGCATTTTTTATTACAGTCAAAAAGACCTCGTAGTTTTTAAGAAAATCGATGTTGAAGTTAACATAGCGGTAAGCGGATTTTCCGTGGAAATTTATGCATTTAATGTGAAATTGCATTTCTGCAGAATCCGAATGAGCATTCCTATTACCGGACTCCGAATTACATCATCTTCCAAGTAGCGAAGACTCGGAGGAGGGATAGTATTTTACGCTGCCGGGGATTTTAGTGGCAGCAGGTTGAGCTGTGATTCGGGTCACCCTGCGCCCAACTCTCTGGCAATGTACATATACATACACTGGAGGAATGCCCAGGTAAGTCCCTTTAAAGGGTTTCTGTGGAGGCTATATAAACAAAAAAACCTGACACTTACCGGGGGCCCCCTGTAGCTGTCGTGCCCCGCCTCGTCCTGGTACGATCCTCCGTTCCCCACCGTCACTTTTTCTTTTTTTTAACCCTCCACAGAACCCCTTTAACCTTCCTGGCGGTAAGCCCGAGCTGAGCTCGGGCTATGCCGCGCAGGAGGATTTCTCAGGCCCTGCATTTGCATAATTTTTTTTTTTTTTGCTACACGAAGATAGCACTTTGCTAGCTGCGTGTGCACTCCGATCGCCGTGCTCCGCGCCGATTCGCCGCTTGCCGCGCCGACCCCTCCCCCCCCAGACCCTGTGCACTGCCTGGCCATTCAGTGCCAGGCAGCGCTGAGGGGTGGATCGGGACTCCCTGTGACGTCTCGACGTCGGTGACGTCATCCCGCCCGTCGCCATAACAACGGAGGAAGCCCTAATGGAAATCCCGTTCAGAACGAGATTTCCGGACTGGCTTGATCGCCGGAGGCGATCGAAGAGGGTAGGGGGATGCCGCTGCACAGCGGCTGTCATGTAGCGAGCCCTAGGCTAGCTACATGTTTAAAAATCTATTTTTTTTTAAATAGTGGTGCGCTGCCCCCTGGCGGTTTTAATTAACCGTCAGCAGGGTTAAAGCAAACCTGAAGTGAAAATAAACTTGTGAGACAAATAATTGGATCCGTGGAACTGATCCTAGACAAAACTTTCTTGGATTTCCTGATTCTTATTTTCTTTTTAGAGTATACTGGACCAAGATCAAAGCTACGTAATGTAAGCGCAGAGGTGTGTTCATGGTGGACCTACATATCTCTTAGTGTTATCCGTTCACATACCTGTTCGACCCAGTCTCCATACTCACTTGTGACTTTTGACTTAAAGAGAAACCGTGACCAAGGATTGAACTTTACCCCAATCAGTAGCTGATGCCCCCTTTCCCATGAGAAATCTTTTCCTTTTCTCAAACGGATCATCAGGGGGCTCTGTATGGCTTATATTGTGGTGAAACCCCTCCCACAGTGTGATGTCAGGACCATGGTCCTGACAGTTTCCTGTCTGTGAACCTCAATGCATTGTGGGAAAAAAACAGCTGTTTACAGCTGGGTCCAACTGCCAGAAAAGATTGCAGCATCTCCTTCCAGTGACATCACCTACCAGCAGTAAAAATGTCACCATATGATAAATGTCAGAATGTGAATCAGGGAAAGGAAACATTTTACAATGGGCAAACACTGACTAAATCATTTATACATAATTATTGTCAAAATGAAGCACTTTTTTATTACAATATTTTCACTTTTCCTCTTTAAAGTGATATTGAAACAAACAAACAAAAAAGTCAGATACTCACCTACAGAGAGGGAAGGCTCTGGATCTCATAAAGCTTTCCCTGTCCTCTCTCAACGTCCTCGTTCCAGCGTTGTCACCCTGTTGCAGGTATTTGACCAACTGGCCGAATACACCTTCGGGGATCCTGAGAAGGCATCCGAAGCTCTCGTGTTTCTGAGTGCTTCCAAAGGTGGGCAGCTCCGTACTGCGCATGCGGGAGCGCGCACTCGCTCATGTGCAGTATGGAGCAGTTGCATCTTCTGAAGCACTCAGGGACATGAGTGCTTCCAAAGTCTTTCAAGGGCTCCTAAAGGCGGCAAATTTGAATGGTGGACAGCGCTGGAACGAGTATGCCGAGGCATCCAAAGCCTTCTCTCTCCATAGCTAAGTACAGCAAAGTCCCCGCTATCTTGAATTCAGGCAACCGGAAGTCTAACTGGCATGCCTGTGAGATAATGGGGACCTCTATTTAGATACTGCGAACTTCATAGGCAATATGGGAGAGTCATTGTGTTTTGATTCAGATACTAAAACTTTTTCTACTTATAGTTACTTTTCTCATAAGGGTGTGCAAAGTACACATATCAGGCACGATGCAAATCAATAGGCTTTAGTTAGCTATACTTTTCAAATAACATGGTTAATGTGGCATTTGATCACCCATTAATAGGTACCTGAACTGACATGTGACATGATGAGATAAACATAGGTACAATTAGTACCAGTTTTACTAAAGATGTAAAGATCCCTTTCTGTTTTTCAGTACAGCAAGTGTTAAAAAAAAGTTTTTATCTATGCAAATGAGGCAGTCAAACATAAATTCAAATTTAGTCTGGTGTCCTGAAAAGTAAATAGAAGTCAAAACACTTTTATCTGGTTGAGGAAACAATGCTGTTCAGATTTTTGTGATGGAAAATTCAAAGGGTCATTGCTTCTGTTTGTTTTGCAGCTGAATGTGGCAGATTTAACATCAAACAGTGATGGCTGCTGTTTAGAAATGAAGTCTTATAAATGCTGCCGTTAAACTGAAAATAAAAATATAAGACTCTGTTCTCTGTTACTAATGTTCTGTTTACCATTATTATAACACATGCAAGTCATTACCTGTCAACACGCAGAGAGAGAATCTGATTATTGGTGTTCTGCAGAATCACCAGTAATGCAGATATACACCAGATTTATGGATGATCTGCAGAATCACCAATAATCCAGGTATGTCTAACCTCTGGACACCTGAGATATGAGTGTTTGGTGTAACAGTACCACTTTGAGTAAGGACCACCAGAGGAGCTGGAGGTGGAAGAAGAAAGGAATTCACCCCAGACTGTGGGTGAATCCCTATAGCGTAAAGGCTCCCTAGGAGAGGGGCCTAGGCCTGGTTGCAGGATGCCCTGCTGCTAATATGAACAGTCTTGCCCTAACTGGATGAGAGATACTAGCTCTCTACACCCTGGAGGCGGGCTAAAGTAATAAAGACACAATACTAGTCTTGGGTGTGAGGTCCGTAGTCACAACACCCTGGAACTAGTCTATAGCATAACATAGCATTGACACAGCTTCCTAGGCTTGGGTGTGATGTCCGTAGTCACAACACCCTGGAACTAGTCTATAGCATAACATAGCATTGACACAGTTTCCTAGTCTTGGGTGTGAGGTCCGTAGTCACAACACCCTGGAACTAGTCTATAGCATAACATAGCATTGACACAGTTTCCTAGGCTTGGGTGTGAGGTCCGTAGTCACAACACCCTGGAACTAGTCTATAGCATAACATAGCATTGACACAGTTTCCTAGACTTGGGTGTGAGGTCCGTAGTCACAACACCCTGGAACTAGTCTATAGCATAACATAGCATTGACACAGTTTCCTAGGCTTGGGTGTGAGGTCCGTAGTCACAACACCCTGGAACTAGTTTATAGCATAACATAGCATTGACACAGTTTCCTAGTCTTGGGTGTGAGGTCCGTAGTCACAACACCCTGGAACTAGTTTATAGCATAACATAGCATTGACACAGTTTCCTAGTCTTGGGTGTGAGGTCCGTAGTCACAACACCCTGGAACTAGTCTATAGCATAACATAGCATTGACACAGTTTCCTAGGCTTGGGTGTGAGGTCCGTAGTCACAACACCCTGGAACTGGTCTATAGCACAACATAGCATTGACACAGTTTCCTAGTCTTGGGTGTGAGGTCCGTAGTCACAACACCCTGGAACTAGTCTATAGCATAACATAGCATTGACACAGTTTCCTAGACTTGGGTGTGAGGTCCGTAGTCACAACACCCTGGAACTGGTCTATAGCACAACATAGCATTGACACAGTTTCCTAGACTTGGGTGTGAGGTCCGTAGTCACAACACCCTGGAACTGGTCTATAGCACAACATAGCATTGACACAGTTTCCTAGTCTTGGGTGTGAGGTCCGTAGTCACAACACTCTGGAACTAGTCTATAGCATAACATAACAATGCGAGAATAATCTAGCTCAGTGAGAATTCCCAGGTCCTCCTGGTTACAACACACTGTGGGATCTGACTGAGGTCTGTGTGCCAACACGTAAAGCATTCGCAACGGCAGACAACGTGAGACTGAGGGACGAGTGGTTATATAGTGCAGCGCTGATCAGCGCCGCCCCGTCCCATCCAGCCAATCCGCATACATCCTGAGATCAGCTGATCAAGGGAGTCAGCTGATCCCTCTCTGCTTCCCATAAAGCTTCTGTCTCTCCGCGCGCGCGTGTATTCCTCAGCCCATGTGCACAGGAAGGCTGTACTACATCAGACACATGTCGCCGCGCGTAAATCGCCGGAGTGGACGCGGAAGTAGCCACCACGCCGTCAGAGCACGCGGCGGCTATTCCGCAATCCCTCACATTACCTCATAAGTTTATTTTCAGTTCAGTGAGTGCTTTACTGTACTCCACCTTAAAGTGCCAGATTGCCAGGGAACCTGTACTCACTTTAACAAATGTGATGGTTTAAAAAGTGGCAATCAGGCTTTTAAAAGTGAATTAAAAATTGTAGAACTTTAAAAGGACCCCGAACAGACAAAAACAAAAAAACAAAAACGAAAACGGAATCTGATCTTACTTGGGGCTTCCTCCAGCCCCCCATAGCTCTCAAGTTCCCCCAAGAGGGAGGCCGGAGGGGACCCAGTAATGTGCAAAGTGCTAAAATGCTAATATTAAAATCTATTGGAGCGATCGCACCCCTTTAGCGCCCCCCCCCCCCCCCCCCACTTGGTTAACCTGATTAATGTGCCCGGGGGATTGAGCGTGATTTTGTTTGTTTGTGAGTATCTATGAGTCACGTTGCCTGGTCTGAACTGTCACTTCCACCTATTCTTGTTCCACTCCTCCTCCATTCGGATTGTGTAAATGGTGTGTGTGAGTCAGAATACTGATTGCTCCCTGAAGATGGGGTCATGTAGATAACAGTTAAAGGGATCATGCAGTGGATCCAAATATAGGAATACACTGCTACATGCTGAAAGAGAAACGTTTGCTAATGCTGGGAATACACCATGAGATTTTTTGGCAGAAAGATGGTTCGATAATTTCCGACAGGTCAGATATGATTTTCGATCGTTTTTCTGCTTGATTTCTCATAGAAGTCAATGGAAATCAGAAATCGATCGTAAAATTGATCGTAAAAACGATCGGACAGTAAATCTGAAAAATCTCAGCCTGTGTTTCCCAGCATAAAAGTACTCTTCCCATTTCTTACCCTGTATAGGTTTCCCTCTTCCTGATCCAGCCAGCTTAAAATTGCACTGAAATTCGACCCTAAAGGTGGCCACTAACGATCCAATTTCTAGCAAAAAATCGTTCGAGCGATCAGATAATTCTGATCGAAAGTGAAATTGTTCACTACACCATCAACAAACCAATCTTTGCTTCCTATCTATCACAACCAACAAGAAAACCAAATTTTGGTTAGAAAAAAATTCAATCGGACGATTGTTTTTATAATCGTTCATAATCCATTGGGCCCATCAACAGAGATTATTTACAACTAATCCGATCAAAACTTCTGATCGCGCAAACGATTTTTCGCTAGAAATTGGACCGTTAGTGGCCACCTTAACCACTTAAGGACCAGGGGATTTCTGGCTGATCTGTGCTGCGTAGGCTCTCCAGCCCACAGCACAGATCAGGAATCAGCCAGGACGATCAGATTTCCCCCCTTTTTTCCCCACTAGGGGGATGTCCTGCTGGGGGGGTCTGATCACCGCCGGCTACTTGTGCCTTGCGGGGGGGGCGCTTCAAAACCCCCCTCCGCAGCGATTCCCAGCCTCCCTGTCCTTCCCTCCCTCTCCCGCAGGCTATGGACGGCACAGGATGGAAATTCGTCCTGCGCCGCCTCTAATAGGCTTCAGCCTATCAGACTGCGGCGATCCCCGGCCAATCAGAAGCCGGGGATCGCAGTATGATGTAAACAGCGGGGACTTCTTCCCCGCATGTTTACATTTAGCTAGCGAGCCGCGATCTGAGGCTCGCAGGCTTTTCACGGAGACACCCTCCGTGAACTGACATGGAAAGTTTCCATGTAATTCCACTTACAACCAGCCGCCGCCTATTGGCGTTAGGCGGTCGTTAAGTGGTTAATAACTGCAGCTCCTCCCAGACTCTGTGCTAACTCCCGCCTCTGCCCCTCCCTTCTGATGAGTCATAGGTCCGGTTCACATTGGCAAGTAACAAAAAAATGGATCCATTAAACCAGGCTGTACAGACAGGAAGTCAGCTGTGTAGCGGACAATGGGTTCTGTTGCTATGCAGAGGGGTGAAGGGAGGACGTGCGTGACATCACGCAGGGGAGTGGCATGATGAAAAAACAATGGATCCATTAAACGGACATTGCTGGGCCAGGCTGTACAGACAGGAAGTCAGCTGTGTAGCTGACAACGGGTTCTTTTGCTATGCAGGGGGTGGAGGGAGGACGTGCGTGACATCACGCAGGGGAGTGGCATGATGAAAAAAAAAATGGATCCATTAAATGGACATTGCTGGGCCAGGCTGTATAGACAGGAAGTCAGCTGTGTAGCTGACAACGGGTTCTTTTGCTATGCAGGGGGTGGAGGGAGGACGTGCGTGACATCACGCAGGGGAGTGGCATGATGAAAGTAATTGGGTGTCGTATAAGTTGAGGGGAGGTTGTCTTATTTCTTGTTTAATTGTGTATATCGAACAGAACAGGTCTAACGACCTCTACCTCCCCATTTATGAGTATTCCATTTGGAACAGGGTCTGATCCATAATGATTATTGCCCAACATGGCTCAATTATTTAAATTCAAAAGTAATTGGGTGTCATTCGGGTGAGTTGATCTGCTGGGCGGATTGCTCGGGGAACGGGGGCTGCCATATACATGCTTGATTATTGGCTGATGAGGTGGTTATCAGCCGCCACAGCCAACTTTAGTCAAGCGTAGTAAAGTACACTTTAAAAGTAGAGGCTCAGCAGGATTGCCACCAGGTAACTGGTATTGTTTAAAGTGAAATAAATATGGCAGCCTCCATATACCTCTCAGTGTCAGTTTAGGTATCCTTTAAATATCACTTAAATGCATTACCTGCATGGAGTTTATTTGCTCACTCTGCGTTTTTGTGGGTTTCCTCCAGGCACTCCGGTTTCCACCATTCCCTTTCTTCCCCCAAAATGGCCTTCGAATATGTTAGGGCATGAATTTGTGAGCTCATCTGAAGGAGGTAAGGCATTGTCCTATATAAATACACAATAATAATTAATTGTGGTTATGACGATATCAGTATGTTGATTGACAGGGCAGTTTCTAGGCTAAATTGCTCCCAGTGTGAGGATGTGGTATTTAGCCCCACAGAATAGGTATCCAGGTATAGGTGCCCCCAGTATAGGTAGCCAGGTATAGGTGCCCCCAGTATAGGTAGCTAGGTATAGGTGCCCCCAGTATAGGTAGCCAGGTATAGGTGCCCCCAGTATAGGTAGCTAGGTATAGGTGCCCCCAGTGTAGGTAGCTAGGTATAGGTGCCCCCAGTATAGGTAGCTAGGTATAGATGCCCCCAGTATAGGTAGCCAGGTATAGGTGCCCCCAGTATAGGTAGCTAGGTATAGGTGCCCCCAGTATAGGTAGCCAGGCATAGGCGCACCCAATATAGGTAGCCAGGTATAGGTTCCCCCAGTATAGGTAGCTAGGTATAGGTGCCCCCAGTATAGGTAGCCAAGCATAGGTGCACCCAATATAGGTAGCCAGGTATAGGTGTCCCCAATATAGGTAGCCAGGTATAGGTATCCCCAATATAGGTAGCCTGATATAGGTGCACCCAGTATAAGTAGCTAGGTATAGGTGCCCCCAGGATAGGTAGCCAAGTATAGGTGTCCCCAATATAGGCAGCCTGGTATAGATGCACCCAGTATAAGTAGCTAGGTATAGGTGCTCCCAGTATAGGTAGCCAAGTATAGGTGCAACCAATATAGGCAGCCTGGTATAGGTGCCCCCAATATAAGTAGCTAGGTATAGGTGCCCCCAGTATAGGTAGCCAGTATAGGTGCCCCAGTATAGGTTATGCAGGTGTACCTATCCCCAGTATAGGTTAGCCAGGTATAGAAAGCCAAGTATAGGCACCCCCTGTATAGATTAGCCAGGTGTACATGTCCCCAGTATAGATTAGCCATGTATAGCTGCCCCAGTTTAGGTATAGGGGAGGGAGGAGCAGCGGGCACACAAGGACTCAGCCATGGTGAGTGTGGCCTCACTCCTCCCTCAATCTCCTTGGGACCCTCTCAGTGCTCTCCCCTCCATTGCAG
Source organism: Hyperolius riggenbachi (assembly GCF_040937935.1). Taxonomy (NCBI): domain Eukaryota; kingdom Metazoa; phylum Chordata; class Amphibia; order Anura; family Hyperoliidae; genus Hyperolius; species Hyperolius riggenbachi. The sequence goes on from NC_090653.1 coordinate 257,068,209, forward strand.
GAATTTATGGGCAGCAGTACGCGATGCGGTAGAAATGGGGCTGTTGATTGAAATAAACAGTGTCCTTTTCTTATTTTTCTTATGCTGAATTGATGCTGGCCCCCCCCCCCTCCCCCCCCCCCCCCCCCCCGACTCGCATGAAAAGAGCCTAATTAGGTCAGTTGACGCAAAGCTGCTTAGCTCTGTGAGAGAGAAAGACACTGTCATGTTAATATTGTCTTTTTTTTCCCCACCAATCTGAATGTACCATCTGATAGCTTAGTAAGCAGAGTACCCAACTGTGGCCTTCTTATGTCAAACCAGATTTATTTACATACATTTTGTTTCTAAATTAGGTCATATGTCTTGAGAGTGAGGCTGGTTGCACACTGCATCGCACTGCAGAGATCAGCCTTCATATGATCCTGCGCTACGGTCCGGCGACAGGGTCATATGCCCAGTCCCGCCCCCGGCTAGTGTCACAGGAAATGCGTCCCTGGGATTCCCGTTGTTCTGCGCATGCGCACCATGCTCCCGTCCTGCACACTGGCTGCGTTGCCCCTTGACTTGCATTACCGCATAATCCATACGGTAGCCACAAATCATGAGTTAACACAGACTTGCATTGCTCTTGTGGCAGGGAAGCAGCTGGAGGAAAGTAGCACAGTGCGACGCAGTTTGCAGGCCTTAATAGTGGGGCATCTCAAACTACATCTCAAGCTCACACATGCACAGAAGAGCCGCGACTGGCCAAACTATGGGAGCTTTTCACGGGAGAATGGAACGACCGGAGAAGATGGTGAGTGAGCCCACAGTCCATATAAGGCTGGAGGAAGCCCCAGGTGAGTATAAATCATGTATAGTGTACTCTTTAAGTAGTTAGAGATGCCCCTTACTGAAGGGAGATCTTGTTAGTAAAAATGCTGAGAGCAGGGTGAGGAACCTCTAATTTACACTTTCATCAGGACCCTGCATAGGGAAGGAGGAAGGGAGGCACTCGGGGAGGGGAGTGAGACGCCTTTTCATCATCAGGTCGCCTGTAGACATGTGCCTACTGTGCCTAATGGTAAACCCGGCCCTGCCAAGCAGTAAAAAAAAAAGTGGTACTTACCTGGGGCTTCCTCCAGCTCACCGTAGGCCGCGAGGTTCCCCATCGTCCTCCTGGCTCCTCTCCCGGTCCCGCTGGCGGCTCTGTTACCGGCAACTTTCAGGCTGAAGGTCGGCCGTTTCTTCCTGAACGGGACTTTCCGCATCATAACACTGACGCTCCGCACATGCGCAGTACTGTCACGCCAGCGCGTTGCTGCGTAATGGCCAGTGTTATGTTGCGGAGCGTCCCCGTTCAGGAAGAAACGGCCGACCTTCAGCCCGACAGTCGCTGGTAACGGAGCCGCCAGCGGGACCGGGAGCAGGGGCGTCTCACCCACCAGGCAAGTATAAGCGGTTGCCTGGGGCGCCATGAGGTGGTGAGGCGCCATGAGGTGGTGAGGCGCATTCCCCCACCGCTGCTACTGTGACCATGTTTTTTTTTTATATTATATTACCTCCCGACTCAGTCCCCGGTGCTCGGCATGCTATCATGTGCTCAGCAGTGCCTCCACCTCCACTTCTCCCCAGCCAATAGAGCAATCAATACTGCTCTTCTCTGCCAGGCTCCTTCTTTAAAGCCGTGCCCCTTCTTCTCAGTAGCCACACAGGTAAAGTGTTTATCCCGTGTGGCCCAGCCTTTAACTCCGCCCCACGCCAGTCAAACCAGGAGCCAGCGGCCAGCCAGCTTATGCCCCCAACAGTCTGACCCCCCACCTGTGTCACTGGCTGCACACAGACACTGGAGCGAGACAGCCAGGGGACAATGCAGTCACAGAGAGAAGAATGTGATGTGTCCGTGTTGGAGCCCCGCCCCCGCACAAGACAGCAACACAGCCCAGGAGAAGGGACGTTTCTGCTCCAGAGTAGTGATGGGAATTCCGGCTCTTTTCAGAGAATCGACTCTTCTGAATCGGCTCCCATTAAAGAGCCGGCTCTTACGGCTCTGAATCGGCTCTTCATTAAATTTCACTAAACACCACTCAGAATCGGAGTAAAAGCCCCGCCCCCATCTCCATGACAATTCCAGACTGCTTCTCTGACTGGGGCAATCCCTCCTGCTACTGCTCTGCTCCGCCCCATACACTCCTACAAGCTGCAAGAGGAGGACTACATCTCCCAACATGCCTCAGCGCCCTTTATTGCAGAGCAAAGCAGAGCTCTGTGGGGCGGCTGAGGCATCGGCTCTTTCAAAACTGAGAACCGGCTCTTGTCGTTCGCAGCAAAGAGCCGTCTCGTTCGCGAACAACCCATCACTACTCCAGAGATGATAAGCTGCATGCACAGGCAGAAGAGAAGGTATGCAGGCAGGCTGCTAAGAACACTTCCTGTCCTGTGTGCAGACTCCCAGTACTGTTATAACTGCTAGAATGTGCCCTGCTCTTTTGATACTAGAGTTTTCTTTGAAAGCTGGTTAGGCTGTAGGCTGGTAAAGCTGTAAACCTGTGCTTTAGTGCTGTGCTGTTTCTCCCTCTCCCCTCTCTGTTCCTCTGCCCCCTCTTCCATCTTATGCTGTCTCTCCCTCTCCCCTCTGTTTCTCTGCACCCTCTTCCATCTTATGCTGTCTATCCCTCCCCCTCTCTGTTCCTCTACCTCCCTCTTACATCTTATGCTGCCTCTCCCTCTCTACTCTTTCACTCTGCTCGGATTACGTGTATTCTCTGGTGAAACGCTTCCACATTACGATTATTTTCTGACAACGCTGCCCCATTACGATTATTTTCTGGTGAAACACTGCTGCCCTATAATTAATTTCTGGTGAAAAGCTGCTGCAATAAGTGTATTTTCTGGTGAAACACTGCCACATTACGATTATTTTCTGGTGAATTACGATTCTGAATTACGATAATTACTATTATTTTCTGATGAAACACTGCCGCATTATGATTATTTTCCTGGGGTGGGAGGGGCTTGGGGGGGGGGCCTTGGGGGAGCGCCACAGGTTTTCTCGCCTGGAGTGACAAAATGACTAGAGGCAGAGCCGGATTAAGGCTAAATGGGGCCCTAAGCAAAGTAACTGATTTGGGCCCCCTCATCATGTCGTAATAGAATCAGAAGATGCAGCTGCACAGCAATATGCCACACACACCGGGCAGCCGAGCTACTGGTTGCTATGGGCAACAGCACGCTTTCCTCTGTGGGTGCACAATGCAGGGAATAGCAGCGGCAAAATGCAGAGTGAGAGATGAATGGCTGGGACATTTGCACTCAGGGGCTGGGGCACCTCTGTGAAGAGGGCGCCAGATATCACAGCAGCAGCACTTTCCCCCTGCATCTCCAGCCTGGCAACAGCAGAAAGCTCTGGACACCGCCAAACCGGAAGCCGTTCCCCAGACAGAATTACATAACCACTCCCACCACCGAATAACCAATTTCCTCCCAAACTAGACAGCCACCATGCAGCCTCCATCCCAGTGAATACGATAGTCCAGCAGAGAAGGCAGCCGCAGTGGGGGAGAATGACAGCACCAGATGGATCACATTCACCTATTGCGATCCAAGCAATAGAGGTCCCGTCATCCGGAGCCTATCTGTCTCCTCTAGAGTGCTGCCGCTCTGTTACTACTACTATTACTACTTCCTACTTCCTGTCTGATCTGAGAATCAGGAAGTTCAGAGCGAACGGCTGCACTGTAGAAGAGACAGATGGGTTTCAGATGACGGGATCTCTATTGCTTGGATCATGGATAGGTGAGTGAGCGTTTGCCATCTGCTGCTATCATTCTTGCTGCAGCTGTGGTTCTCTGTGGGAAGGGAGGGTGGAGTGGGCAGCGGCAGAGCGCACAGTAGCAGGAGGGGGACCTAGGAGGAGAGCCTGGCTCTGAAGACAATCAGCAGTGCACGGCATCATTTGACAAGACAAGACAAATAACATTTATATTGCGCTTTTCTCCTGGTGGACTCAAAGCGCCAGAGCTGCAGCCACTAGGACGCGCCCTATAGGCAGTAGCAGTGTTAGAGAGACTTGCCTACGGTCTCCTACTGAATAGGTGCTGGCTTACTGAACAGGCAGAGCTGAGATTCGAACCCTGGTCTCCTGTGTCAGCGGCAGAGCCCTTAAAGGGACTCCAAGCAGTGCCTGTGGATATGCCTTTAAGCATACCCACAACTAATTCATTACATCCTCACACCTACCAGCATGATGTTTGTAATTATATCCCCCTGGGTTCCTTATATTTCATTGCATTGTGCTGAATCGAGCTGCCAACTTTGGAGAAAAGTCGTCCTGTGGCCGTGATTTCGATCGCGAAAATATCGAAAACTAAAAGGCATAGAGCAGCCGTTTATATATCATTGGAAAGAGGAGAAAGAGAGCTTTAAAATGATATGCATCTTTCCATAGTTACTGCACTGCTCAGAGTCCCTTTAACCATTATACCATCCAGCCACTGCTGACAGGATGGCAAGGGCTGGTTTATGTGCTGATGGGGCCCCTTTGACTCTGAATGGGGCCCCAAGCGACTGCTTTTGTTGCCTGGTCGGTAATCCGGCCCTGACTAGAGGCACCCCTGCCGGGAGAGTAATGAGATGGACGCCGGGGCACCTCACGGCCTATGGTGGGCTGGAGGAAGTACCAGTTTAATTTTTTTGACTGCTCAGGGTGCCTTTAAAATACCTACATTTAAATGTACATTTCTCAACAGTGCAAAATGCACTATAAATTACTTTTTTTCCAATGCAGTTGTCACTAAAGGTGCCCATTAATGGTATGATTCCGCATTCGTTCGATTGATCGTATCTGATCGCCAGGGTAATCAGCTGGAAACGATCGGCCGTGCCCTGTAGCTGCCAAATTTGAGCTGTGAACAGTCACAACATATTGTTTCTGGAAATGATCTATTGGCTGTAGAATCGTACGGTCAAAGGACACCTTTAGAGAAAATCTGACAGACCTGTCAGATTTTGGACTAGTCGTCTCCTTATGAGAGATTCAGTTATTTATTTTTTATAAGAGCACTTGCTCTAAACTGCAGTTGCTCAGGCTAACTGCCACAATAGTTTACAAACGAGTAGGGAGGCTGTCCGACTTCTTTGTATAGTGCATACATGCAGGGCCGGATTTAGGCCAAGGCCACCAAGGCCATGGCCTAGGGCACCACAGGAGCAGGGGCACCAAAACAGCAAGCTAAACTGGTGCAGCATTTGTAAACTTGCAAATGCTGCAATGCAGGTAGATCAGGCGAGCACCTGACCGCGGTAGTCTGCTACCAGCCGCCTGTGCAGCAGCCACCTTGCTCTCTGTGCACACTTGCATTGTGGCCGGCAGCTATGGACTTGGGCAGCATTGGAGATGGAAAGGAAGAGGAAGCTTCTGCACTGAAGACGAGCAGAGAAATGAGTGACAGTGATGGCTGCTGCGGTGTGAAGGAGAGCTGGCTACCTATACTGAAAGGTGGGGCTGTGGGAAAAGGAGGTATTAAGGGAGTCACCTGGCTACCTATACTGGAGGGAAGGGGGGAGGGGTCATCTCGCTACCTATACTGAAGGGGGGCCGCTGGTGACAGTGGCTTAAGGCGGTAAAGAGTACAAATCCGGCCCTGCATACATGTAAAAACTACGGGAGGAAATTTGGGCACAGGGTGAAGTCGACAGACAGCTCACCCTGTTCTAGCTTATCTCGGGTATATTTTTAAAGCTATTTCCCTGCTGAGTACCTAATTCCATTGTTCCTTGTGTAATCTAAGTTCCAGCTATAATGCTGGTGGTTGAATAACACAGTTTTTATCATAATTTTGGCGCCATCTATAGCCGCAACCCAGATAACTCAGTGAGCCCTGCTGTAGCCGTAATACACCTTACGGCCTATGGCATTGCCCAAATCGTGTATCAATCCTTTCCAGGGAGGTACTTTTTTAAAGTGGACCTGAACTTAAAACTTCCTCCCTGCAGCAGCGTAATAATTTTTAAAAACATTTCTTTGTTACAGCTGATACAGATCCTGCAATAAATCTGCAGTCCGTCTACTTCCTGCCTTCATGGAAGCAGACATAGGGTTAACATCCTGTATTTACAAATTAGCTGCTCTACCGAGGCAGACAGCTGACACACATGAGGGATCAAATTACAACTTGTGATAATACACAGATGAGGGGGAATTAGACAGGCTAAACTCTCTAAATACTTACAGGGTGCATTTATCTCTGTTTTCCCTCTGTTCTGTGCAAGAGTTCAGGTCCACTTCAAAGAAAAAAGCCACATTCCCAGTGGTGCGTTTTGGCATAACGGCCGCTTTGTAAATTGGCTTACCGCACTGCAGTGCTCCACTTATGCCACATTGACAATGCGGCGGATGCATTGTGGTATAGCGGGTTGTGGCACCATACTGCATGCAGTGCTTAACTCGTTTACAGTATAAGTAAAGCATACTTTTCATTAACTGTATGCTTCACTGTACCCGGTGCAATGCAAGCATAATGTGCGGCGGTGCTGTCCCGATACGTTGTGTTTTTACTGTCACAGGAGTCGCAAAGGCCACTATGAACATGGCCTAAAGGTAATACTGAGGTTAATGGCAGGCAGCACAGTGGCGTAGTGGTTAGTGCTCTTGCCTTGCAGCGCTGGGTCCCTGGTTTGAATAGCAGCCAGGTCAACTTCTGCAAGGAGTTTGTATTTTCTCCCCGTGTCCATCATGGGTTTCCCCTGGGCACTCTGGTTTCCTCCCACATCTCATACATAGACATAGGATAGGACTATGGTAGGTAATAGATTGTGAGCCCCTCTAAGGGACAGGTAGTGACTAGACAATGTACTCTGTACAGCGCTGCGGAAGATGTCGGCGCTATATAAAAATAAAATAATATTGAAAATGCTCCATGAGGAGATATACTAGTCAAAAATAAGATCTGTCAGCTTTTTACTAATTAATGTGACAGCAACAAAGGAAAATATTTATAGTGCATTTTAAACCTCATACACACTTTCGATTAAAATTGGCCAATCACTGATCAATTGTACCACCTCCTTGTAGTATGAGGGTCATCAGATATTGAACATTATGAGCAGATTGTTTATGGAAACCTTCACACTACATGGAGGTGGTAAAATTGGTCAGCGCCAATCATAATTGGAAGTGTGTACCAGCCTTTACTCCGGTGGAAATGTACAACTGGCAACACTGGAAGCGACCTAAAGGTGCATACACACATCCAATTTTAATTGGCCAATCGCTGACCAGTTTTACCAATTCCATCTAGTATGAGGGCCAATAGATGTTGTTGAATACAATAAACAGATTGGCAGGTAAGCTCTCATACTACATGGTAGGGCTAAAATTGCCCAATCATTGACACATTAAAATTGCATGTGTGTTCCAAGCTTAATACTGTTACTTGAAGAGGTGTGTGTGTGTGTGTGTGTGCGTGTATCTGTGTGTGTGTGTGTGTGTGTGTGTCTGTGAGTGTGTGTGTGTATGTACTGTATGTGTGTGTGTGTGTGTGTATGTGTGTGTGTGTGTGTGTGTGTGTGTGTGTGTGTGTGTGTGTGTGTGTGTGTGTGTGTGTGTGTCTGTGGGTGTGTGTGTGTGTATGTGCGTGTGTCTATGAGTGTGTCTGTGTGTGTGTGTGTGTGTGTGTGTGTGTGTGTGTGTGTGTGTGTGTGTGTCTGTGTGTGTGTGTGTATGTGTGTGTGTGTGTGTGTGTGTGTGTGTGTGTGTGTGTGTGTGTGTGTCTGTGGGTGTGTGTGTTTGTGTGTATGTGCGTGTGTCTATGAGTGTGTCTGTGTGTGTGTGTGTGTGTGTGTGTGTGTGTGTGTGTGTGTCTGTGTGTGTCTGTGAGTGTCTGTGAGTGTGTCTGTGAGTGTCTGTGAGTGTGTCTGTGAGTGTGTGTCTGTGTGTGTGTCTGCGTGTGTGTCTTCGTGTGTGTCTGCACGTGTGTCTGCGCGTTTGTCTGCGTGTGTGTGTGTATGTCTGTGTGTGTCTGCGTGTGTGTCTGTGTGTGTGTCTGCGGCTGCGCGTGTCTGGGCGTGTGTCTGGGCGAGTGTGGTGTGTGTGTGTGTGGTGTGTGTGTGTGTGTCTGTGTGTGTGTGTCTGTGCGTGTGTGTGTGTGTCTGCGTGTGTGTCTGTGTGTCTGCGCGTGTGTCTGCGCGTGTGTCTGTGTGGTGTGTGTGTCTGTGTGTGTGTCTGCGTGTGTGTCTGTGCGTGTGTCTGTGTGGTGTGTGTCTGTGTGTGTGGTGTGTGTGTGTCTGCGTGTGTGTCTGTGCGTGTGTGTATGGTGTCTGTCTGTGTGGTGTGTGTGGTGTGTGTGTGTGTGTGGTGTGTGTCTGTGTGGTGTGTCTGCGTGTGTGTCTGTGCGTGTGTCTGTGCGTGTGTGTGTGTGTGGTGTGTGTCTGTGTGGTGTGTGTGTGTCTGTGCGTGTGTGTGTGTGTCCGTGTCCGTGTGTGTGTCGGGTTTTACTGGGGTTGGGGCTCGGCCAGCAGATTTTTTCTGGTTGGCCGGTCAGATTCTAATTACGCCTTTGCCATGAATACTTTATCTGATGTTTTTCTATCAATTTGTGACTGTGACTGTGATGTCTGCTAGTATGTACTGCCCTCTATGTTCCTATAGGAAATGTTTTTTCTGCCATTTTCTCCATTGCTTCATCCACCAGGGGAAGTACTTATCTGTCCATGAGCCCCAAAAGGTCTGTACAGAGTTCTGGCCAAGAACAGCTCCCAACTGTCCCACTTTCGCATGGGCAGCCCCTCTTTGGGATGACCAGTCCCTCTGTCCTAGGGATGCTCATTCGGATTCAGCGGAAATGCAATTTCCGAAATTCCGATCGGAAATTGCATTTCCGCATCGGAATGCGGAAATCGGTAATGCAAGTGCGTTAGGTGGATTTCCGCCGGAAATCGCGGAAATTTCCGCCGGAAATCCCGGAAATTCCGCCCGACTTTAACATTGATTTTCTCAAAAACTATAAGGTCTTTTTGAAAACTTTTTTTTGCATCTTGTTCACAAGATTCAGTTTAATAACCCGCTAAAGTCGGCGGATTTTTACTGTAATGTAAAATGCAGAAAATCTGCTTCTGCCTATTTTCTGCATTTACATTACAGGAAAAATACACCGATTTTAACGGTTAATAGCAAAGCCCCCGTACGTCCTAGAAACACCAACAATTTTCAGGGTTTATTAAACAGAATCTTCTGAACAAGATGCAAAAAAAAGTTTTCAAAAAGACATTATAGTTTTTGAGAAAATTGATGTTAAAGTCGGGCGGAATTTCCGTGATTTCCGGCGGAAATTCCGCATTGGAATGCGGAATTTGGTAGCGGAAAGCGGAATCGGTATTTGGCAATGGCGGAATGCGGAATTACCGCGGAATCGGAAATTGGCATTTCCGACCATCCCTACTCTGTCCCTCTTTCAGGACTCATGTACAGATTTATGTAAATATTTGTATTTTTCTACTGAAAAATGTGTTTAACTGACTCTAGACTTTATTCCCATCCTTTAAATTGATATATAGTATTTCTCATTTTCAGATGTTAATGTGAAGGAAAATCAACCAGGATAGAAAGGACCACTGTGGTTTGACTTATAATACAGCATATTTTTCTCATGAAATCTTTATATGCGTGACTAGGGGTGTGTTTGGGGTGTGATTAGGGGTGTGGCAGGGGCGTGGCTTAAAGGACCACTATCACAATCAGAGCTGGGACAAGGTCCTCCAGCACCCAAGGCTGAGACGCCAAAGTGCGCCCCTCCATCCCTCCCACCACAGCCGTCACACACTAATTACTATTAGACTAAGAAGCGCCACAGGGCCCCCAACCTCCCCAACACCTTAATATCTAGTTATCTGGCTTGCAGTCACTGCCATGTATCCCCTTTTCTTATCTCTTTCTGCTTCAAACACAATTAGGAATGACAGCTGAATGAATTGTGCGCCCCCTCCTACACTGCGCCCTGAGGCTGGAGCCTCTCCAGCCTATGCCTCGGCCCGGCCCTGATCACAAAAATCATAAATTGTAAAGTACACGTAAACATATACAAATAAGAAGTACATTTTTCCCAGAGTAAAATGAGCCATACATTACTTTTCTCCCATGTTGCTGTCACTTACAGTAGGTAGTAGAAATCTGACAGAACCGACAGGTTTTACACCAGCTCATATCCTCATGGGGGATTCTCAGTGTTTTCTTTATTTTCAAAAGCACTTAGTAAATGGCAGTTGGCTCCATCCAACTGCCAAAAAATATTGCAGTGAGCAGGGAGGCTGGCTAGCATAATTATATAAATCCTTTTCAGGGAGTGTCTTTATAAAGAGTAAGGCCATGTAGAGAATCCCCTATGGAGAGATGGACTAGTCCAAAACCCGTTGTTTCTGTCAGATTTCTACTACCTACTATAAGTGACAGCAACATAGTAGAAAAGTATTTTTTGGCTCATTTCACTCTGCAGGAAACATACTTCTTGCTTGTATGTGTTTACATTTATTTTAAAAAGAGAGAACCGAGAGCCAAATATAGTGTAGTAGGTACTAATAAATGGGTAAAATAGAAAAGAGTACAAAGTTATACTCACAAACCAGGGTTACCGCCAGGCAACCACTGTAATAGGCAGGTGAGGAGATTGTCCTGTCCTCACTCAGGGTTAAGAAGTCGCTCTCTGTAGATAGGAAGAATATGGGGTATCCCCCTCCACCAGGGGTGGATATTATGTCTAGTGTAATGGATAACAGAGGCGCCAAACGGATAAAATCAATTGTTAAAAAGTTTAAAAATGCTGGAGGCAGTTGGTGGACTTATCTCCTGTAAGCAGACACAACAAGCGGTGTATTCAAAAAACAAAGTAGATTTGTTGGTACACTCCAGGGTATATTCACAACGCGTTTCACGGGTATATTCCCGCTTCCTCAGGCAATAATTAACAGGAGTACACACAGTGCAGTCTTAAAGAGAACCTGTACTGAGTAAAAATATTTAAAATAAACACATGAGGTAACTTCAAATGAACATTACATAGTTACCTTGCCATCAGTTCCTCTCAGAAGCTCACCATTTTCTTCTGACAATAATCCCATCCAGTTCTGACAATATTTTGTCAGATCTGAAATATATCAGTTGCTGTTAGTAAAATATCAGTTGCTGTCAGTTATAGCTGAGAGGAAAACTGATGTACCAGGTAATGTCCATGTTTCCCTATGGCTCAAGTGGGCGATGTTACAGTTTAACTGTGTGCTGACCAGAAAGCTGTTATGGGTAATGGCTATTTTCAAAATGGAGGACGGAAAATTCCCTTGATCATAGTGAACAAATAAAACGCGGGAGAGGAGAAAGACACTGAGAAGTAGACTACATGGAAGGTAAGTATGACTTGTGTATGCTTATTTTGACTTTTATTTTCAGTACAGGTTTTCTTTAAGGTCACAAAACAATACGCGCCTCTGGGTCACAGCCTCTGTTATCCATTACACTAGACATTTATTTTAAATGTTACACTTTTTCGCAATAGTGGTCCTTCAAGTGTCCCTCTTTCTTATCTCAAAAAGTTGGGAGCTATGTCAATAATAAACGGTAGTAGTGTTTCTGTGATGTGAGCTGTGCTCTCTCCCGACAGCCCAGTCTCCGCAGTCATTTTATAGAGCGCCACAAAACACTGGCGGTTTCAAAGGCCTAATTACTCAGTGGTGCAAAAATCCATAATAATTAACCCGTTTTATCCACTGCTAGTGATTAATAGCAATTACACCCTGACGCACTGTAAGCGCTCTCGCCTGGGCTGCTGGGTTTTGGCCTAATGACAGGAAGCCTGAATTGGCAGATCTGTCCCAAAACTTTCTTTTTTTTTACTGGGTTGTGAAAACGCGACAGTTCAGAGAGGGTATTATGCAACGTAGACATCTGAGAATTGATAAAGGTAATTTGGTAACATGCAGGGAGAGGCGGCAGCGCTTCCCCAGACAGGCTGCACCAGAATTACTAACAGCATAGAGCCTAATTATAGGCAGCATGGGCGTAACAATCACCCCTGCGACCTCCGCCATCACAGGGGGGCCTGGAGGCTTTGGGGCCCCTCCCTCTCGCCAACCACAAGTACAGCCAATGAGCAAAAAAACCTCCCCGTTTGCTCAAAATGTCCCCACCCCCTCCTCCTCCCGGCATGCAGAGTAACGAGTAGCGCAGGAGCTCGTGCTATTTTTTAAACGGGACCTGAATGAGCGGGTTGGTGGGGGGTTCAGGGACCAATTGGGGCCACGTGTTATCATTTTTGCAGGAGGGGGGCTGTAAAATCTATTAATGCCCCTATTTGGAGAACACTGGAGTATATCTGTGATGGACGTTTCAAAAAGTATGTGCTATGAGGTTTGCCTACCTCACTCGGGTCATAGCAGAACACTGGGAGGGTTAGGCCCCCTGCACACTGCAAATCCGATTTGTGATTCCGATTTGCGTTTGCGATTTTCCATGGATGCTATAAAAATAATAAGAAAAACTCAGAAAAAAACGCGCAGTACCGATTAAAAATCGGAATCGCATGTAAAATTGCATCAAAAACGCAAATCGGAATCGCATGTCGTTTGCAAGAGCCCCTAAAGAGGCTATAAAGTGAAAAATAAAGTTTATACTGATCGTGTCATCAGAGAAAGTTATAATGACTTGCCAGGTCTGTTTCCTGTAATGCACTCCCCGAGCCCCGTGTGCACCGGCCTCCGGCGCATAGCTCCGCCCCCTTTCAGATGAGCCCAATGGCGTTCTTTTTATCCGAGACAGATAGTGCCACAGAATGTTCAGGAAGTGTATTAGAGGAGACAGATGGGGCAAGAAGGGATTATCATTTTCTGAGGAGAATATCAGATCATTCACGGGAACCTTTAGCCATATAACTCTGAATGGAACCCGTGGAACCCGCAGGGGTCATGGTGCTGCTGCTGTGATGAGGCACTTTCTAGGGACACGCAGGGGCCGGCATCAGAACTGCAGCTGTATACAGAGGTCAGTATACTAATTCTCCTGAACAACAAGCATACACTCTAAAGGTAGCCATACACTGGTCGATTTGCCATCTGATCGACCAACAGATAGATCCCTCTCTGATCGAATCTGATCAGAGAGGCATCGTATGGCTGCCTTTACTGCAAACAGATTGTGAATCGATTTCAGCATAAAACTGATCACAATCTGTTTAGCTGCTGCTGCTGCTCCCGCCCCCGCCCCGCATATGTTACCTGATCCGGCCGGCGCGACTCCCCCGGTCTCCGCTGTCTTCTTCTCCGCGCTGGGCTCCGGGTCTGGCAGGCTTCACTGAACTTCCTGTCCGGGGGAAGTTTAAACAGTACAGGGCGCTCTACTGTTTAAACTTCCTGCCGGGACAGGAAGTTCAGTGAAGACAGCCGGACTCGGAGCCCAGCGCGGAGAAGAAGACAGCGGAGACCGGGGGAATCGCACTGGCCGGATCAGGTAATGTATTGCCACTGTATTGCGTCTGTCGTCGGGCATTCGAACGCCGATATCAACGCACTCCCGACCCGCCAGCGATCGAGCAAAATCTTCCGCACGGATAGATCGACGGGAACGATTGATTTTGCACGGAATTCGATCGTTCTGTCAGCGTTTGCGTAACGATTTCACAGCAGATTCGATCACAGTGATCAAATCTGCTGTATATCGGCGGGAAAATTGTTAGGTGTATGGGCCCCTTAACTTAGGCCATTCCACCTTCGACCTTGGGCCAAGTTGTAATCCTAACTAAATATAACCTCCAAACTTTTCCCCCCATTATTTTAGATTGTAAGTTTGCAAGTACAGGGCTCTCTCACCCTTTTGTGTCTTGGAAATTGTTATTTATTTTGTGTCTTGCAGTTTGTAATACATTTTATTTATCATGTTACATTTCTCACTGTAATTACCAATACTGTATTTTTTACCAGTGTCTCTATTTGGAGTACACCATTGTCTGTATTATTATGTGCCCCATGTTTGTTTTTTTACTTTGTACAGAGCCACTTAGTGGTGCTCAAATACCCCTTTTCAAAATTCGAGTTAGGTCGAATTCGAATAGTAAATTATTCGAGATCAGTCGAATATTCGAGTCGAATAATTTTTACTCTTCGATTCGACCTCGGAATTCGAGCTCACTATTCGAGTCGGTATTCGAGCTCATTATTCGAGCTGACTATTCGAAATGGCCTTAAATAGCTTCCAACACTTGTTTTGAGGGTGAATGATGCAAGAAACCTCTTTTTTTCCAAGTAACAACAGCAAGTGATTATGTGGGGATGTTCCTTTAAAAAAAAAAAGTTGAAAAGAGAAGTTGTGTCCAGAAATTTGTTCAGTACTGTATATACTTCTTCTTCTTCTTCTTTATCTTCTATATCTTCTTCTTCTTCTTCTTCTATATCTTCTTCTTCTATATCTTCTTCTATATCTTCTTCTTCTTTTATATTGTCTTCTTCTTCTTCTTCTTCATCTTCTTCATCATCATCTTCTTCTTCTTCATCTTCTTTTTCTTCATCTTCTTCATCTTCTTCTTCATCTTCTTCTTCATCTTCTTCATCTTCTTCTTCTTCTTCTTCATCTTCTTCATCTTCTTCTTCTTCTTCATCTTCTTCATCTTCTTCTTCATCTTCTTCTTCATCTTCTTCATCATCTTCTTCTTCTTCATCTTCTTCATCTTCTTCATCTTCTTCATCTTCATCTTCTTCATCTTCTTCATCTTCTTCTTCTTCATCATCTTCATCTTCTTCATCATCTTCATCTTCTTCTTCTTCATCTTCTTCATCTTCTTCATCTTCATCTTCTTCTTCTTCTTCATCTTCTTCATCTTCTTCTTCATCATCATCTTCTTCTTCTTCATCTTCTTCATCTTCATCTTCTTCATCTTCTTCATCTTCTTCTTCATCATCTTCATCTTCTTCTTCATCTTCTTCTTCTTCTTCTTCATCTTCTTCTTCTTCTTCTTCATCTTCTTCTTCTTCATCTTCTTCATCTTCTTCTATATCATCTTCTTCTTCACTTATTTCTCTTTTCAAATTTTATTTTTAAAGAAATGCAGCTATTTTTGAGCGTAACAAATAGCTGGTGGCGCACGCATGTTGGAAGCGCCATTGTATGTGCTCCCTGGCAGTGGAAACACACAGACAGCAGGAGGTAAATTCAGCAGCAGGAGGAGGAGGATGAGTGTGTGGCAGCAGGCAGTCAATGAGGCAGGCAGCGTGACATAATAGCCCTGGTACCTAGCGGTGATACCAGGGCTGTAAATAAACACAGCAGGCAGGAGGTCCCAGACAGCGGTCGTGCAGCCCACATTGTGTCCAATACACAACTGGGACAACACAGTTTTCAACCCGGGCACCTCAGAAAAATTAAACCTTTTTTTTTTTTTATGGTTTTGTAGTTTTGTTTTTACAACAAATTACACAGACAGATATAGCTATTTTTTGACGTAATAGCTGGTGGCAGAGTGGCAGCAGAAGGTAAATCTGTGTACCCTGGCGTTGGGAAACACAGACAGACAGCAGCATCAGCAGGAGGAATGGAGGAGTAGTGTGAGTGTGGCAGCAGGCAGGCAGCGTGACATAATAGCCCTGGTACCTAGCGGTGATACCAGGGCTGTAAATAAACACAGCAGGCAGGAGGTCCCAGACAGCGGTCGTGTAGCCCACATTGTGTCCAATACACAACTGGGACAACACAGTTTTCAACCCGGGCACCTCAGAAAAATTAAACCTTTTTTTTTTTTAATGGTTTTGTAGTTTTGGTTTTACAACCAATTACACAGATATAGCTATTTTTTGACGTAATAGCTGGTGGCAGAGTGGCAGCAGAAGGTAAATCTGTGTACCCTGGTGTTGGGAAACACAGACAGACAGCAGCATCAGCAGGAGGAATGGAGGAGTAGTGTGAGTGTGGCAGCAGGCAGGCAGCGTGACATAATAGCCCTGGTACCTAGCGGTGATACCAGGCCGTAAATGAACACAACAGGAGGTCCCAGACAGCGGTCGTGCAGCCCACATCATGTCCAATACACAACTGGGACAACACAGTTTTCAACCCGGGCACCTCAGAAAAATTAAACCTTTTTTTTTTTTTTTATGGTTTTTTGGTTTTGTTTGTAAAACAAATTACACAGATATATAGCTATTGTTTGACGTAATAGCTGGTGGCAGAGTGGCAGCAGAAGGTAAATCTGTGTACCCTGGCAGTGGGAAACACAGACAGACAGCAGAAGGGCAGTACACAGCAGCCCACTGTAGGTGTAAAATGTGTGGCTGCAGGCGACGTAATAGTCAAAGTGAACCAGGCTGGCTTAGTGAGCAGGAGCCAGGAGGTGGTAAAGGGTGGTAAGGCACATTAACGATGGTTCTTAGCCAGTTCATGTCCCCCTCTCGCCGACAACAGGGGCCAGGAACTCGCCTTCCACCCACGCCTGGTTCATCTTGAGAAACGTCAGTCTGTCCACAGACTTGTGAGACAGACGTGAGCGTTTCTCGGTGACCACACCACCAGCTGCACTGAAGCAGCGCTCGGACAGCACACTGGAAGGGGGGCAGGACAGCACTTCCAGGGCGTACTGCGCCAGCTCGCTCCAGATCTCCAGGCGCTTGACCCAATACTCCATGGGATCAACAGGGGCATCGCTGTCAAGCCCGCTGTAGGACCCCATGTAGTCAGCCACCATGCGGGTCAGGCGCTGGCTGTGACCGGTGGAGGATGCTGCTGCATGCACCTCCTCTCTAGTCACTGCTGCCGGAGCCTCTACAGTCCTGTAGAGCTCGTGGCTGAGAGACAGCAGGTCTGTGGGGCGCTTGCTGCTGGATGCAGGCACCTGCTGCTGCCTCTGTGCTGGCTGCTGGACAGTGGGGGTGGAAGGCTGGGGGAAGGCTTCCTCCAAGCGCTCAACAAGGGCCTGCTGCAAGCTCCTTATTTGTTGCGCTGGGTCTCCTCCTGCAGGCGGCAGGAACTGGCTCAACTTCCCCTTGAGGCGTGGGTCCAACATCATGCTGATCCAGATGTCCTCCCTCTGCTTCATCTGGATCACCCTGGGGTCTCTGCGCAGGCACGTCAGCATGTGCGCTGCCATTGGGAAGAGGCGGGCCACGTCTGCTGGCACATCGACGGCAGTGCTGCTGTCCTCATCCTCCACCTCTGCCTCGTCAGCCTCATCCTCTCTCCACCCCCGCACCAACTCAGCTGCACTGTGCTGATCCCCCTCATCAGCAGCAAGGTCAGGGACCTCCACCAAGTCCTCCTCCTCCTCCCCCTCAGAGGTGGACTGTGCAGCTGCTTGCCGCTCCTGCTGGTCCAAGGCTGCCGCTCCCTGTTCCAGCAAAGCATCGAGGGCCCTGTTCAGCAGACAAACCAGGGGCACCCACTCGCAGACCATAGCATGGTCCCTGCTCACCATGTTAGTGGCCTGCAGAAAGGGAGCCAGCACTAAGCACACCTGCTGCATGTGCCTCCAGTCATCATCGGGGACGATGGACGGGATGTTGCTGGTCTTGTCCCTTCTCTGAGCGGCGGAAACAGTGGCCAGGGCAAGGTACTGTTTGACAGCGCGCTTCTGTTCAACCAGACGCTCCAACATCGCCAGGGTGGAGTTCCAGCGAGTCGGAACGTCAAGGATCAGCCGATGGCGTGGCAGATCCAGCTCCTTTTGCACGTCTTCCAGGCTCGCACAGGCTGCAGCCGAGCGCCGGAAGTGACGCACAACGTTCCTTGCCGTTTCCAGCAGTTCGCCCATCCCCTGGTAGGTGCGCAAGAACTTCTGCACCACCAGGTTCAGCACGTGGGCAAGACAGGGGATGTGGGTCAGGTTTCCCCTGTCTATTGCGGCAACCAGATTGGCCCCATTGTCGGCCACCACCTCTCCGACTCTGAGGCCTCTGGGGGTCAGCCAAATCCTCTCCTGCTCCTGGAGTTTGGCCAACACATGGGTTGCCGTCAGCTTGGTCTTCCCAAGGCTGACCAAGTGCAGCAGCGCTTGGCAGTGGCGGGCCTTCACGCTGCTGCTGAGGCGGGGGGTTTGGCCAGGTGTGCCGGAGGATGGCAGAGGATCGGAGGAACCTGCTGCAGTTCCCCTGACCCTGCGGGGTGGCACCACCCACTGTGTTGCTGCTGCTGCTGTGCCCGCTGCTGCTCTCCCATCCTCACCCCCTTCCACCAAGCTGACCCAGTGGACAGTGAAGGACAGGTAGCGGCCTGTCCCGAAGCGGCTGCTCCAGGAGTCCATGGTGACGTGGACCCTTTCACCAACCGCGTGCTCCAGCCCTCGCTCCACATTGGCCATCACGAAGCGGTGCAGTGCAGGAATGGCCTTGCGGGAGAAAAAGTGTCTGCTGGGGAGCTGCCAGTCTGGGGCTGCGCAAGCAAGCAGCGCACGAATGTCGCTCCCCTCCTGCACGAGCGTGTACGGCAGGAGTTGGGAGCACATGGCCCGTGCCAGCAAGCCGTTCAGCTGCCGCACGCGACGGCTGCTGGGAGGCAGAGCCCTAACCACCCCCTGGAAGGACTCGCTCAAAAGGCTCTGGCGTGGCCTTTTGCTGGCACGGGAATCAGCAGACACAGCGGAGGAGGCCACTGAGGACTGGCTGCCAGAACAGGCCTCAGTGTCGGCGGCAGGAGTTGCAGAGGGGGGAGGAGCAGTGCGTTTCCGCACTCCTGCTGGTGCTGCTGGAGGAGCAGGAGGGCGGGTGGCTGCTGTTGCTGCTGCTGCTGAAGGCTGTGCAGTGATGGGTGTGGTGCCACTGCCAGCACCAGATGCCTTCAGCCTCTGGAACTCCTGATGCTGGTGGAAATGTTTCGCAGCAAGGTGGTTGATGAGCAAGCTGGTGCAGAACTTTAAGGGGTCTGCACCTCTGCTCAACTTCCGCTGACAGTGGTTGCAAGTGGCGTACTTGCTGTACACAGTGGGCATGGTGAAATATCGCCAGATTGGTGACAGAAACATCCCCCTACGGCATGGAAGCGCTGCTGCCTGTCTCCCTGTGGTGGTTGGGGGGGGGGGCTTGGGTGCGGCTGGTGGTGGTACTGGCAGATGCTGCTGCTGCTGCTGCTGAGCCTGAGACACCAGCAGGCTGTGGGACCTGCCTACTGCTGCTGCCAATGCTTGCAATGATGCGCCTCCTTGCAAGGCCCACAAGAGCATCCTCCTCCTCCTCCTCAGAGCTGCTGAGGACGACATCCCCTGGAGGTGGTGGCACCCAGTCTCTGTCTGTCACCGGGTCATCATCATCCTCCCCCTCCTGAAACATGTCCTGCTGGGATGAGGACCCCCCAAACTCCTCTCCTGATGCATGGATGGGCTGCTTGACTGTCGCCACAGTCTTGCTGTCCAATCCCTCATCCCCCAAAGTGCCCATCAGCATCTCCTCCTCAAAATCGCCAACAACAGCAGACAATTGACTCATGATGCCTGGGGTCAAAAGACTGCTGAATGACAGGTCGCCAACTGACGGTGAACTGGCCTCCTCCCCAGGCCCTGCTGGGCGGCTGCTGCGAACAGGGGTGGTGGTGAGGGTGGAGGCCTCGGATGCAGAGCTGATGGCGGGCTGCTCATCCTCCGTCATCAGTTGCACCACAGTGTCTGCATGCTTTTCCTCAATGGGACGTTTCCGACCCGGCTGGAGGAAAATCGGAGCAGGTGCTACACGCTGCTGCTGCTGTGTCTCTGCAGCGTGAGTTGCAGATGCTCCTGCTGGGCGGCGCCCAAGGCGTCCACGGCCAGTGGCTATGGGAGGAATGTTAGCCACTGACGCTGCTGCTGCGGAACTGTGCATGGTGGCGCGCCCGCGGCTTGCCACAATGCTGCTCCCTCTCCTCCTGATTCCCTTGCTGCCCTTCCCCTTGCCCAAACCGCGCTGGCTGCCACTTCCAGACATCTTCGATGTTTTGGGCGTATAGACAAAAGTTTTTTAAAAGGGCGGGTGAAAAGTGGGGTACTTTAATGGAGTGGGTTGGTGGGTGAGGTGACTGAGTGAGTGTCCCTAGTACAGTAAGTAAGTAGTAACAGTCAGGAAGTACAACTAGCAGTTACAATAATCAGTAGTAATCACAAGTAAATTTAGTGTGTGTACACTACAGACAGTGAGTGCACGCACGCGCAAACACGCGCAGGAGCTAGCCTATGAACAGTGACTGAGTGAGTGTCCCTAGTACAGTAAGTAAGTAAGTAGTAACAGTCAGTAAGTACAACTAACTAATTACAATAAGCAATCAGTTATCAGAAGGAAATAGAGTGTGTGTAGTGTGTGTACACAGACAGTGAGTGCACACACGCAGGAGCTAGTAGCCTATGAACAGTGACTGAGTGTCCTAGACTCCTAGTACAGTAAGAGTAAGTAGTAACAGTAAGTACAACTAACTAATTACAATAAGCAATCAGTTATCAGAAGGAAATAGAGTGTGTGTAGTGTGTGTACACAGACAGTGAGTGCACACACGCAGGAGCTAGTAGCCTATGAACAGTGACTGAGTGTCCTAGACTCCTAGTACAGTAAGAGTAAGTAGTAACAGTAAGTACAACTAACTAATTACAATAAGCAATCAGTTATCAGAAGGAAATAGAGTGTGTGTAGTGTGTGTACACAGACAGTGAGTGCACACACGCAGGAGCTAGTAGCCTATGAACAGTGACTGAGTGTCCTAGACTCCTAGTACAGTAAGAGTAAGTAGTAACAGTAAGTACAACTAACTAATTACAATAATCAATCAGTTATCAGAAGGAAATAGAGTGTGTGTAGTGTGTGTACACAGACAGTGAGTGCACACACGCAGGAGCTAGTAGCCTATGAACAGTGACTGAGTGTCCTAGACTCCTAGTACAGTAAGAGTAAGTAGTAACAGTAAGTACAACTAACTAATTACAATAAGCAATCAGTTATCAGAAGGAAATAGAGTGTGTGTAGTGTGTGTACACAGACAGTGAGTGCACACACGCAGGAGCTAGTAGCCTATGAACAGTGACTGAGTGTCCTAGACTCCTAGTACAGTAAGAGTAAGTAGTAACAGTAAGTACAACTAACTAATTACAATAAGCAATCAGTTATCAGAAGGAAATAGAGTGTGTGTTGTGTGTGTACACAGACAGTGAGTGCACACACGCAGGAGCTAGTAGCCTATGAACAGTGACTGAGTGTCCTAGACTCCTAGTACAGTAAGAGTAAGTAGTAACAGTAAGTACAACTAACTAATTACAATAAGCAATCAGTTATCAGAAGGAAATAGAGTGTGTGTAGTGTGTGTACACAGACAGTGAGTGCACACACGCAGGAGCTAGTAGCCTATGAACAGTGACTGAGTGTCCTAGACTCCTAGTACAGTAAGAGTAAGTAGTAACAGTAAGTACAACTAACTAATTACAATAAGCAATCAGTTATCAGAAGGAAATAGAGTGTGTGTAGTGTGTACACAGACAGTGAGTGCACACACGCAGGAGCTAGTAGCCTATGAACAGTGACTGAGTGTCCGAGACTCCTAGTACAGTAAGTAGTAACAGTGAGTACAACTAACTAATTACAATATTCAATTACAATAATCAATCAGTTATCAGAAGGAAATAGAGTGTGTGTAGTGTGTACACAGACAGTGAGTGCACACACGCAGGAGCAGCTAGTAGCCTATGAACAGTGACAGTGAGTGTCCTAGTACAGTTACAGTATATAACTACAATACTAATACAATCAGTAGTAAAGGACAGCAGAAATACTGGTATAGAATAGAGAGAAATAAACAGAGGACAGGAGGACAGCTGCCCACACAGGCAAGGCCCTGAGGCCTAAAGCTGTAAGCCTGCAGCAGCTGGCCTGTCTCTATGTAACACAAAAGCTACTAACTAAAATACAATGTCTAACTAACTAACAACAATATAGGTGTGTATAGGAGGTGTATGTGAGCAAAAACGCTAGGTAAATGACCACAATAAAGCTCTTGCTAAGCCAAAGCACAAAGGAGCAACTCTCTCTCTATGCAAGTCTCAGGCAAGGACGGAGAAACGTAACATGGCGGCCGCTATTTATAGGGTAGGGGCTGGCCAGGGTCCCCCTCTGTGATTGGCTGCCGTCAGAGGGCCTGGGAGCCCTCTGATTGGCTCTAAGGACATCAATCTGGGCTATGACGCTATTCGAGCTCGGTACCGAGCTCGAATAGCGCCGTTTGCTCAAATAGCTCGAATAGTGAATGGGCTATTCGAGTGTACGCGAATAGCCCATTCGAATAGCTACAGCTATTCGGAGCTCGAATACCGAGCTCGAATAGCTGGAAAAGAGCTCGAATATTCGAGCTACTCGAATATTCGAGCTCTGCTGAGCACCACTGGAGCCACTAAATATGTTGGCTCTTTACACAGTATATCAAGAAGCATGTGATGGAGAAGCATGTGATTTGTATGACCATCTGATAGATTTGCAGAGCTCTGATTTGCTGTGGTCCCATCCTGCTTTAGCACATGATCACGACTAGCCAATCAGAGACTTAGGGCCCATTCACACTAGACATTGCAAAATATTGCTCCAGTGGTTTTACCACGATTAGCACGGTAAACATCACTGAACACTTCCGCGATTTCAGAGCGATCATGGTGAGCGCTTTATAAGCTCTGATCACTCCAGAATCCCTACAAAAATTCTGCAGGTAACGCGTTAGCGATTGACTCTAGGCCAGAGGGTAGAACAGCACTAGCGCTTTTGAAAAGCTCAAGCGCTTTGGCGATTAGCGTGAATCACACGCTAATCGCCCGAGTGTGAATGGGCCCATACTGTATTTTTTGGACTATAAGACTCACTTTTTCTCCCCCAAAAGTGGGGAAAAGTCACTGCAACTTATAATACAAATGCAGGGAGTTCCTGACTTGTGAACGCCCGCCAATACAAACCTCCAACCCGCTGCAATATCGGGGACTCCCTGTACTGTGCCCATGCAGAGGAGGACACAGGGGGACAAATGGAGGACACAGGGGGACACACAGGGGCATAGAAAAGCTCACAAGGAGGACAGAAGCGGACACATGGGGGACACAGGAGGACACAAGGAGCCTTCAAGAACAATTAAGCAAAATAACACCAAACATTTTGTTATATACAGGGCCGAGCACTTGGCTTGATGCGTTTCGTGAACTACATTCTCTTCCTCAGGAGGCGTGTCCAGCGCTTATTTGGGCATACAGGAACATGTACACATTCTGCATAGATAAAGGTGTATAACACCTAAATAGCACAGCACAGGGATGTTTAGAGTATTCACACTTCTGCTGGTATATAAACTATGTTTTCTGGTTGTTTTCAATGTGCCAGAGTTTTACACTACAACAGTTTATACAATACTGTAGCGTGTAGAATATAACAACAAAAATATGTAATAAATAAACAGTATTGTATATTTTGCAGCAGTAGAATATTGTAGAATATTGATTCAAAACTTCTTGCGTATATTTTGCACAAACTTTGTTTGTATCTCTGAAACTTTGTTACTTCAGTCGTTTATAAGTAGGTGACTGATAATTATAAAAATAATAATAATAACCCTGTGATTTATTATCAGCAGGCAGCTTCGGAGCTTTGTAATAATAAAAGTTTCAGGAAGGAATCTCAGATCTTCAGTAACACCTGCCTTCCCATCCGGGCCATGCGGTCACCTCTCTATAATATTATCTTCTTACCTTTCTTTCCTGGAAGCACGTCTGACCCCCCCCCCCCCCTCCCTCCAATGCCCACCCCTTCAGGGGACCTTTATCTCATACAGAACCAGGTCTTCCACTCCCCCCCCCCCCCCCCCTTCCTTCACCACCTTCCCCTGAGCCACAGAAGTGCCTGGAGGCTGACATTCCTGAGCAAACACCCTACTAAACAAACACAGGCAGATGGTTGGCACAAGCCTTCACTCAGCAAGCTAGGAGCTGTTGGGGGGGGGGGGGGGGGGGGAGCAGGAGGGGAGAGGGGGGTTAGTCAGCTTCAATCTGGTTCTGCAGACAATCGAGGAGTGTGCGAGGCTTGCGAAGGAACAATCACCGCTGCAAGCCTGGGCATCCCTTATTTGAACATCTCACAGTCACAACTTGTTCACCTGTTGACCTAATTCTATTTTTTTCCTTCCTTCGCGTGGCAAAACGACTTGTTTGGGCGGACGCTGCTGTGTATTTTTTTTTTTATACTATTATTATGATGAATTGGAAATTCCCTTGCTGATAAGATGTAAAGTTTACACTGGGGTTTAGCAGTTTTCAGAGAGAGCCAAGATTCTGGGCCTGCGGCGCTGCTTAGACACAACAGGGGGGATTTCATCAAGACGTGTGCGGAGAGAACTGGAGCGCGAGTACAGGATGTGCCAGCCAATCAGGATCCTTGCTGCATTTACCAAAACCTGATTGGCTGCTTCTCCGGATGACTTGATTTCTTTGCACCTCTCTTGGTAGATCAGTCTCATTGCGTTGGTTGTATTGTGCATTATCTGTTTAGGATGCCAGAAAAGCAGGACTAGTAACTGTACACTAGTGTAATACAGCAGTGGCGAACCTATGGCATGCGCGCCAGAGGTGGCACTCCGACCCCCTCTCTGTGGTCACGGGCACGCGTCGCGTACGTTAAAAAAGGGCACCGGGAAAAAAGGGCGTAGGGTTTTAAACGATAAGCATGAATATCGTTTAAAAAAAATTGTGCTATATTTCGTTTAAAAATAATGTTTTATAAAGTTATAAATCATTAAATAATGTATATGAAATCGGCAATTGTAAAAACGTTAATTTTCCCTGTTTAAAAAGTGAAATTAATAATAATAATAACATTTTATAAAACATTAATAAGAATGTTACTAAAGCTATACCTAACCCTACTCTCACACAGAACCCTCCCTGTACCTACCCCTAACCCCTAGACCCCCCTGGTGGTGCCTAAACCTAACCATCCCCCTGGAGGTGCCTAACCCTAAAACCCCCCTGGTGGTGCCTAACCCTAAAACCCCCCTGGTGGTGCCTAACCCTAAGACCCCCCCCCTGGTGGTGCCTAAACCTAAGACCCCCCTGGTGGTGCCTAAACCTAAGACCCCCGGTGGTGCCTAAACCTAAGACCCTCCTGGTGGTGCCTAAACCTAAGACCCCCCTGGTGGTGCCTTAACCTAAGATCCCCCTGGTGGCGCCTATACCTAAGACCCCCCTGGTGGTGCCTAAACCTAAGACCCCCCTGGTGGTGCCTAAACCTAAGACCCCCCTGGTGGTGCCTAAACCTAAGACCCTCCTGGTGGTGCCTAACCCTAAGACCCCCCTGGTGGTGCCTAAACCTAAAACCCCCCTGGTGGTGCCTAAACCTAAGACCCCCCCCTGGTGGTGCCTAAACCTAAGACCCCCCTGGTGGTGCCTAAACCTAAGACCCCCTGGTGGTGCCTAAACCTAAGACCCTCCTGGTGGTACCTAAACCTAAGACCCCCCTGGTGGTGCCTTAACCTAAGACCCCCCTGGTGGTGCCTAAACCTAAGACCCCCTGGTGGTGCCTTAACCTAAGATCCCCCTGGTGGCGCCTAAACCTAAGACCCCCCTGGTGGTGCCTAAACCTAAGACCCCCTTGGTGGTGCCTAAACCTAAGACCCCCCTGGTGGTGCCTAAACCTAAGACCCTCCTGGTGGTGCCTAAACCTAAGACTCCCCTGGTGGTGCCTAAACCTAAGACCCTCCTGGTGGTGCCTAACCCTAAGACCCCCCTGGTGGTGCCTAAACCTAAAACCCCCCTGGTGGTGCCTAAACCTAAGACCCCCCCCCTGGTGGTGCCTAAACCTAAGACCCCCCTGGTGGTGCCTAAACCTAAGACCCCCTGGTGGTGCCTAAACCTAAGACCCTCCTGGTGGTGCCTAAACCTAAGACCCCCCTGGTGGTGCCTTAACCTAAGACCCCCCTGGTGGTGCCTAAACCTAAGACCCCCCTGGTGGTGCCTAAACCTAAGACCCCCTGGTGGTGCCTTAACCTAAGATCCCCCTGGTGGCGCCTAAACCTAAGACCCCCCTGGTGGTGCCTAAACCTAAGACCCCCCTGGTGGTGCCTAAACCTAAGACCCCCCTGGTGGTGCCTAAACCTAAGACCCTCCTGGTGGTGCCTAAACCTAAGACCCTCCTGGTGGTGCCTAAACCTAAGACTCCCCTGGTGGTGCCTAAACCTAAAACCCCCCTGGTGGTGCCTAAACCTAAGACCCCCCTGTGATAAGCACTAATAACGTTTTAAAAAATATTGTGCTGTTTTTCGTTTGTTTTTTTTCCTGTTGGGCGCCCATTAAACGATATTTATTATGGGAGTGAATGGCGGCAACCTTTTTGTCCACCTGCCTCATGCGCCCAAATTTCCTGCTTCCCACGGGCACTGCTGGCTGCCACTATCGCTATATAGGTTGTTTTTTTTCCATTATTAAAATAAATAATTCCCAGCATACTCCCCCTCCCCTCTGAAAACCTCCAGTCTAGTACAGTGCAGAGAGGCAGGCGGGTGAAAGAGGACTATATTTTCACTTGTCGCCTCACTATTATTATTATTTAGTATTTATATAGCGCCGACATATTACGCAGCGCTGTACAGTGTGTATATATATATATATATATATATATATATATTGTCTTGTCACTAACTGTCCCTCAAAGGAGCTCACAATCTAATCCCTACCATTGCCATATGTCTATATTATGTAGTGTAAGTCTAGGGCCAATTTTTAGGGGGCAGCCAATTAACTTATCCGTATGTTTTTGGAATGTGGGAGGAAACCGGAGTGCCCGGAGGAAACCCACGCAGACACGGAGAGAACATACAAACTCTTTACAGATAGTGCCCTGGCTGGGATTCGAACCAGGGACCCAGCGCTGCAAGGCGAGAGCGCTAACCACTAAGCCACCGTGCTGCGCATTGATACCTCCCAGTTCCCCTGCTGACAATGAACTTATACTTCCGGCTGGGAACAGCAGCAGAGAAAGAGGTGTGCTTGAGTAATTGGTAATTTCTGCTTTTCATATGTGGGGGTAATTGCTACATTTTGAATGTAGAGTGGCCTTTAATGTATGAGTTTTTCCTCCGAAAAGAGAACCTGAACTGACAATCAAAAGTCAAAATAAACATAAACAAGTCATACTTACCTCCTGTGGAGTCTACTCATCAACCTCTTTCTCCTCTCCTGCATCCTGTTTGTCCACTGTGATCAATGCAATTCTCTGTCCTCGATTTTGAGCCGAAGCTCGGGTACACAAAATCAGATACTTACCTAAAGAGAGGGAAGCCTCTGGATCCTATTGAGGCCATCCTCTCTATTCTAATGTCCTCCACAGGCCCGGATTTACATCACAGGAGCCTATAGGCACAGATGTCCTGGCATCCTAGACTCTGCAGTGCATGACCCTACAACCCCCCACCGTACTGTACCGCAAATGTGCTGCCTGGCCCAGCTGTCACTTCTCCCTTACTTCCCTTGCCCTTCATAGCTACAGGTGTCCCTTAGCATTAGGTGCTCTCAGTATCAAGTAGATAGTGGTGACCCCTACTGAAGGGAAATCTTGTCAGTGGAATGCCGAGAGCTGGATGAGTAACCTTTCATTAACCTCTGCATAGGGAGGGAGGCACTAGGGGAGGGCAGTGAGCAGCCTTTCCATCATCAGGCGCCTGTAGGCACGTGCCTACAATGCCTTATGGTAAATCCGGCCCTGGTCCTCCATTGTTGAGCGCGGCACCCTGGAAGATGCGCGATATTGTCGCTTATCAGATCGGGGACGCACAGCTCCTCTTCCTTGTACATGGCCCCTCAATAGCCGACTGAGCCCGCTCGCACATGCGCAGTACGCTGGAGCCACGGGCACATGCTACTGCACATGAGCAGGCAGGTTTGCACGGCTACAGCGCAGCCATTAATACGGAAGTGGAGCTGTGCGGTCCCGATGCGCAGGGGGTTCCGCACTATGCAACGGGGAGCTGCAGACAAGAGAGGGAAGTCTCAATAGAATCCTGAGGCTTCCCTCTCTGCAGGGTAAGAACCTGTTTTGAACCGGAGCTTTAGCTCAGGTACACTTTAACTGCTAGCCGACCGCGTCACGTGGCGAGTGCCCAAGAACCGCCTAATGCCGATCGGTGTAAAGTCCTGGGGCTTGCTTTTGTACGTGATCGTGCGCGCCCCTCGGAGACTGTTAGACGGCGAAACCACCGTCTAATTGCCCTGTACAGCGCTGCGATCTAAGGCAGCGCTGTACTGGGGACAGCCGTGTGACACAGTTGTCCCCTCTAGAGACTCGGGGGTGATCCGCTGTCATAGGCTGAAGCCAATGACAGCCGATCACAGTGATTGGCTGGCGGGGGGAGGGAGGGAGGGAGGCAAAATAATAAAAAAATAGCACATTTTATTACAAAAATAAAGAAATAAATATTTGTAAAAAAAAAAAAACAACAACAATTGTGGGAGCGATCAGCCCCCACCAACAGAGGGCTCTGTTGACGGGCAGAAAAAGGGGGGGGGGGAAGCACTTGTGTGCTGAGTTGTGCGGCCCTGCAGCGAGGCCTTAAAGAGACTCCGTAACAAAAATTGCATCCTGTTTTTTATCATCCTACAAGTTCCAAAAGCTATTCTAATGTGTTCTGGCTTACTGCAGCACTTTCTGCTATCACAGTCTCTGTAATAAATCAATGTATCTTTCCCCTGTCAGACTTGTCGCCTGTGTCTGGAAGGCTGCCAAGTTTTTCAGTGTTGTGGTTCTGATATGAACTCCCCCTTCCAGGCCCCTCTATGCACACTGCCTGTGTGTTATTTAGATTATGTCAGATTCTCTCTTATCTCTTATCTTTTACAAGCTGGATAAATCGTCCTCTGAGCTGGCTGGGCTTTCACATACTGAGGAATTACAAACAAGGGCAAAGCTGTTTGCAGGAAGAAACAAGCAGCCTGACACTTCAGTGCATGAGAGATGCAGGGGGAAAGAAACACACAATGATCTCTTGAGATTCAAAAGGAAGGGTGTATACAGCCTGCTTGTGTATGGATGTATTTTCTATGTGTGGACATACTGTACATCAACCTACTTCCTGTTTTGGTGGCCATTTTGTTTGTTTATAAACAAACTTTTTAAAACAGTTTTTAACCACTTTTAATGCGGCGAGGAGCAGCGAAATTGTGTCAGAGGGTAATAGGAGATGTCCCCTAACGCACTGGTATGTTTACTTTTGTGCGATTTTAACAATACAGATTCTCTTTAAAGCTGCATTGGCCATTTTTGTGAAAAACGGCCTGGTAAAGCGTGTGGTCCTGAAGTGATTAACTGCTGTGTTTGGACACCTGTACATTCCCTCTATCATGTATGAGGGTGTATGTATGATCCATAGAAACAAACTACTGTTCATAAGTTACATGTCACCACTAAATAATTGCTCTGTTTATATCACAGTGCTGTGATTCTTCTGTAGCAGCATCTGCAGAGGTATAAAAAATTGATTCTTTCTCATGAATTCTTCATAGTCCTCACAACTGCAAGAATCGCAGGGGGCATCTTCTTTGCCTAAATAATTTTGCACAATTTTTTTTTCCGATTCAAAAAGTCTGAAAGGTACGTATCTTTACACAGATAAGTTATTTGGCTTCCCCCTAAAAATTGGCCCTAGGCTACGATACATACACTGCATGATACATACATAGACATATGACTATGGTAGGCATTAGATTGTGAGCCCCTCTGAAGGACAGTTAAGAGAAGACAATACTGTATATGCTCTGTACAACACTGCAGAAGATGTCGGCGTTATATAAATAATAATAGTAGACTCTGAACAAGCATGCAGATCAAATGGTTTTGGTCCAGGTCTCTGGAAATCCCTTCACAAGGGGAGTGGAAATCCTTTGGCCTGTAGAGAGGGGGAGACCGGGAGCCCAATAGTGCAATATCGTTATGTGTCTAAAACGGTGGGGGATTGTGGGTAGTTATACTCACAAGCATGGGTTGCAGTCCTGCAACCACCATATAAGCATGCGGAAATTAACCGTTCCCGCTCGGTAACCCAGAACCTTCTGAGACTGGGTGGTCGCTCTCCTCCTGTGGACCCTTCTACAGGAAACGGTGTGCACCAGTAGCTGGGGGCTAAACCCTCCTTGGGAGGTGTAAAGTTACAACTGGGTTGACAATTTGGGGAGGCGCCCAATAGAGTTAGAATGGTGGATAAAAGGGGTGGGGCGCCGGCACCCCACACAGCTGTATTACAAAGTTATTGTTGTATTGACCTGAGGAAGCGGGCTGAGACCCGTGAAACGTGTTGTCTACAGTATGACCGTTTGATAATAAAGACTCCTAATCCCATCCCAGTGAGTCGTCATTAGAAGTAAGATTCCTCTACTTACATATTATAGTTTTATCCACCATTCTAACTCTATTGGGCGCCTCCCCAAATTGTCAACCCATGCAGATCAAATGTTTGACTAAAATTTGACTGCATTTGTCGCATGCTTGTTTCAGGTGTGTGATTCAGACTATAGGAAAATGAAACCTACAGTTTTTTACAAACTGGAAAGGAATTGCAGCGCATCTAAACCAAGTTGCACCAGACTGACACTAGCTGCATGGGGCTACAGGGCCTCTTAAAGGCACAACTGCGCTCGTTACGGCTGAATCGGGTGCTAAACACCTAATGGAGGATGTTCTCTTCCAAAATAGTTTGCATGCAGAAGATTTCATACCCTTCAATCGCAATGAGGTCATCCTGTCGGAAGGGACCCTAACCTGTGTGAACTTACGGTTTTGTAACAGTAGAAAGAAATGTCAGCGCACCTAAAGCCAAGCTGCGCCTGACTGACTGATTCAGACACTACTGATGCATGAAAGATCAGCAGGGCTGCCAGGCAACTGGTTTTTGTTAAAAGGAAATAAATATGGCAGTCTCCATATCCCTCTCACTTTAGGTTAGGTGTCCATAAGGGCTGGAATCCACTAGGAATCGCTGCAGCGCTTTTAAATCACGCCAATGCTGTGTGCAACGATTCCTAGTGTGATTGCAATCCCGTCACACTCTGGTTTGGAAGCGCTGAACAGTAACTGTACAGTGTTTCCTCTTAGCATTTCTTTCTTTTTTTTTTTTCTAATAAACTTTATTATACTTACCAGGTGTCCCGATGTCCGACTTCCGTCCGTAGCCCCGACCCCTAAAGGTCAGGTTCATAGGTGCTTGTCTAGGGCCAATCAGAGAAGTGCCTGTGACGTCTTCTGCTAGGGGGTGGGGTTGCAGACAGAAGCCAGACATCGGGGGCACCTGGTAAGTATAAATAACGTTATTTAATTTACAAAGTGATTTTGTAGCGCTTCTATATTTAGCATTGAGAGCTAAAAATACTGCCTGTCCTACGATTGCAGTTAACCCTGATCGCAATCGCACTAGAGAATTCCCCAACCTTTAAATACATTGGCAAAACTTTTGGGGGGAATTGCCGGCAGTCCCAAAATGCTGCCAGAAATGCCCTAGTGGGTCCTGGCACTGAAGCGGAAAAAAAATTATGATATGATTTGTATGTGTAGTCAGGGCCAGGCAGAGGCGAGAGAGGCTCCAGCCTTAGGGCGCAGTGTAGGAGGGGCGCACAACTCACTCAGCAATCATTCCCCTATTGTGTTTGAAGCAGAGAGAAATAAGAAAAGGGGATACATGGCAGTGACTGCAAGCCAAATAACTAGAGATTAAGATGTTGGGGACCCTGGGGCGCCTCTTAGTCTATAGCAATCAGTGTGTGACGGCTGGGGTGGGAGGGATGGAGAGGCGCATTTTGGTGTCTCAGCCTTGGGTGCTGAAGGACGTTGTCCTGGCTCTGTGTGTAGTACAGCTAAGAAATAAAACATTAGGAGCAGAGACATAAGTCTAATATTGTTTCCAGTACAGGAAGAGTTAAGAAACTCCAGTTGCTATCTATGCAAAAGAGCCATTGCGCTCCACCACTTCAAAGTCACAGAGAGCACTGTCTTCTGAAGCTTGTTATCTCAACTGTCAGTCATTGTAATTTATTTTTCTCTGCAAAGAACAGTTCAAACGTTCATTGGTCTGCTCTGTAAAATCATTTAGAATCCTGAGTAGTGTGAAAACTGCAAATATTAGACAATGATGCAATGTTATAAAAAACAACAACTACCAGTATATAACTGAAAATAAAAATATGAGAATTTTTTCTTTGCTACTAATGTTCTAGTAATTATCCGTACTACACATACAATTCATTATATTTTTTTTTTTCGCTTCAGTGCCTCTTTAAAGACAGGAGGAAAGGGAGGACGTGGGCATTTGTTTCCCAAAGAGAACATGTCTCTCCAAAGCGCAATGCCTGGGCTAGGCACTGAGGATGGTTAGCTTGCACCTGCACAATCTAATTGCCCTTTGGATTCTCTTTATGAGAGGAGTTGAGAATTCTTCGCATTGTGAGAGATAGCCGCCTGAAGTGGGGCCTTTGTACTGGCAGCTGTGTGATGCTGCTGAGCACCAGCCTAATGAGTGATGCGTAAGTAAATAAAGGCCTGCCCCTTGCTGACAAGTAGAGAGGATCAGTGCCGCTCCCAGTGCTTGAGTCTGGCATGCTCCCGTATGGCTGCGGGGCAGGGAAGGTGAGGGAGGGAGTGTCAGCCATACGCCTGGCCTCAAGTCTGCTCAGGAAGGGAGGGGGAAGATAAGGAAATCATAGCTTACAACAATGGAGAGCTCTATCCATAGCCTCAGGCCACTATGCCCACACAGGAGATGTCATTATAAAATTACATATTCCACGCCGCGCCTGCCTGCCGCGTCCTGACCCTGTGACTCGCACATCAGGATTCCTGCTCTCCAAGCCTTACGCCCTGCCTTGTGCACATTCATTGCCAAGCCTGCCTGGCAGCTGCTGGGTAGAGCTCGCTGTACGCCAACAGTAAATCCTCATACACATGCCAGACAGGCAAGTCGGGCAATCGGCGCCGCCTTAGTCCCCCATGACCCCCACCACCACACAGGGGGGCGCAGGCAGAGGCGAGAGAGGCTCCAGCCTCAGGGCGCAGTGTAGGAGGGGCGCACACAACTCACTCAGCTATCATTCCGCTATTGTGTTTGAAGCAGAGAGAAATAAGAAAAGGGGATACATGGCAGTGACTGCAAGCCAGATAACTAGAGATTAAGGGGTCGGGAGGGCTGGGGCACCTCTTAAGCCCCATCTACACCATACAATTTTTTATCCGATTCGATTCATTGATTTGATTCGATTCAATCCGAGATATCCGATAGGGATTCGGGTCGCCATTGTTTTACATTTGTTACATAGTTACATAGTTGTTTGGGTTAAAAAAAGACATACGTCCATCGAGTTCAACCAAAGAACAAAGTACAACACCAGCCTGCTCCCTCACACATCCCTGTTGATCCAGAGGAAGGCGAAAAACCCTTACAAGGCATGGTCCAATTACCCCCAAAAAGGGAAAAAAATTCCTTCTCGACTCCAGATGGCAATCAGATAAAATCCCTGGATCAACACCACTGGGAATTACCTAGTAATTGTAGCCATGGATGCAGTGGCGGACACAGGCAGCAGTGGGCCCCTGTGCAAAATATCAATTGTGGGCCCCCCTGACCTGCGGCGCGCGAAGCGCGCCGCGCCCAAAGATGGGTGCAGCTATAACCTGCGGCGCGCAAAGCGCGCCGCGGCAAAAAATGGGCGCGGATAGAACCTGCGGCGCGTAGCGCCGCGGCAAAAAATGGGCGTGGCAATGACCGGATAAGGGCGGAGCTAACTGTAATTTAAAGTGATCCCGGGGTGAGAGTGATATGGAGGCTGCCATATTTATTTCCTTTTAAACAATACTAGTTGCCTGGCGGCCCTGCTGATCTATTTGGCTGCAGTAATAAACTGAATTACACCAGCAACAAGCATGCAGCTTAATCTTCTCAGTTCTGACAATATTGTCAGAAACCCCTGACCTGCTGCATGCTTGTTCAGGGTCTATGGTTGAAAGAATAAGAGGCAGAGGACCAGAACGGCAACCAGGCAACTGGTATTGCTTAAAAGGAGAGAAATATGGCAGCCTCAATATTATTCTCACCTCAGGTTCCCTTGAAAAGTGCAACGCAAAGACAGTGGGCCCAAGTTTTGGTGACCCTTTCCCCAGAAAATTCACATAATTGTGCAGGTTTTCTCAAGAAAGTACACATAATGTGAGCAGATTTGCCCAGAAAATACATTCAATCATGTCGGCAGATTTGCCCAGAAAATACGTGCAATGATGTCGGCAGATATGCCCAGAAAATACGTGCAATGATGTCGGCAGATATGCCCAGAAAATACGTGCAATGATGTCGGCAGATATGCCCAGAAAATACGTGCAATCATGTCGGCAGATATGCCCAGAAAATACGTGCAATCATGTCGGCAGATATGCCCAGAAAATACGTGCAATCATGTCGGCAGATATGCCCAGAAAATACGTGCAATGATGTCGGCAGATATGCCCAGAAAATACGTGCAATCATGTCGGCAGATATGCCCAGAAAATACGTGCAATCATGTCGGCAGATATGCCCAGAAAATACGTGCAATCATGTCGGCAGATATGCCCAGAAAATACGTGCAATCATGTCGGCAGATATGCCCAGAAAATACGTGCAATCATGTCGGCAGATATGCCCAGAAAATACGTGCAATCATGTCGGCAGATATGCCCAGAAAATACGTGCAATCATGTCGGCAGATATGCCCAGAAAATACGTGCAATCATGTCGGCAGATATGCCCAGAAAATACGTGCAATCATGTCGGCAGATATGCCCAGAAAATACCTGCAATCATGTCGGCAGATATGCCCAGAAAATACCTGCAATCATGTCGGCAGATATGCCCAGAAAATACCTGCAATCATGTCGGCAGATATGCCCAGAAAATACGTGCAATCATGTCGGCAGATTTGCCCAGAAAACACATGCAATCATGTAGCAAATTTGCCCAGAACATACATGCAATCATGTGGCAGACCTGCCCAGAACATACACGCAATCATGTGGCAGACCTGCCCAGAACATACACGCAATCATGTGGCAGACCTGCCCAGAACATACACCTGCTAAAATAAATAATAAAAAAAAAACATTTACTCACCTGCAGCAGCAGACCTCCTGTCCCAGCCTCCATCCGGCGCGCAGCTCCCATGGGTGGTTGGGTGGATAGGTAGCCTGGTGGGTAGGTAGGCAGCCGGGTGGGTAGGTAGGTAGCCCTTAGCCGGGTGGGTAAGTAGCCTGGTGGGTGGCTGGGTAGCCGGGTGGGTAGCCTGGTGGGTGGCTGGGTAGGCGGGTGGGTAGGTAGCCTGGTGGGTGGGTAGGTGGGTGGTTAGGTAGCTGGGTGGGTGGGTAGGTAGCCTGGTGGGTTGGTAGGTAGCCGGGTGGGTAGGTAGGTAGGTAGCCTGGTGGGTAGGTAGGTAGCCGGGTGGGTGTGTAGGTAGCCGGGTGGGTGGTTAGGTAGCCGGGTGGGTAGGTAGCCGGGTGGGTGGGTAGGTAGCCGGGTGGGTAGGTAGGTATCCGGGTGGGTAGGTAGCCGGGTGGGTGGGTAGGTAGCCGGGTGGGTAGGTAGCCAGGTAGATAGCCGGCAGGGTGGTTAGGTAGCCGGGTGGGTAGGTAGCCAGGTAGATAGCCGGCAGGGTGGTTAGGTAGCCGGGTGGGTAGGTAGCCGGGTGGGTAGGTAGCCAGGTAGATAGCCGGCAGGGTGGTTAGGTAGCCGGGTGGGTAGGTAGCCGGGTGGGTGGGTAGGTAGCCGGGTGGGTAGGTAGGTATCCGGGTGGGTAGGTAGCCGGGTGGGTGGGTAGGTAGCCGGGTGGGTGGGTAGGTAGCCGGGTGGGTAGGTAGCCAGCAGGGTGGGTAGGTAGCCGGGTGGGTAGGTAGCCAGATAGATAGCCGGCAGGGTGGTTAGGTAGCCGGGTGGGTAGCTAGGTAGCCGGGTGGGTAGGTAGCCAGGTAGATAGCCGGCAGGGTGGTTAGGTAGCCGGGTGGGTAGCTAGGTAGCCGGGTGGGTAGGTAGCCGGCAGGATGGTTAGGTAGCCGGGTGGGTAGCTAGGTAGCCGGGTGGGTAGGTAGCCGGGTGGGTAGGTAGCCAGGTAGATAGCCAGCAGGGTGGTTAGGTAGCCGGGTGGGTAGCTAGGTAGCCGGGTGGGTAGGTAGCCAGGTAGATAGCCGGCAGGGTGGTCAGGTAGCCGGGTGGGTAGCTAGGTAGCCGGGTGGGTAGGTAGCCAGGTAGGTAGCCGGCAGGGTGGTTAGGTAGCCGGGTGGGTAGCTAGGTAGCCGGGTGGGTAGGTAGCCGGGTGGGTAGGTAGCCAGGTAGATAGCCGGCAGGGTGGTTAGGTAGCCGGGTGGGTAGGTAGCCAGGTAGATAGCCGGCAGGGTGGTTAGGTAGCCGGGTGGGTAGCTAGGTAGCCGGGTGGGTGGGTAGGTAGCCTGGTTAGGTAGCCGGGTAGGTAGCCGGGTGGATGGTTAGGTAGCGGGGTAGGTAGCCGGGTGGGTGGGTAAGGTAGCCGGGTGGGTAGCTATCCGGGTGGGGGGCCCGACTCCTATCCTCCCTCACTCACCTCGGGGCCCCCCTCCCGGTATGCGCTGCAGCCGGCGGGAGAGCAGAAAATACAGGAAGTCTCCGGCCGGGGCTGCAGCAGACGCTAGAGGCAGCTGCTGCTTAGTTTCCGATATGTCTCCAAAGTTGGAGACCAAGCGGCAGCTGCCGCCCCGGCCGGAGACTTCTTGTATTTTCCGCTCTCCCGCCGCATGAGGGGGGGGGGGCGAGGTGAGGGGGGAGGACAGGAGTTGGGCCCCCCAGGTTAAAAAAAAAAAAAATTAAAAAAAAAAAAAAAAAAAAAAAAAAACCTGCAATACTTAATGGGCCCCTGAAGCAGCAGAACTTCAGGGGCCCTCGTGCGGCGGCACGGCCTGCACGGCCGTATGTCCGCCACTGCATGGATGTCTTTCAACACAAGGAAAGCATCTAAGCCCCCTTTAAATGCAGGTATAGAGTTTGCCATAACTACTTCCTGTGGCATGTTGTCCGATTTGATTTGATTTGATTCATTGATTCAATTTGATTCAATCCGACATGTCTGATAGGGATTTGATTCGCCATTGTTTTAGAATCACAAATTGAATCGAATACCGATCAGACATGTCGGATTGAATCGAATCAAATCAATGAATCGAATCGGACAGAAAATTGTATGGTGAAGATGGGGCTTTAGTCTAATAGGAATCAGTGCGTGCCAGCTGGGGTGGGAGGGAAGGGGGGCGCACTTTGGTGTCTCAGCCTTGGGTGCTGGAGGACCTTGTCCTGGATCTGGGGGAGGGGGGGCTGTGCAGGGGCGTAACTAGACTTAATAGGGCCCACTACAAAAATGATAGCATGGGACCCACTTGCTCCCCCGAATCCCGTGAGGGTCATGTGATCGGGAGACGCCAAATGGCAGCAGGGAGTGTTTTGCTGTGAAGCAGCACCTGGAAGCAGGAAAACATTACAGACGCTTCCGCTACTCCCTACACTGTATACCGAGAGGAGGAGGCAGGGACGTTTGTTTTTGGAGCGAACAGGGTTTTTCTTTTTTTTAATTGGCTGCACTTGCGGTTCGGGAGCGGGAGGAGGAGAGCTGTCACTCTGCTCTGCACTTTCCACAGACAGGACTGGGCCCCTTTAACAGGAAAGGGGGAGGTGGTATGTGAGGCCCATTAAACTGCGATGGGGGGGGGGAGCCCGGACGGTGCAGTATGACGTCACAGTAAATGGTAGGTGAAGCAGAGTAATGAGTTGGTAATACAAAGAAAGGTTCCATAAGAGGCAACAAATGGCCGAAGGCAGGTGGAGATGTATAAACCCGACTCCAGACAAAGAAGCGGTCGCACGCCTGTAACAAAAACCAACCAGATTGTCCTGGGGGTGGTCAGAACCATTGGGGATCAAAAAGGGTAACACCCCTCCACACGGAGTTTGAAGGTGGGGGAAGAGGTGCCCAGATTTAATAAAACTTTATTAAATGCAATAAAATAAAAAGGTAGACAAATTCTTGTATTGGCAACACGTTTTGTGGATACATGTCCACTTCCTCAGGCCAAATAAAAGTGCCAAAGGGTGCTCATAGCCATAAATAAGGGGCCTCATTTGAGCCTCCCTATTAATCAGTAAAGGCTGCTAGGCTTTAACTGAGCAATGCGTCAGTATAGCACATGTTCCCCACAGTGTCGCCCACAAATGGACTAAAATAAAATGGGGCCCCAGGTGGCAACAACAGTAGCTACTTTATGGTCCTGTTGTGATCTGAGATGGGAAAGGGGGTCAGAAAAAGGGTCAGGGTTTAGTGGTCACAGATGACATATGCTTGCTGCAGGGTTTAGTGTGCACAGATGACACATGCTTGCTGCAGGGTGTGGATCACAGATGGATTAATATGACATGGGGCCCTAGTAGCTACTTTATGGTTCTTTTGGTAATCTGAGATGGGAGAAGGGGTCAGAGAAAGTATCAGTTGGGCCCCCGACACCTACTAGACCCCAGGCACCTGCTTAGGTTGCCTGGTGGATGATTATGTTCTAAATGTGACTTTGTACAGTCCCTACACTCATTATGTACAATCACATCACCGGGAGAAGAGCCATTGGCTCAGGCGTGGTGATGTGACGCGCGTATACGTTCTGTGCTTGTCTATCAAGACGTTGCTTGCTTATCAAGTCAAAACTTCATAAAACTTTTTGCATGTCTTGCAAAGCGCTCTGAGTCTGAAGGGAATCTAAATAAACAACAACCCAGATACTTACCTAAGGAGAGGGAAGGCTCTGAGTCCTATAGAGCCTTCCGATTCTTCTCCTGGTCCCAAACCGCCCCCTGGACTGCAATATCCGACCGATGGGTTGGAGACTGCTCTCCACCATCGCCCAAGTCTTCGGAAGTCTTCAGGAGCCTGAGTGCTCCCGAAGAGGGGCCGCTCTGTACTGCGCATGCGTGAGCGCCCTCTCTCGCCCACTTGCGCATGTGCAGTATAGAGCCGCCTGTCCTCAGGAGCACTCGGGCTCCCAGAGACTACTGAAGCCTCCCACGGCAGGAGATTTGAATGGAGGAGCCTGCACTGGAACGAGGGGACAAGGAGAGGAACTGGAAGGACCCTTAGGTGAGTATCTGTGTTTTTTTTTTCTTTTTTTATTAGATTTGCTTCAGACTTACTTTAAATCAAGTCAATCTAAATCCAAATTTTACTGTATTTATAAATACGCTCTCAGGCCACTTTATTAGTAACACCTTACTAATACAGTGGGATGCGAAAGTTTGGGATACCTTGTTAATTGTCATGGTTTTCCTGTATAAATCGTTAGTGGTTATGATAAAAAATGTCAGTTAAATATATCATATAGGATGACAAGACCTCAATTCACTAAGCTTATCTCCTGTCTTTAATAACTCTTCTAGAGTGGTCACCATGGTGATAAGGCATGTAGTATTTAGGAAACTTTTTCCCTCAGGCAAACCTAAAGTTAACTGTTCTGTCTTTAAGTTAACTCTTTAATACTTAATATAACTCCAGAGTTAAAGACAGGCTGTTCATTAACTGCGTGTGAAAATAACTACAGAGGAGGTAAATTAACTACAGAAGAGGTAACATAAGTAATGAAGAGATAAGATAACTCTCTTAGGCCTCAATGATCTTAGTGAATTGAGGCCAATGGCCTCAATTCACTAAGATCATGCGGGAGATAATAAGGCAAGAGAAAACTTACCACCACACAGTGAGAGAGTTATCTTATCTCTTCATTCCTTAAGTTACCTCCTCTGTAGTTAATTTACCTCCTCTTTAGTTATTTTCACACGCAGTTAATAAACAGCCTGTCTTCAACTGTGGAGTTATTTTAAGGATTGAAGAGTTAACTTAAAGACAAAAGAGTTAACTTTAGGTTTGCCTGAGGTAAAATGTTTCCTGAATACTACATGCCTTATCACCATGGTAACAACTCTAGAAACATTATTTAAGACAGGAGATAAGCTTAGTGAATTGAGGCCAATCTCCTGAACTCCAAACTGAATGTCAAAATTGCCTAAATCACCTTTCTTTCCCATTCCGAGCGTGACATGGTTGTTGGTGCCAGACGGGTCGGTGTAAGTATTTCACAATGTGCTCACTTACTGGGATTTTCACGCACAACCATTTCTAAGCTTTACAAAGCGTGGTGTGAAAAGGGAAAAACATCCAGTATGCAGCAGTCCTGTGAGCGAAAAATGCCTTGTTGATGCTAGAGGTCAGAGGAGAATGAGCCGACTGATTCAAGCTGATAGAAAAGCAACGTTCACTAAAATAACCACTCGTTATGCAGCAAAGCATTTGTGAAGCCACAACACGCACAACCTTGAGGCGGATGGACTACAACAGCAGAAGACCCAACCGGGTACCACTCATCTCCACTACAAATAGGAAAACGAGGCTACAATTTGCACGAGCTCACCAAAATTGGACAGTTAAAGACTGGAAAAATGTTGCCTGGTCTGATGAGTCTCAATAGAGTCAGATTTTGGCATAAACAGGATGACAACATGGATTCATCATGCCTTGTTACCACTGTGCAGGCTGGTGGTGGTGGTGTAATGGTGTGGGGAATGTTTTCTTGGCACACTTTAGGCCTCTTAGTGCCAATTGGGCATTGTTTAAATGCTACGGGCTACCTGACCATTGTTTCTGACCATGTCCATGCCTTCATGACCACCATGTACCCATCCTCTGATGGCTACTTCCAGCAGGATAATGCACCATGTCACAAAGTTCGAATCATTTCAAATTGGTTTCTTGAACATGACAATGAGTTCACTGTACTAAAATGGCCCCCACAGTCACCAGATCTAAAGCCAATAGAGCATCTTTGGGATGTGATGGAACGGGAGCTTCGTGCCCTGGATGTGCATCCCACAAATCTCCATCAACTGCAAGATGATATCCTCAATCAATATGGGCCAACATTTCTAAACAATGCTTTCAGCACCTTGTTGTATCAATGCCACGTAGAATTAAGAGAAAAACAAGAAGCACTCCTGAAATGTATGAGAGTCCTCTGAAATAGTCTCAGCAAGTGAATCTCTGTAGGCTGAACACATTCGAGAGAAAGAACTTTGGCACTTGGCGGTCTTCTCCAGAAGCAGCCGCCAGCTGTGATCGCAAAAGGCTTTCTCCCGGGCTCCCCACTCATCCTTATGGAAAAATTGTCAATTGGGGTGGGGATTGCAAGAATACAAAAGGAAGGTTGGAGAAGACCGCCAAGTGCCAAAGTTCTTTCCATCCAATGTGTTCAGCCTACCGAGATTCACTTGCTGAGATTATTTCAGATGACTCTCATACATTTCAAGAGCGCTTCTTGTTTTTGTCTTTTCTGTGCATACAAGTACTGGTCCCACCCAGAGAGAAGCAGCTCCATAGTGCACCAACGAAAGACATTTGCAAGTGTACACAGCCATTCAGTTAGATAGCTAGCGCAAGACATTGCTAATTTCTTGTTCCACATAGAATTAAGGCAGTTCTGAATGCGAAAGGGGGTCAAACACCATATTAGTATGGTGTTCCTAATAATCCTTTAGGTGACTGTATATTTAACTGACATTTTTTTATACAGGAAAATAATGACGATTAATAAGGTTGCCCAAACTTTTGCATCCCACTGTACTTAGTGAGGTCTTCGTTTGTCCAGCCTCAGTTCTGCATGACCTGGACTCCACAAGATGCCAAATACTGTACATTATTTTGAGATTCTGCTCTATGATGAAATGATTGCATCACACATTCTCTGCAGATTTATCAGCTGCACATTCATGTAACAAACCTCTTGTTCTACCACTTCCCAAACCTCCCCCTGGACTGCTAACACAATTCAGCCAGGCTCCATGGAGTCATGCTTGAGTCACCAACTTCTAACCTGGCATTAGCGATCTCAGCAGAATCTATCAGACCAGGCTACATTCTTCCAGTCTTCAGCAGGGGTGTTGCTAGCCTTAAAGATCAGTGGCACATGCCCCGGATCTATTCTGGGGTGCCCCGGATGTCCCCCAGGCAACGGCCGGCAGTACTCGCCTCCGGCCGCTTGGTCTTCAGATTCTGCAGACATCTTCTCTTCCCGGCATCTCCCCCTAGTGACTGAGAATGAATCATACCCTGGAGCTCCTAGCGTTTGATTCTAGGATGCTAGGGGGAGAATCGCTAGGTCCCGAGGATATCTCCAGACTTGGAGAGATGAGTAGTTCCTCCTGCTGTTGTACTCGGCTGGGGGGGTGTGGGGGGGAACATACTCCCTATGTAGGCTCCAGGAACCACAGCTTCCAGCATGTCACAACAACACCCAGCATGCCCATTATAGGTACTACTGTGACCAGCATAGTACCACACAGCACAGCACCCAGCATGTCCCATATGTTTAAGCGACATTGCCTATTTATGTGATATGCTGCATTTTTTTTCTTCTATTAATGGAGAGGGGGGCTTCATCCAACATTTTTCTGGGCATGCCTACTTCGACCACTGTTAAGTTCATGTAAATTTGGCTCCACCCATGACCATACTCACATTCTGGTGCATGGCCACACCCATTTTTTGGCTGGAGTGCCCAAAAGTGCACTGGATCTTTTAGGATCCTAGCAACTCCCCTGGTCTCCAGCCTTCAGTTCTTGCAGTCTTCATTTTTCCCAGTCTTCAGTTTCCAGTCTTCAGTCCTTCCAGTTTTCAGTCTTCAGCTTAGTGCCTGTTTTTGGTGATCCTGTGCTCAGCTTTTTATCCTTGGCTGAACCTCACACACTACTACATGTTGTACTTACTGAGATGTTCCTCAGACAGTGGGTGCGGGTTTGGCGGCAGCGGGGGCAGTTAAAGTAAAACTGAGATGAGTTAAAAGAAGACATTTATACATACCTGGGGCTTCGTCCAGCCCCCTTCCGGTTGATTGGTCCCTTGCCGTCCTCCTCCTGGATCCTCCACTATGAATCCCAGTAATTCCACCACTCGGCGAAGGGCAGTCCATCCGAGCTCGCTCCCCCATCGTGCTCCTGTTGCCGACTGGCTGAATTATCAAGACTTATAGCTGAAGATCCAGTCAGAAGAGGAGGATGGCGAGGGACCAATCAGCCTGAAGGGGGCTGGAGGAAGCAGGGCCGGATTTGTACTCTTCACCACCCAAGGCCATTTTCAGCAGCTGCCTCCCTTCAGTATAGATAGCCAGATTACCCTCCCTTCCCTCT
Organism: Hyperolius riggenbachi; assembly: GCF_040937935.1. Classification (NCBI taxonomy): domain Eukaryota; kingdom Metazoa; phylum Chordata; class Amphibia; order Anura; family Hyperoliidae; genus Hyperolius; species Hyperolius riggenbachi. The sequence goes on from NC_090653.1 coordinate 257,111,377, forward strand.
AGTATAAGAAGCCAGATGACCCTCCCCCCTTCTGTATAGATTGCCTGATGACCCCCCTCCCTCCAGTATAAGTAGCCAGGTGACCCTTCCCTTTCACATAATATAGCCTGCTGCCCACCCGATCCACCCACCCGTGATCCTGTGGCGGCCTAGGCTATGGCCTATGTGGCCTTGGCTTAAATCTGGCCATGGAAGGAAGCCCCAGGTATGTATAATTTTTTTCTTTTAACTCATCTCAGGTTTACTTTAAGATTAGCCGTGGACGAGGAAGGGTTAAGGTTAGCTGTGCGGTTTTGCGGTGGCGGGCCGGGGACAGTTGAGCTGAATACTCACCTTGCAATGAAGGAAGATGGATCACAGCGACGTCCCACGACAACGAGCGCTCCCCAATCCATCTTCCGGACGGCGGGTATGCGCAATGTCACGCGACGGCACAAACGAGACTTCAAACGATGGCGGTACTTTGTGGGGGAGTTATCTGGGATCTAAAAGATCCGATCTGCCGTGTCAGTCATTATCGCTAAATGTCATGCACGTGATCGCACGCCTGTACTCACATCTCGAGATTATGATAATGACCACTTGCCGCTCAAAATATCACCAGTCGTTGGGAAATTCGTCCGAAAAATTGTGAGGTGGGTATGGGCTTTTAAGGTTAGCCGTGGGGGAGGAAGGGTTAAGGTTAGAAACTCATGACCTGTATCTGCATAACTTTATGCATTGCTCTGCTGGCATGTGATTGGTTGATGAAATAATAAAGATGTCTGAAAAAAAAAATCGATTTTAGATGTGTACAAAGCCTTACCAAGTCTCCTGCGGTACCTCTGGGCCCTACTCTAGTGTCCAAAGTAGGATGTACAGTGGGATGCGAAAGTTTGGGCAACCTTGTTAATCGTCATGATTTTCCTGTATAAATCGTTGGTTGTTACGATAAAAAATGTCAGTTAAATATATCATATAGGAGACACACAAAGTGATATTTGAGAAGCGAAATGAAGTTTGTTGGATTTACAGAAAGTGCGCAATACTTGTTTAAACAAAATTAGGCAGGTGCATAAATTTGAGCACCACAAAAAAGGAAGTGAAATCAATATTTAGTAGATCCTCCTTTTGCAGAAATTACAGCCTCTAAACTCTTCCTGTAGGTTCCAATGAGAGTCTGGATTCTGGTTGAAGGTATTTTGGACCATTCCTCTTTACAAAACATCTCTAGTTCATTCAGGTTTGATGGCTTCCAATCATGGACAGCTCTCTCTTACTCACACCACAGATTTTCAATAATATTCAGGTCTGGGGACTGAGATGGCCATTCCAGAACGTTGTACCTGTTCCTCTGCATGAATGCCTTAGTGGATTTTGAGCAGTGTTTAGGGTCGTTGTCTTGTTGAAAGATCCAGCCCCGGCGCAGCTTCAGCTTTGTCACTGATTCCTGGACATTGGTCTCCAGAATCTGCTGATACTGAGTGGAATCCATGCATCCCTCAACTTTGACAAGATTCCCAGTCCCTGCACTGGCCACACAGCCCCACAGCATGATGGAACCACCTCTATATTTCACTGTAGGTAGCAGGTGTTTTTCTTGGAATGCTGTGTTATTTTTCCTCCATGCATAACGCCCATTGTTATGCCCAAATAACTCAATTTTAGAAGTATCAGTCCACAGCACCTTATTCCAAAATGAAGCTGGCTTGTCCAAATGTGCTTTAGAATACCTCAAGCGGCTCTGTTTGTGCTGTGGGTGGAGAAAAGGCTTCCTCTGCATCACTATCGCATACAGCATCTCCTTGTGTAAAGTGCACGGAATGGTTAAATGATCCACAGTAGACTCCATCTGAAGATAATGTTGTAGGTCTTTGGTGCTGGTCTGTGGGTTGACTCACTGTTCTCACCATTCCTCGCTTTTGTCTATCCAAGCTTTTTCTTGGACTGCCTCTTCGAGCCTTAACTTGAACTGAGCCTGTGGTCTTCCATTTCCTCAATATGTTCCTAACTGTGGAAACAGACAGCTGAAATCTCTGAGGCAGCTTTCTGTATCCTTTCCCTAAACCATGATGGTGAACTTTGTCTTCAGGTCATTTCAGAGTTGTTTTGAGACCCCCATGTTGCTACTCTTCAGAGAAAATTAAAAGAGGAGGGGAACTTACAATTGACCCCCTTAAATACTCTTTCTCATAATTGGATTCACCTGTGTATGTAGGTCAGGGGTCACTGAGCTTACCAAGCCAATTTGAGTTCCAATAATTAGTTCTAAAGGTTTTGGAACCAATAAAATGACAACAGTGCCTAAATGTATGCACCTGTCTAATTTTATTTAAACAATTATTGCACACTTTCTGTAAATCCAATAAACTTCATTTCACTTCTCAAATATCACTGTGTGTGTCTCCTATATGATATATTTAACCGACATTTTTAATCGTAACAACCAAAGATTTATACAGGAAAATCATGACGATTAACAAGGTTGCCCTAACATTTGCATCCCACTGTATATTGAAAGAGATAAATATGATAGTAAGAGGCGGACGCACTTCTGCTTTTGGAACAGCGAATGAGCTGGACACTGGTGGCTTGGTGCAGAATCTGCCATATTGCCAGACAAGCAGTAGGGAAACCTTCCAGGCCGAGGAGAACGTTTATAACTTGCAACTGTCAGTCTGCCGGAAAAGTTTATAACTTGTCTAACTTGTAACTGGGAGTGACACGCAGAGCGCAGCAATTAGGATCATTACCAGATTATTGTTATTACCCATTTATATAGCGCCATCAATTTCCAGGACGCTGCATAAAGTAAAATTATTATCATAATTTTTTTTAATAAACTGCCAACATATTATGAAGCTTTGTAGAATGAATAGGTGCAGATGACAACCCTGCACACATTGCAAGCACAATCGGTAACATAGGAGAAGAGGAACTACCTAACTGGGCTTACAATCTAGGACTAGAAGGTGGGGGAACATAATCAGGGCTGGTTCTAGACTTTTTGCCACCTGAAACAATACATTGTGAGGACACGCCCCCTCCATGTGTGTGCCCCTCCCCCCAAGTTGACAGTTATGTGCTGCAGTACAGAACAGGTCACATGAAGCACATGAGGAGCACATGAGGCAACGCTGTAGCCATGGATACAGGATGCTGGATGGGCCAATGGAGATCCCATCATTAGAACGCTTAGAGCAGGCGAGTGAAGCGGCGACGAGCATCTAGGGAGGGTTAGATGGGTAGTGTGAGGAAGGGGCATTTGGGGAGGGGACCCACCTATTGCCAACCTCTAATTGGTGCTGCCCTGAAGCACGTGATCCATGTTGCTTTATGGAAGAACCGCCTTGGAACATAATACACAATTAGTAGGAACAGGGTTTTACCTGCAAATAATGGGGGCCTTTAAAGTGTACCTGTAGTGCAAAAAGCTCCCCAAATAGGTACTTATCTAGGTAGAGGGAAGCCTCTGGATAAGCCAGAAGCTTCTCCTAACTCCCTGCTCCATGCCATTCCGGCGCTGAGACTCCTTGAAGCCTTTTGAGGAGGGCTTGTTGACAGAGCTGATCCGCACGGAGCAGGCACAGACAGCTCGCACCTGCTCACTAGAACAGACACAAACTGACTTGGATTCTTTCCGCCCAGCCTGAGCATGCTACTGCGAAGGTGCGACCCATCCTGCATCTTCGCAGGAGGAGAAGCAGGTGAGGAACAATAGGAAGAGCCACTGTGGAGATTTGCAGAGAGGAGCAGCAAGTGAGGAGGGATAGGAGGAGGAGCCAGTATGGAGACCTGCAAAAAAGAGCAGCAGATGAGGAGCAATGGGTGAAGCCAGTGTGGAGATTTGCAAAGAGGAGCAGCAAGTGAGGAGGAATAGGAGGAGTCAGAATGGAGACCTGCAAAGAGGAGCAGCAGATGGGGAGCAATGGGTTAAGCCAGTGTGGAGATTTGCAGAAAGGAGCAGCAAGTGAGGAGGGATAGGAGGAGCCAGTGTTGAGATCTTCAAAAAGGAGCAGCAGATGGGGAGCAATGGGTGAAACCAGTGTGGATATTTGCAGAGAGGAGCAGCAAGTGAGGCAGTATAGGAGGAGCCAGTCTGAAGACCTGCAAAAAGGAGCAACATATGAGGAGCAATGGGTGAAGCCAGTGTGGAGATTTGCAGAAAGGTGCAGCAAGTGAGGAGGGATAGGAGGAGCCAGTGTGGAGATTTGCGGAGAGGAGCAGCAAGCGAGGAGGGATAGGAGGAGCCAGTGTGGAGATCTTTAAAAAGGAGCAGCAGATGGGGAGCAATGGGTGAAGCCAGTGTGGAGATTTCCAGAGAGGAGCAGCAAGTGAGGAGGAATAGGAGGAGCCAGTGTGGAGACCTGCAAAGAGGAGCAGCAGATGAGAAGCAATGGGTGAAGCCACTGTGGAGATTTGCAGAGAGGAGCAGCAAGTGAGGAGGAATAGGAAGAGCCAGTGTGGAGACCTGCAAAAAGGAGCAGCAGATGAGGAGCAATGGGTGAAGCCAGTGTGGAGATCTGAAGAAAGGAGCAGCAAGTGAGGAGTGACAGGAGGAGCCAGTGTGGAGACCTGCAAAAAGGAGCAGCAAATGAGGAGCAATGGGTGAAGCCAGTGTGGACATATCCAGAAAGAAGCAGCAGATGAGGAGCTCAGAATAAGCTGCCTAATTATGTTTTATTATTAGCTTTTGGCATGGTACTTTGGGCCTATTTTTCTCTTTGAGGAGAGGGAACTTTGTCCAAACTTCTGCTAGGGATGGGGGTAAGAGGGAAGGACTCTTTTCTAGCTACAGATTTGTGCTATTTTCATACATTTATAGCCACACCCACAAACTGTCATTACCACGCCCACTCAATTGCTCCTATTTTGGTGCCCAGAGGTGCAAGAATTCCAAGCCATAACCCTGCATACCTCCCTTTGACTAAAACACCCAAACAGGTTGAGTAAAAGAGCAATGCACAAGTCTGCAGGAGGTAATTAAAGAAGTACTCAGTACTGTAAGGGGGTAGGGGGTAGGAGTTGTACTGTAAGGGGGTAAGGGGGTAGGAGTTGAACTTACCTGGGGCTTCTAATGGTCCCCCGCAGACGTCCTGTGACTGCGCAGCAACTTACCGATGCTCCTGTCCCCGCCTCGGTTCACTTCTGGAATTTCAGACTTTAAAATCGGAAAACCACTGCGCCAGTGCGGCCACTTCCTCGCTCCCACTGAAGTCACCAGGAGCGTACTGCGCAGGCACAGACTGTACTGGGCCTGCGCAATACACTCTTAGTGATGTCAGCAGGAGTGAGGGCGTGGCCGCGCTGGCGTAGTGGTTTTCCGACTTAAAAGTCGAAAATTCCAGAAGTGAACTGGAGGCGGGGCCGGAGCATCGGTGAGTGGCTGCGCGGGCACAGGACATCTGCGGGGGACCATTATAAGCCCCAGGTGTGTTTAACTCTTTTTCCCCCTACCCTCCTACAGTACTTCTTTAAGGAAACTCCCAGTGAGCTGATCTTAGTGAGTTTTGGAAACGGGCACACTGGCTAGGGCACCGGCATTTTTAGATCTGTATAATTGTATACAATGAACAGAGGCGCCAAAAGTGTAAAATTCGATTAAATGAGCTTAAAAAGCAACTCAAATGGCAAAAATGAAGGAGGAAGTGGTGGTCTTACCTCCCTCAAGCAGCCACGACAACGACTGCGATTCAGACAGTCAAACACATTTATTAAAAACTCCCCCAAAAATTTTGCAACGCATTTCGCAGGCTCAATCCCGCTTCATCAGGCAATACAGGGAGGAGTATCAAGCGATCTGCACAAGGATTCAAGTTAAGCACCTCTGTTAGATCTGTAAGGGCCCATTCACACTTGTGTGTTTTCAGAGCGTTTTCAGCATAGCTGAAAATCGCTAGCGGTTTGAAAAACGCATGTACAAAGTAATATGGAAGTGTTCTCATCTAAGGGATTTGCTGAAACGCAAACACGTTGCCTGCAGCGTTTTCTGAACGATTCTGAGCAATTAGCGGTTCAATGCTAAGTATAGGAACGCTGGAAAATCGCTCAGAAATCGCTGGCCTGTTCACAATCAACAGTTTTCCCAGCGATTTTACCCAGCCAACCTTGCAGATTACCCACAAAAGGCTAATTGAACTAGAAATCACAAAACAATAATTGCTGAAAAAACGCTGGAAAAACGCTTTCTATACAGTGAAAAAAAATCACTGGGAAATCACTAGGTATAACCGCTGGAAAACACCAGAAAATAAGGGCCATTTTCCAGTAGAGGCGATTGCTGAATCGCAAAGTCACAAATCGCTAGCGAATTTAAAATCGCTGGGGTTTGGTAAATAACATAGGAATCACGGTAGGTTATTTCCACTAATGCGATTTTGACAAAAGCGTGATCGCGCCGCGGAGCGATTTTTGCCGCGATTTTGGCTATGCAGTGCTAGCGATTGCTAGTGGAAAAGGGGCTCTTAGTGTTTGCGTTTAGTGATTTCTAGTGTGAATGGGCCCTTTAAATGAAGTTGGGCGTTATTTAATATTGCAGAGATGTAGCTAGTGTGGCTAGTGGGGAAGCAGACATGCATAAAGCATTTAAGGGGAACCAGAGACGAAGCACCCTTGTGTATTTTACCATATATATCAGTAAGAACATTACAGAAAACACTTACCATGCTCTCAGTTTCATCCTCACTGCTAAAAGTGTCTGTTAACAGCTGTGATAAGAATCCCGGACTGAGCATTCAGTCTGGCTTTGCAGGGCATAATTATTGCTGACTCATTATAGCAGAGCCACAAGGGGGCAGGCTTGGGCTTGAAAAGACACCAGAGAACACAGACTCAGCTATAATCTTTCGGTAACAAAACTAGACTAAGTGCTCAGTCAGGGATTCTTATCAGAGGTGATAACAGTCAGATTAAACAGAGAACAATGAAACAAAGAGCAGATTAGGTGTTTACTGTCATGCAGAGCCGTGACAAGGTCCTCCAGCACCCAAGGCTGAGACACCAAATTGCGCCCCTCCATCCCTGCCACCCCAGCCATCACACACTGATTGCTATTAGACTAAAAGGCGCCACAGGGCCCACAACCTCCCCAACACCTTAATATCTAGTTATATGGCTTGCAGTCACTGCCATGTGTCCCCTTTTCCTATTTCTTTCTGCTTCAAACACAATTAGGAATGACAGCTGAATGAATTCTGCGCCCCCTCCTACACTGCGCCCTGAGGCTGGAGCCTCTCCAGCCTATGCCTCGGCCCGGCCCTGCTGTCATGTTCCCACTAATTTATAAGGTAAAATACAAGAGGGTGCTTCATCTCTGGTTCTCTTTAAAGCCCTGAGATCTGTACAGATATAGAATTATGTCATCTTAAAGCCTGGTGCACACATCCAATTTTAATTGGCCATCGATTGCCCAATTTTACCACTTCCATGGAGCACAAGAGCTTATCTACACAATTTGTTCATAGTATTCTAATTATCAGTCTTTTTGGCTCTCATTCTATATGGAGATGGAAAAATTGGTCAGTGTTTGGGCAATGAAAATTGGATGTGTGTATGCACCTTAAATTATCACTTGTCTCACTGATGTCTGGAGATGGAAGTATCCGGACACGCAGGGCTTTACCTGCCAGTCCTCAACCTACCACTCTATGTCTAGACTGGATCATTTTTTTGTTCCCCGAGAGACCCTCTCGTCGGTGTTAGCAATTGAACGCCTCCCATGGGCCATATCAGACCACGCACCCCTTAAACTAACGCTATCCACGGGGGGAGTTAGGTCTCTGACTGCTTGGAGGCTCTCCGCATACTGGCTTAAAGATGCGGATGTTCAGGGGGAGATACACACTGACCTACTCGAATACTGGAGTACCAACACTGGGTCCTGTTCTGCTGATGTGGTGTGGGACGCTTCTAAAGCTTATATAAGGGGTTCCTTTAGATCCGCTATCAAAAAGGTGAGGGATATACGTAAACTGTCCTTAGTTCAAGCAGAGGACCTTGCTAGAACCAAAGAAGTGGAATTTTGTTCCACTCACTCTTCCGATGCCTTCCGACTTTGGAAAGCTGCCCAAATCAAAGTTAATCTCCTTGAGGTCGACCTTACTAAAAAGTTTCTGCTAAGACAAACACACCGCATATTTGAACAGGGAGAGAAGTGTGGCTCCCTACTGGCCTGGCTTGCCAAGGACCACACTAATAAAGCCAGTGTTCCTCTTATCCTCGATAGGACAGGCACTCTCCACACCTCACCACCTGATATTAACTGTGTCTTCAGAGATTACTATCGGGACCTTTACTCTTCTAAGGTAGCTTATACAGCGGATGCTCTTCAGGAATTTCTTGGGGGGATCCCCTTGCCACGACTGGAGGCGGAACAAGCTGAGCTTCTAGATACTGATATAACTGCGGATGAGGTGGAATTGGCCATTGCCAGCATGCAGTCTGGGAAGACGCCGGGCCTGGATGGCATCCCAGTAGAATACTATAAACTCTACAGAGAGGACCTCAGCTCTCAGTTAGCTGACCTCTTCAATTATATGCGGGCCCGCCGTCTCATCCCAGACTCCATGAGAACTGCTCTTATTGTAGTGATTCCCAAGAAAGATAAAGATCCCAAGAGCTGCGCTTCCTATCGACCAATTTCCCTACTGAATGTAGACATCAAAATTCTCGCCAAAATATTAGCTAGGAGACTGGCCCGGGTTGTTGAGGTTCTTATCCATCCTGATCAGACCGGCTTCATGCCAAACAGAGGTACGGACATCAACTTGAGGCGCCTTTACGCCAATCTGCTGATCTCCCATGATAACGCTGGCACAAGAACTATCGCCACGCTCGACGCCGAGAAGGCGTTCGATTCAGTTGAATGGCCGTACCTCTGGGAGGTGCTCCGTCTGTTTGGGCTGGGTGACAAGTTCATCTCCTGGGTTAAACTCATGTATTCATCTCCTCTGGCCAGGATCAGAACCAATGACGAAGTATCAGATCCATTCCCACTGGAGAGAGGCACCCGGCAGGGCTGTCCGCTCTCCCCCCTCCTCTTTGCACTAGCAATTGAGCCGGCGGCTGCTTTGCTTCGTATGACACCTGAGGTGGTTGGGCTCTCGGTGGGGAAATTGGTCGAGAAGGTGGCGCTCTATGCAGACGACATGCTGCTATTCCTAGGTGATGCGGGACCCTCACTTTCTGCAGCTCTCCGCATTTTAGATCAGTTTGGTGGCTACTCGGGTATCCGTATAAACTGGGACAAATCCCTACTCTACCCAATTGATAATGCTAGTTCACCTTTACTTCCACATGCCCAACTAAAATGGGTTTCAAGCTTTAAATACTTAGGAATTCTGATCGACAAGGATATAAGTCAATATATCCCTACGAACCTTCAGCCAGTTATTGACCATTTCTCTCGCAAAGCTGCCTCATGGAGGTCTCTTCCGCTTTCAGTCGTGGGGCGGGTGAATCTCTTCAAGATGCTATTTCTCCCCAGGTTCAATTATGTCTTCCGCCAATCGCCAGTGTGGATCCCCCAATCCATTTTTCGGATGGTGGACTCGATACTATCCAGCTTTATCTGGGAGGAGGGTGTACCGAGATTGTCGCTGGCCACACTGCAACTCCCCATTGACGGTGGTGGGCTCGCTCTCCCCAATCTACGAAAGTACTTCCTGGCCTCGATTCTCGTCACCACAAGATGGTGGTTTGGTCAGGACGAACGCAACACTGCAGCGTTATTGGAAGCGGCAGTCGTCGGGTCCCAGGAATCTCTCACCAACCTTCCCTTTAGGGGAATCAATAAATTCTCCAATATCACAGCCCCAATGAAAACCACCATCAAGGCATGGGAGAATAGCAGGTCTGATCTGCGGAAACCGAACACCCTCTCCCCCTTCACACCACTCTGGGGCAACCCTAAGTTGGCAAATTTTACCTCCATTCCTGACGTGCAATTATGGGCCTCCAAGGGTATCAAACAGGTGGTCCACTTGGTTACAGCTGGAACGATACTAACTTTTCCACAACTGAAAGCTAAATATCACCTGCCAAACAAAATGTTCTTCCGGTACCTTCAGGTCCGGCACGCATGGCAGACCCAGTTCCCAGGCTCCTGGACGTGGGAATCTGACCCAATTGAAAGCATCCTCCTGCGGGAACATCTGGACAGGCCCCTCTCGGAGGTCTATGCCAGATTGGCCCCACTATCCACCCCTAGACTTGATAAAGCCAGAACCAAGTGGGAGGCCGATGTGGGTCCTCTATCCGACACAGAATGGGGGGACTTCCTAAGCTGCATGGAAGGGGTCTCGATCTCTGCTGTGGACAAATTTCTGCATCTCAAATTGGTCTACAGGACATATCGCACCCCACTTCAGTTACATGCCATTTATGCAGATAGATCGGAGCTCTGCCCAAAATGTAAAAGGGAACCTGGATCCTTCTTCCATATGATCTGGACTTGTGACGTGATTCACAATTACTGGACACAGGTGGCTGCTTTGCTGACCAAGGTTCTGGGAGAGAGGGTTGTGGTAGATCCCAGGAGTCTACTCTTGGGGCTATACACTGATGCTACCCTTTCCACACACCACATTACCCTACTTAACATTCTGTGTATGTATGCTAGGAAGGAAGTTTTCCATAAATGGTTCTCTGACGACCCTCCCTCTAGGGCCCTATGGATTAAGAAAGTCAACAAGGCAATGACATGGTACAAACTTACATATTTAACCCCCTTGGCGGTATGAAAAATACTGCCAGGGGGCAGCGCAGCAGGTTTTTAAAATTTTTTTTTTTTTAAATCATGTAGCGAGCCCAGGGCTCGCTACATGATAGCCGCTGCTCAGCGGCATCCCCCCAGCCCCGCCGATCGCCTCCGGCGATAGGCGATCAGGAAATCCCGTTCAAAGAACGGGATTTCCTGGAGGGCTTCCCCCGTCGCCATGGCGACGGGGCGGGATGACGTCACTGACGTCAGCGACGTCGGGACGTCATTGGGAGACCCGATCCACCCCTTGGCGCTGCCTGGCACTGATTGGCCAGGTAGCGCAGGGGTCTGGGGGGGGCGCGCCGCACCGGATAGCGGCGATCGGGCGCGCGGCGGCGGCGATCGGGGTGCTGGCGCAGCTAGCAAAGTGCTAGCTGCGTCCAGCAAAAAAATTTTTATGAAAATCGGCCCAGCAGGGCCTGAGCGGCACCCTCCGGCGGCTTACCCCGGGTCCAGCACGGGGTTACCGCTAAGGAGGTTAAATAGAAATTGTCCCCAGAAATTCAATTTGATATGGTTACCCTGGTTAGACTATCTCACTTCTCATGATGTTCTCTCTGATGCCTAGGGCCTAAGGGAAAGTCACATCTTGTATGCTCTTTTTGTTTTCTACTATGCTGTCACTCAACTAGTGGCTGGATAGTGTACTGGTTAAGGGTTCCGCCTTTGACATGGGAGACCAGGGTTCGAATCCTGGCTAGGTCAAGTACCTATTCAGTAAGGAGTTCAAGGCAAGACTCCCTAACACTGCAGGGTGGCCTCCTGAGCGCGTCCCAGTGGCTGCAGCTCTTGAGCGCTTTGAGTCCGACAGGAGAAAAGCGCTATACAAATGTTCGGATTATTATTATATTATTATTATAACTAGTCTAAGGTGATACTACATTGATGTACTAGCGGAATTGTGTTCCTCTGATGTGTCATTAATGCTGATAGTTTATACTCGCTCACTATTATCACGAGACTGTCCAACCCGGTTCATAGGTTCTACCTTAATATTTAAGACAATCCTTGCGATGCACACCTGGGAGAGGGGGGGAAGGAGTTGGGTTAGGGGGGGGGGGGGGCAATGTATGTTTTGTATGTATTTTTGGAAAAAAAAATTTCAATAAAATACGTCTGTTAAAAAAAAAACAATTATCACTTGTGATAGCGTTGAGCTCAAATTTCCCATGGTCGTAATTTTGCTTTAAAATTTGCAAATTATGATGCAAAATTGTAATCAGAAATTTCTGTCAAATTCATAACTAATTTCACACAGAACCGTAACTGTGTCCCGTCATTTTGCGGTTAATTTATTTCACGCTGGCTGCGTTCTTAATTGCGTAAAATATGCAAAATGTACGGATGGATTGTACAAAAGCAATTCAATTTCAAAATTAATTACGTATAATGGTAATTGCAAAATTTTATGCAAAATTAGCACATGACATCACTAGTTTGTGATTGTTTCAGGCTAGGAGCACACATAGCAGAAACGCTAGCATTGCGGGAAACGATGCGTTTTTGCCGCTAATGGAAGTCTATGGGCCACAGGAAAAAACGCATATAAAAAAACGCATATGCGTTTTATATGCGTGCGTTTTCAAAAACGCTGGTTTTGTTGCATAGCATGCAAAAACGCATATAATGAAAGTCAATGGGAACACAATGGTATGCGTTTTTCATGCGTTTTGCATGCATTTTTATATGAGTTTTTTCACCAAAAATTGTTTTGTGATGTATTTCTGCTTCTTGTTGTCTTCCTAGTGATATGCGAACCGCTAACGCATAAAAACGCACACAAAACGCATCTGCGGTAAAAAAACGCAAACATGATATAAAACGCAGCCTTTCATGTTATGTTTTGTGTGCACCCAGCCTCAGGCAGCAGTCTGTGCAGGTATTGTCTTCCTGCATCTGATCAGGGATGCTCAAATCCGAACTTTGGATGAATCCGGATAGTTGCTATCCGGATTTCATCCTGTTAATTGCAATCACCTGTGCGAGATGGGCGGGAGGGTCAATCTTACCTCTCTGACGTCGTCTTAGGTCCGTCCCTCGGCGCCTCCCACGTTGCGGTCAAAGCGGCAGTCACGTGATTACAAACACTTCCTCCTTCTGGGTTGAAGAAGGCAGTGTTTGTAGTCACGTGATGCGCATGGACCGCATCGTGGGAGGCGCCGAGGGACGGACCCAAGAAGACGTCAGAGAGGTAAGATTGGCCCTCCCGCCCATCCCGCACAGGTGATTGCAATTAACAGGATGAAATCTGGATAGCAACTATCCGGATTCATCCAAAGTTCGGATTTGAGCATCCCTACATCTGATACATCTCTTAGGCCTGGTGCACACCAAAAAACGCTAGCAGATCCGCAAAATGCTAGCAGATTTTGAAACGCTTTTTCTTATTTTCCTGTAGCGTTTCAGCTAGCATTTTGCGGTTTTGGGAAGCGTTTTTGGTGTAGTAGATTTCATATATTGTTACAGTAAAGCTGTTACTGAACAGCTACTGTAACAAAAAACGCCTGGCAAACCGCTCTGAAGTGCCGTTTTTCAGAACGGTTTGCGTTTTTCCTATACTTACCATTGAGGCAGAAACGCATCCGCAATCCAAAATCTGCAGCAGCCCGGGAGTATGCGTTTCTGCAAAACGCCTCCTGCTGTGCTGTGCACCACCCCATTGAAATACATAACCCAAGCGGATCCGCAGCCGCAAGCGGATCGCAAACCGCAGCCGAACCGATCTGGTGTGCACTAGGCCTTACAGAGCCAGATCATCCACAAGGCAAACCTAGGCAGCTGCCTAGGGCCTGGAGAGAGCCGAGGGGCCTGGTGGATGCTGGCCCCCAACAATTCTTACTAAAAAAGCCAGGTGATTATCAACATTGGCAAAAACTGCTATCTTGCCTAGAACCCCATTTCATCTTAAAGGGAACCTGAAGCAAGAAGTATAGGGAGGCTGCCATGTTTGTTTCCTTTTCAACAATACCAGTTGCCTGGTTGCCCTGCTGGTCTATTTGGCTGCAGCAGTGACTGAATGACACCAGACACAAGCATGCAGCTCATCTTTTAAGAGCTAATAATGTCAGAAACACCTGATCTGCTGCATGCTTGTTCAGGGTTTCGGAATCGATCCGCGCGGATATCGGAAAGGTTGGAAATTATCAGCTGGGAGCATCAGCGGCTCGATACATGGTACAGAAACGTACTGTGTATCCCCAGCATTAGGCCTCTTTCACAGTGCAACGTTAAAGTCGACCGTTAGAAAATGTTTTAACGTGGACTAACGCACAGCAATACTAAGTCTGTGCGACATTCACATTGCATACGTTGCGTTTGTGTGTAACGTGTAGCATTATTAGAAAGTGCTGCATGCTGTGTGTTATACACGTTATTAGCTGCGTTGGACTGTTTGCACGTAATGACCTGGAAGCATACTTTTCATTGCCTGTATGCCTACTGTATGCAACGATAGCAGGGCATAGAGTTGCGTTGTGACGTTTTTGGGACGTTGTGTTAGTTTGCGTTGCGACTTTGACGTCGCATCAAAACACAACGCCCCACTGTGAAAGTAGCCTCAATCCTATTGTGAGCTTGTACAAATAGCAGTCAGGTTAAGGTGGCCATGCATCAGGCGACTTGGCGGGCGATCGACCATCCGATTCAATTATTATAATCGAAATTGGATGAAAATTGGTGCCGCCAAGTGCATGCCCAACCGACGATGCGACTAATTACAGGACGAAAATTAATCGCATTCTCAATCGCGCATGCTGCAAGATGTTGGGCCAACTTGCTCGATCGGGTGCGTAGCGGGAACGGCGTGCAGTTTCCAGACAATCGATGAACGCGACAAAACACCCAATGCTCTCCCCCCTTGTAAATGTGCCCCGTGTAAAGTATACATTACCTGTCGGCGGCCTGCGCTTGTCCCTCCGCTGCTCCGGGCGCATTCCCCTCTCCATACACGCACGCCCCACCTGGTTTCCTTTTAATCGCGTGCATGTGATGTCACACAAGCGCGCCCGTACAAGGAAACCACATGGGGTGTGCATACAGTGGAGAAATACCCGGAAGCCAGCGGGGGACAAGTGGAGGCCGTGGACAGGTAATGTACAGTATACTTTTAATAATAATATACAATTGTTTACAATAATAACTTAAATACGGAAATTTGTATGCATACATCAACATAATACGCATCAAAAAACTACTAAATGACTAATTTCGTAATGAACCGTAATTTCGCATAATTCCAAAGTTACGCGAAGTTTCGTTACATAACTACGGTTCACGCGTAATTTATTACGCATTTTCCCGTAAATTTTGCATTACGATTACGATGAAAAATGGCAAATTTTGATGCAAAATTTCGGCCCACCACTGTAACTGACTGTATCAGATTCGATAAGAGAGAGATTTGTCTCTTGGCGGAATCTGCCCATACATCTCTAGATGTATGGCTACCTTTAGATTTCCTAGCCATTTGCCTCGTCTCAGCTATTTACCCTCAGGGGGTATCTTGCCACACACTGTTACCCAGGGGCCAGGCTGTGACCCCCCCCCCATGTGCCCGCTATAAGTGCCAGGACCAGTAGGTCTTCCAGCTCTGTAGCCAGAAGCATCATGGCGTTTAAAGGCCATAGTGAATGCGCACATCGGATAGTTATTCGCCATGACAGTGAAATGCTGAATAATGTTCGGTTTCTCCTTGTTTCTGCATGTCTGACTTCACTGCTCTTGACGAGATCTTGCCATTTAAAGTTCAGCAGCAAACACGATTGTACCTATGCCTCCGCAGGCACGTCTGACCATCATTGAGCCCCACAGTAATGCCCCTGTGTCTTTATGCTTACGACCTACTCCCCCCTTCACCCCCCCCCCCCCCAAATAACTCCCTGTTGAAGTGATGCGCACTCTCTGTGCCCTTCATAATGTACAGTACATGTGCAGCCATCTATTTGTCTTGTAGCAAGAACAGTCTCTATGTTTCCTATATAATATTTACATTCATCATTGGCATTGGTATAGCTGCACAGCTTCATGCCCACCACCCCCATAACAAGTGCAGCCATTATAGCCCCCAGCATCATGTGCAGCCTTTATACCCTCCCATAACAAGTGCAACCATTATAGCCCCCATAACAGGTGCAGCCATCTGAACCCCCATAATAGGTGCAGCCATCTAAGCCCCCATAACAGGTACAGCCATCACATCCCCCAGCAACATGTGCAGCCATCATAGCCCCCATAACAAGTGAAAACATTATAGTCACCAAAACAAGTGCAACCATCGTAGTCCCCATAACAAGTGCAACCATCGTAGTCCCCATAACAAGTGCAACCATTGTAGCCCCCATAACAAGTGCAACCATTGTAGCCCCCATAACAAGTGAAACCATTATAGCCCCCATAACAAGTGAAACCATTATAGCCCCCATAACAAGTACAACCATTATAGCCCCCATAACAAGTACAACCATCGTAGTCCCCATAACAAGTGCAACCATTATAGCCTCCATAACAAGTGCAACCATTATAGCCCCCATAACAAGCGCAACCATTATAGCCCCCATAACAGGTGCAGCCGTCGTAGCCCCCTAACAAGTACTACCATTACAGAACCCCATAACAAGTGCAGCCATCATTGCCCTCCACAAAAAGTGCAGCCACCCTAGCCCTCCATAACAAGTGCAGCTGTCCTAGCACCCCACAAAAATGCAGCAACACATCTCAAACAAGTGTAGCCATCATAGCCTCCTATAACAAGTGCCGCCATCATCTCTCCCATAACAAGTGCAGCCATCATCTCTCCCATAACAAGTACAGCCATCATAGCCCCCATAACAAATGCAGCCATCATAGCCCCCATAACAAATGCAGCCATCATAGCCCCCATAACAAATGCAGCCATCATAGCCCCCATAACAAATGCAGCCATCATAACCCCCATAACAAAGGCAGCCATCATCTCCTCCATAACAAGTGCATCCATCATCTCCCCCATAACAGGTGCAGCCATCATAGCCCCATAACAAGTGCCACCATCATAGCCCCCTATAACAAGTGCAGCCATCATCTCTCTCATATAACAAGTGCAGCCATCATGTCCCCCATAACAAGTGCAGCCATCATGTCCCCCATAACAAGTGCAGCCATCATAGCCCCATTGCAAGTGCAGCCATCACAACCCCCATAACAAGTGCAGCCATCATCTCTCTCATATAACAAGTGCAGCCATCATGTCCCCCATAGCAAGTGCATCCATCACAACCCCCATAACAAGTGCAGCATCATAGCAACAAGATGTCATTACAAGCATCTACAGGGGGTAGTTACTATCCGGGGGGGATCTTACCCGTATGACGTCTTCTTCGGTCTGTGCTCGTCGCCTCCAATGATGCGCTCCAAGCGCCGCATGCGCCGGTCACGTGACTACAAACACTTCCAACCCAGAAGGAGGAAGTGTTTGTAGTTACGTGACCGGCGCATGTGGCGCTTGGAGCGCATCGTGGGAAGCGACACGTACAGACTGAAGAAGACATCATACGGGTAAGATTGACCCCCCCCCCCCTGCACAGCTTTAGTGGGAGATATCTGGATAGCAACTATCCGGATGTCTCCTGGATCAGATTTGCCCCCAGGTGCCGAACCCTTACCACTCTACCCCCGCTGACTAACACTAACTACTCCACTCCTCTATGGAGATCAGGTGTTTATGACATTATTGCCACATCTGACAAGATTAGCTGCATGCTTGTTTCTGATGTGATTCAGACACTACTGCAGCCAAATAGACCCGCAGGGCTGCCAGGCAACTGGTATTGTTTAAAAGGTAATAATAAGGTAATAAATATGGCATCCTCCATATACTTGCTTCACAGGTTCCCTTTAAATATGGCGGTATGGCATTTTCCCTCCGTATCCTACTTGAGTCATCTGCCAGATGTACTAAGCCAGACCACGCCGACCTGCATTAATGTGACTCCAATTAAACCATGCCAGTTAAAAGGAAAAAAAATAGTCATGTTAGCGATACATGTGGCGTTTCTCCTGCAGACCCCCCCTGGGCCAGTGTGTCATACGGCGCAACACTCATGTAGACAAACAATGGATGTTTTGCTGGAACATGTACCTACGCATACCTCGTGTCCCAGGCAGGAATGACAGGTATGTAAACCAACAGGATTGTATGAGGGAATGTTTCTGCTGCTTGCTTCTGAGCACATGTATGGACCTGCGCTCGCTGCACCACAGAGCCAGCCCAGATCATGCCTCAGCCTTCCTCGCCACTTTGTACCCCGGCCGTTGCCTCTAACTGCACCCCACCGCGCCCCATACCCTCAGCACTGAAGCCCAGGCTGCCTCCTGTAATGACCACCTGCTTTTCCAGACAGACGAATAGTGCATCACCGCTAGGCCTGTCTAGACACACGTAGCCTCCCCACACCTGTCAGGGTCGCCCCCTCCTCTCTCTCTGTTTAGTGTTGGTGTATGGGACTTTTTGAAGTGTGATAATGAGTGTGGCGTGTTTCTGTTTTTAGCCTGTCTAGGGTGGATGAATAACATCTTGCTGTTTGGATAGTAAAATTGGTTGACTTCAGGCCAGGAACCATTTTGTGGACAACCTATCTTAATAAGCAGAGCGAAGTGTGCCAAACTGTCAGCTTATGTGCTACGGCAGCCATTTTGTTGGCAGTATACCTGGCACTAGTCTAGAGGAGGAGGCATACGTAGGGCCGGCCCTAGACTTTTTGCCTCCTGAGGCAAATTTAGCAGAGGGCTGCCGCCGCCCCCGCCCGTGGGTGCCGGAGGGGTAGCGGGCAGGTCGGGGGTATTGGGCCTAGCGGTGGGGAGGGGGGTCGGACCCCCCCCCTCCCTTGCCTGGGTCCCCCGATCTGCGCTCCCCTCCAGCCTGTAATTAGGAAGCCGCTGCCAGATCGTAAGAGGCACGGGCGGGGAGGACTCACCTTTTCCGCGTTCCATCGTGCGCTCCACTGACGTTACTTCCTGCATCGCCGTCCACTTACAATACAGTGGGCGGCGATGCAGGAAGTGACGACAGTGGAGCGCTCGCTGGAACGCGGAAAAGGTGAGTCCTCCCCGCCCGTGCCTCCTACGATCTGGCAGCGGCTTCCTAATTACAGGCTGGAGGGGAGCGCAGATCGGGGGACCCAGGCGAGGGAGGGGGGGTCCGACCCCCCTCCCCACCGCTAGGCCCAATACCCCCGACCTGCCCGCTAGCCCTCCGGCTCGGCGCCCCCCCCCCCCCCCCGCCCTTAGAGGTTTGCCGCCTGAGGCAAATGTTTCACCCCGCCTCATGAGCGGGCCGGCCCTGGGCATACGTCTGCTTCATGCTTGTGGAAGGCGGAGGCGGTAGTCACATAGTGCGCAGGGCCACAATTAGGCCAAGGCCACCTACGCCAGGGTCTAGGGCACCACAGGAGCAAGGGCACCAAAGCAGCAGGCTAAACTAGTGCAGCATTTGCTAGCTTGCAAATACTGCAGTGCAGGGAGATCAGGTGAGCACCTGACCACAGTACACTGCTGCCAGTCGCCTGTGAAACGGCCACCCTGCTCTCTCGGCATGTTGGTGTTGTGGCCGGCGGCTACGGACTTGCGCAGTATTGCAGATTTACAAGTGGAGGATGCGGAATAGCAGCCGCCAGTCGCTCACATCTCCGCTTGTCTCCATCGCAGAAGCTTCCTCTTCCCATCTGACTCGCTGGTAACATGCCGGCAAGTCACAAGTGAGAGATGCTGGTTGGAGGGACAGACGTACAGTAGAGATGGGCCGAACCTCCGATTTTAGGTTCGCGAACCGGGTTCACGAACTTTCGCGTAACGTTCGGTTCGCGTTAAAGTTCGCGAACCGCAATAGACTTCAATGGGGATGCGAACTTTGAAAAAAAAAAAGTGATGGAAAAGATGTTTCAAGGGGTCTAACACCTGGAGGGGGGCATGGCGGAGTGGGATACATGCCAAAAGTCCCCGGGAAAAATCTGGATTTGACGCAAAGCAGCGTTTTAAGGGCAGAAATCACATTGAATGCTAAATGACAGGCCTAAAGTGCTTTCAAACATCTTGCATGTGTATACATCAATCAGGTAGTGTAATTAAGGTACTGCTTCACACTGACACACCAAACTCACCGTGTAACGCACCGCAAACAGCTGTTTGTGTAGTGATGGCCGTGCTGGACTGGTGCGCACCATGGCGAGAGTGCAGGTTTTGGTGGCTTTACAGCCCATATGGTCGGCCTGGCTGATGTAGCTGAATGACAGAACAGTGACTGTCCAGCTGATCAAATTTGGTCTGACCACAATGAAGCAACGACCTTATTATCTTTTGTGTGCCCCCCGAGACACTCATCTAGGCGCCGGTCATTGCTTCATTGTGATACGCAAGCCCCTTCACCACGGCAAGGTAATGATCACGAAGGGGAATGGGCGCATGTACATGCCTTTTCTTTTGTTGTTGCAGCTGCCCGCAGTGCAGCCAGAAAAATTAGGCAGTCATGTACACGCACCAGAAAAATTATTACAGCGGCCGCTGCTAGCAGCGGCCTAAAAAATTCAGCAATCCGCCTGGAGTCCCGGACCCTGTTGGTGGTGGCGGAGAAGGTAGTCAAGCGGCCTGCAGGCAGACATGCTGTGTGGAGGGACTGGGAGCGACTTAGTCTTCTTGGGGCAGCCCAGGCAGGCAGAGATGCTGTGTGTGCGGGGACTGACTTAGTCTTGGGGCGGGCAGCAGCCCTCCGGGATCCATGCCTCATTCATTTTGATAAAGGTGAGGTGAACACAACAGGTATGCAGTAGCGGGTTCACTGAACAGGTATACAGTGGCAGGTTCACTGAACAGAACAGGTATACAGTGGCGGGTTCACAGAACAGGTATGCAGTGGCAGGTTCACTGAACACAACAGGTATGCAGTGGCGGGTTCACTAAACAGGTATACAGTGGCGGGTCCACTGAACAGAACAGGTATGCAGTGGCGGGTTCACTGAACACAACAGGTATGCAGTGGCAGGTTCACTGAACACAACAGGTATGCAGTGGCGGGTTCACTGAACAGGTATGCAGTGGCGGGTTCACTGAACAGTACAGGTATACAGTGGCGGGTTCACTGAACACAACAGGTATGCAGTGGCGGGTTCACTGAACAGGTATGCAGTGGCGGGTTCACTGAACAGTACAGGTATACAGTGGCAGGTTCACTGAACACAACAGGTATGCAGTGGCGGGTTCACTGAACACAACAGGTATGCAGTGGCGGGTTCACTGAACACAACAGGTATGCAGTGGCGGGTTCACTGAACAGGTATGCAGTGGCGGGTTCACTGAACAGTACAGGTATACAGTGGCGGGTTCACTGAACACAACAGGTATGCAGTGGCGGGTTCACTGAACAGGTATACAGTGGCGGGTTCACTGAACAGAACAGGTATACAGTGGCGGGTTCACAGAACAGGTATGCAGTGGTGGGTTCACAGCACAGGTATGCAGTGGCAGGTTCACTGAACAGGTATGCAGTGATGGGTTCACAGCACAGGTATGCAGTGGCAGGTTCACTGAACAGGTATGCAGTGATGGGTTCACAGAACAAGTATGCAGTGGCAGGTTCACTGAACAGGTATGCAGTGGCGGGTTCACTGAACAGGTATGCAGTGGTGGGTTCACAGAACAGGTATGCAGCCAGCCAGGAACAAGTTAAGCCTAACTAATCTTTCCCTGAGAGACAGTCTGCAGCAGCTCGCCCTACTCTCACTAACGCAGGCAGCACACGAGTGACCGTAATGGCCGCCGCTGCCTGCCTTATATAAGGGGGGGTGGGGCTCCAGGGGCTAGTGTAGCCTAATTGGCTACACTGGGCCTGCTGACTGTGATGTAGAGGGTCAAAGTTGACCCTCAAGGTGCATTATGGGGCGAACCAAACTTCCGCAAAGGTTCGCCAGCGGGACGCGAACGCGAACCACCGAAGTTCGCGTGGAACCGTTCGCCGGCGAACCGTTCGACCCATCTCTAACGTACAGCAGCGGCTGATGGAGACGGAGGGGAAGAGGAAGCTTCTGCAATGGAGAGGTGACACTGATGGCTACTACGGTGTGGAGGTGAGCTGGCTGTGTATGTTAAAAAAGGGCGTCTGGGAAAAAAGGGCGCAGGGTTTTAAACGATAAGCATGAATAACGTTTAAAAAAAATTGTGCTATATTTCGTTTAAAAATAATGTTTTATAAAGTTATAAATCATTAAATAATGTGTATGAAATCGGCAATTGTAAAAACGTTAATCTTCCCTGTTTAAAAATTGAAATGTATAATAACGTTTTATAAAAGCTTAATAAGAATTTTACTAAAGCTATACCTAACCCTACTCTCATAAAGAACCCTCCATGTACCTACCCCTAACCCCTAGACCCCTGGTGGTGCCTAAACCTAAGACCCCCCTGGTGGTGCCTAAACCTAAGACCCCCCTGGTGGTGCCTAACCCTAAGATCCCCCTGGTGGTGCCTAACCCTAAGACCCCCCTGGTGGTGCCTAACCCTAAGACCCCCCTGGTGGTGCCTAACCCTAAGACCCCCCTGGTGGTGCCTAACCCTAAGACCCCCTTGGTGGTGCCTAAACCTAAGACCCCCCTGTGATAAGCATTAATAACGTTTGAAAAAAATATTGTGCTGTTTTTCGTTTAAAAATAATGGTTTAAAAAATATTGTACTGTTTTTCGTTTAAAAATAATGTTTAAAAAATTATAAATCATTAAATAATGTGTAATCATGAGAAGCAGTTATAAAACATTAAAAGTCTCCGGGCGCCGCTTGTAAAACGTTATTTTTCTCCGGCGCCCTTTTTTCCTGTTGGGCGCCCATTAAACGATATTTATTATGGGAGTGAATGGCGGCGCCCTTTTTGTCCACTTGCCTCAGGCGCCCGGATTTACTGTTTCCGAGCTGGCTACCTACACTGAAAGGCAGGAGTGGGCAAGGGAGGGACTAAGGGAGACATCTAGCTACCTGTACTTGAGGGGGAGGGGTCCTCAGGCTACCTATACTGAAGAGGGGCGGCTGGTGACAGTGGCCTTGGGCGGTAAACAGTACAAATCCGGCCCTGATAGTGCGTTGTGCCCGAAGCTCAGCAGCCAAAGGCCGTGAGTGAGGGTCCTGGTGTGCAATTTCTGTGTTAGTGTTTCCCGCGTGGGTCACCCGTTTCTTACAAATAAGTGGTCCCTACCAAATTCTAGTGAGCGTATATGAGGATTCCTGCTGAGTCCCCTCAACTAGACTAGTGTACCCAAGGCATCAAAAGCTCAAAAAGTAAATGCTTAATTAAGCATTAGGTACAGCAATGCGTAAGATATTGGAAGTATATAAATACTGTGATAATAACAACATTAAAGTGGACCTGAACTCTTGCACAGGACAGAAGGAAAACGTAGATAAATGCACCCTGTATGTATTTAGATAGTTTAGCCTGTTTAACCACTTGAGGACCACAGTCTTTCTACCCCTTAAGGACCGGCCACTTTTTTTCCATTCAGACCACTGCAGCTTTCACGGTTTATTGCTCGCTCATACAACCTACCACCTAAATGAATTTTGGCTCCTTTTCTTGTCACTAATAAAGCTTTCTTTTGGTGCTATTTGATTGCTCCTGCGATTTTTACTTTTTATTATATTCATCAAAAAAGACATGAATTTTGGCAAAAAAATGATTTTTTTAACTTTCTGTGCTGACAATTTTCAAATAAAGTAAAATTTCTGTATACATGCAGCGCGAAAAATGTGGACAAACATGTTTTTGATAAAAAAAAACCCCATTCAGTGTATATTTATTGGTTTGGGTTAAAGTTATAGCGTTTACAAACTATGGTGCAAAAAGTGAATTTTCCCATTTTCAAGCATCTATGACTTTTCTGACCCCCTGTCATGTTTCATGAGGGGCTAGAATTCCAGGATAGTATAAATACCCCCCAAATGACCCCATTTTGGAAAGAAGACATCCCAAAGTATTCACTGAGAGGCATAGTGAGTTCATAGAAGATATTATTTTTTGTCACAAGTAAGCGGAAAATGACACTTTGTGACAAAAAAAAAGAAAAAAAAAAGAATCCATTTCTTCTAACTTGCGACAAAAAAAAATGAAATCTGCCACGGACTCACCATGCCCCTCTCTGAATACCTTGAAGTGTCTACTTTCCAAAATGGGGTCATTTGTGGGGTGTGTTTACTGTCCTCGCATTTTGGGGGGTGCTAATTTGTAAGCACCCCTGTAAAGCCTAAAGGTGCTCATTGGACTTTGGGCCCCTTAGCGCAGTTAGGCTGCAAAAAAGTGCCACACATGTGGTATTGCCGTACTCAAGAGAAGTAGTAGAATGTGTTTTGGGGTGTATTTTTACACATACCCATGCTGGGTGGGAGAAATATCTCTGTAAATGACAATTTTTTCATTTTTTTTTTACACACAATTGTCCATTTACAGAGTTATTTCTCCCACCCAGCATGGGTATGTGTAAAAATACACCCCAAAACACATTGTACTACTTCTCCCGAGTACGGCGATACCACATGTGTGGCACTTTTTTGCACCCTAACTGCGCTAAAGGGCCCAAAGTCCAATGAGTACCTTTAGGATTTCACAGGTCATTTTGCGGAATTTGATTTCCAAACTACTCCTCACGGTTTAGGGCCCCTAAAATGCCAGGGCAGTATAGGAACCCCACAAATGACCCCATTTTAGAAAGAAGACACCCCAAGGTATTCCGTTAGGAGTATGGTGAGTTCATAGAAGATTTTATTTTTTGTCAAAAGTTAGCGGAAAATTGATTTTTATTGTTTTTTTCACAAAGTGTCATTTTCCACTAACTTGTGACAAAAAATAAAATCTTCTATGAACTCACCATACTCCTAACGGAATACCTTGAGGTGTCTTCTTTCTAAAATGGGGTCATTTGTGGGGTTCCTATACTGCCCTGGCATTTTAGGGGCCCTAAACCGTGAGGAGTAGTCTGGAAATCAAATTCCGCAAAATGACCTGTGAAATCCTAAAGGTACTCATTGGACTTTGGGCCCTTTAGCGCAGTTAGGGTGCAAAAAAGTGCCACACATGTGGTATCGCCGTACTCGGGAGAAGTAGTACAATGTGTTTTGGGGTGTATTTTTACACATACCCATGCTGGGTGGGAGAAATAACTCTGTAAATGGACAATTGTGTGTAAAAAAATCAAAAGATTGTCATTTACAGAGGTATTTCTCCCACCCAGCATGGGTATGTGTAAAAATACACTCCAAAACACATTTTACTACTTCTCCCGAGTATGGCAATACCACATGTGTGGCACTTTTTTGCACCCTAACTGCGCTAAAGGGCCCAAAGTCCAATGAGTACCTTTAGGATTTCACAGGTCATTTTGCGAAATTTGATTTCCAGACTACTCCTCACGGTTTAGGGCCCCTAAAATGCCAGTTCAGTATAGGAACCCCACAAATGACCCCATTTTAGAAAGAAGACACCCCAAGGTATTCCGTTAGGAGTATGGTGAGTTCATAGAAGATTTTATTTTTTGTCACAAGTTAGTGGAAAATGACACTTTGTGAAAAAAACAATAAAAATCAATTTTCCGCTAACTTTTGACAAAAAATAAAATCTTCTATGAACTCACCATACTCCTAACGGAATACCTTTGGGTGTCTTCTTTCTAGAATGGGGTCATTTGTGGGGTTACTATACTGCCCTGGCATTTTAGGGGCCTTAAACCGTGAGGAGTAGTCTTGAAACCAAATGTCGCAAAATGACCTGTGAAATCCTAAAGGTACTCATTGGACTTTGGGCCCCTTAGCGTACTTAGGGTGTAAAAAAGTGCCACACATGTGGTACCGCCGTACTCAGGAGAAGTAGTATAATGTGTTTTGGGGTGTATTTTTACACATACCCATGCTAAGTGGGAGAAATATCTCTGTAAATGACAATTGTTTGATTTGTTTTACACACAATTGACCATTTACATAGAAATTTCTCCCACCCAGCATGGGTATGTGTAAAAATACACCCCAAAACACATTATACTACTTTTCCTGAGTACGGCGGTACCACATGTGTGACACTTTTTTGCAGCCTAGGTGCGCTAAGGGGCCCAACGTCCTATTCACGGGTCATTTTGAGGCATTTGTTTTCTAGACTACTCCTCGCGGTTTAGGGCCCCTAAAATGCCAGGGCAGTATAGGAACCCCACAAGTGACCCCATTTTAGAAAGAAGACACCCCAAGGTATTCCGTTAGGTGTATGGCGAGTTCATAGAAGATTTTATTTTTTGTCACAAGTTAGTGAAAAATGACACTTTGTGAAAAAAAACCAATAAAAATCAATTTCCGCTAACTTTTGACAAAAAATAAAATCTTCTATGAACTCGTCATACACCTAACAGAATACCTTGGGGTGTCTTTTTTTCTAAAATGGGGTCACTTGTGGGGTTCCTATACCGCCCTGGCATTTTACGGGCCCAAAACCGTGAGTAGTCTGGAAACCAAATGTCTCAAAATGACTGTTCAGGGGTATAAGCATCTGCAAATTTTGATGACAGGTGGTCTATGAGGGGGCGAATTTTGTGGAACCGGTCATAAGCAGGGTGGCCTTTTAGATGACAGGTTGTATTGGGCCTGATCTGATGGATAGGAGTGCTAGGGGGGTGACAGGAGGTGATTGATGGGTGTCTCAGGGGGTGGTTAGAGGGGAAAATAGATGCAATCAATGCACTGGGGAGGTGATCGGAAGGGGGTCTGAGGGGGATCTGAGGGTTTGGCCGAGTGATCAGGAGCCCACACGGGGCAAATTAGGGCCTGATCTGATGGGTAGGTGTGCTAGGGGGTGACAGGAGGTGATTGATGGGTGTCTCAAGGTGTGATTAGAGGGGGGAATAGATGCAAGCAATGCACTGGCGAGGTGATCAGGGCTGGGGTCTGAGGGCATTCTGAGGGTGTGGGCGGGTGATTGAGTGCCCTAGGGGCAGATAGGGGTCTAATCTGATAGGTAGCAGTGACAGGGGGTGATTGATGGGTAATTAGTGGGTGTTTAGGGTAGAGAACAGATGTGAACACTGCACTTGGGAGGTGATCGGACGTCGGATCTGCGGGCGATCTATTGGTGTGGGTGGGTGATCAGATTGCCCGCAAGGGGCAGGTTAGGGGCTGATTGATGGGTGGCAGTGACAGCGGGTGATTGATGGGTGGCAGTGACAGGGGGTGATTGATGGGTGGCAGTGACAGGGGGTGATTGATGGGTGATTGATAGGTGATTGACAGGTGATTGACAGGTAATCAGTGGGTTATTACAGGGGAGAACAGATGTAAATATTGCACTGGCGAATTGATAAGGGGGGGTCTGAGGGCAATATGAGCGTGTAGGCGGGTGATTGGGTGCCCGCAAGGGGCAGATTAGGGTCTGATCTGATGGGTAACAGTGACAGGTGGTGATAGGGGGTGATTGATGGGTAATTAGTGGGTGTTTAGAGGAGAGAATAGATGGAAACACTGCGCTTGGGTGGTGATCTGATGTCGGATCTGCGGGCGATCTATTGGTGTGGGTGGGTGATCAGTTTGCCCGCAAGGGGCAGGTTAGGGGCTGATTGATGTGTGGCAGTGACAGGGGGTGATTGATGGGTGGCAGTGACAGGGGGTGATTGATGGGTGATTGACAGGTGATTGACAGGTGATCAGTGGGTTATTACAGGGAAGGACAGATGTAAATAATGCCCTGGCGAATTGATAAGGGGGGGTCTGAGGGCAATCTGAGCGTGTAGGCGGGTGATTGGGTGCCCGCAAGGGGCAGATTAGGGTCTGATCTGATGGGTAACAGTGACAGGTGGTGATAGGGGGTGATTGATGGGTGATTGATGGGTAATTAGTGAGTGTTTAGAGGAGAGAATAGATGGAAACACTGCGCTTGGGTGGTGATCTGATGTCGGATCTGCGGGCGATCTATTGGTGTGGGTGGGTGATCAGTTTGCCCGCAAGGGGCAGGTTAGGGGCTGATTGTTGGGTGGCAGTGACAGGGGGTGATTGATGGGTGATAGGTGATTGGCAGGTGATTGACAGGTGATCAGTGGGTTATTACAGGGAAGGACAGATGTAATTAATGCACTGGTGAATTGATAAGGGGGGGGGGTCTGAGGGCAATCTGAGCGTGTGGGCGGGTGATTGGGTGCCCGCAAGGGGCAGCTTAGGGTCTGATCTGATAGGTAACAGTGACAGGTGGTGATAGGGGGTGATTGATGGGTGATTGATGGGTAATTAGTGGGTGTTTAGAGAAGATAACAGATGTAAACAATACATTTGGGAGGTAATCTGACGGCGGGTTTGCGGGCGATCTAATGGTGTGGGTGGGTGATCAGATTGCCCGCAAGGGGCAGGTTAGGGGCTGATTGATGGGTGGCAGTGACAGGGGGTGACAGGGGGTGATTGATGGGTGATAGGTGATTGGCAGGTGATTGACAGGTGATCAGTGGGTTATTACAGGGAAGAACAGATGTAATTAATGCACTGGCGAATTGATAAGGGGGGGTCAGAGGGCAATCTGAGCGTGTTGGCGGGTGATTGGGTGCCCGCAAGGGGCAGATTAGGGTCTGATCTGATAGGTAAAAGTGACAGGTGGTGATAGGGGGTGATTGATGGGTGATTGATGGGTAATTAGTGGGTGTTTAGAGGAGAGAATAGATGTAAACAATGGATTTGGGAGGTGATCTGATGTCGGATCTGCGGGCGATCTATTGGTGTGGGTGGGTGATCAGATTGCCCGCAAGGGGCAGGTTAGGGGCTAATTGTTGGGTGGCAGTGACAGGGGGTGATTGATGGGTGATTGATGGGTGATTGATGGGTGATTGACGGGTGATTGACAGGTTATCAGGGAAGATAGATGCATACAGTACACAGGGGGGGGGGGTCTGGGGAGAATCTGAGGGGTGGGGGGGGGGGGGGTGATCAGGAGGGGGCAGGGGGCAGGGGGGGGGGGATAAAAAAAAAATAGCGTTGACAGATAGTGACAGGGAGTGATTGATGGGTTATTAGGGGGGTGATTGGGTGCAAACAGGGGTCTGGGGGGTGGGCAGGGGGGGGGGTCTGAGGGTTGCTGTGGGCGATCAGTGGGCGGGGGGGGGGGGCAGATCAGTGTGTTTGAGTGCAGACTAGGGTGGCTGCAGCCTGCCCTGGTGGTCCCTCGGACACTGGGACCACCAGGGCAGGAGGCAGCCTGTATAATACACTTTGTATACATTACAAAGTGTATTATACACTTTGTAGCGGCGATCGCGGGGTCAACATCCCGCCGGCGCTTCCGTATGGCCGGCGGGATGTTACGGCGGGTGGGCGGAGCCAGTTGCCGGGGGAAGCGCGCGTCATCAATGACGCGATCGCTCCCCCGGCATGACTAAAGGACGCGCCGCCTGAAGGCGTATTGCGGTCCTTTAGGCGTCCACTTTGCCGCCGCCCATGGGCTGTGGGCGGTCGGCAAGTGGTTAATTCCCCCTCAATTGTGTCTAATCACTAGTTGTAATTGGATCCTCGCCCGTGTCACATGACTGCCTATGGCAGATAAGCTTATTTGAAAGCACAGGCTGTAAACAATATGTCTGCT
Organism: Hyperolius riggenbachi; assembly: GCF_040937935.1. Lineage (NCBI taxonomy): Eukaryota > Metazoa > Chordata > Amphibia > Anura > Hyperoliidae > Hyperolius > Hyperolius riggenbachi. The sequence goes on from NC_090653.1 coordinate 257,140,710, forward strand.
TCCATGAATCAGGAAGTAGAAACGGTGCAGATTTATTTTAGGTTTTGTATCAGCTGTAACAAAGAAATTTTTTTGTTTAAAGGTTATTGTGCTGTTGTGTATCTTTTAGAGCAGAGAAGAGTTCTGAGTTCAGGTCTACTTTAGGCCTCTTGCACACTACTTCTGATTTTTTTATCTGATCCGATTTAGGATTCCGATAAAAAAAACGTACTGCTGCTGCTAAAATTTTTAAGCGGAATCCAAAATCGGACGTATAAAAAAATCGGAATCGCACGTAGGGTGCACGAGGCCTAAAAGTGATTCCAGTTTAGCATCAATGAAGAGCTAATACAGAAATTGAATGAGGGTCCCTCTTGTCCAGGGGCCCTAGTATGGTCACAACCTTGTCATCCCCAGGGCCGGCGCTGCCATAGAGGCAAAGGGGGCAATTGCCCCAGGGCCCCAGAGCTTGTAGAGGCCCCCAGTGGCTACAAGAGGAAAAAAAAATTTCAAATCGGCCTTATAGTTTTTGAGAAGATCGATTTTAAAGTTTCAAAGGAAAAAAAATACACATTCAAAAACCTGCCAACTTTAATGGTTAATAGCAAATCCACCTTAAATGCTAGAAACCCTAAATTTGCAGGATATGTTAAGGAGATCATTGGGAATAAGAGGAAAAACAATTTTTCAAAAAGACCTTATAGTTTTTGAGAAAATCGATTTAAAATTTTCGAAGGAAAAAAGTATACTTTTAAATGCGGTAAATGCCACTTTTAGTAGCAAACCTAACGGTAGTGTAATTTTACATGCATCAAAAGAAAGAGCAATACATTTCCTGATGGGGTTTCCAGGGGGTCCATACGCAGCCGCAGCGCTTTGGCCAGGGATCGCTATACAGCCGCAATATGGCTGTATGAAGATCCCTGGCATTTTTTCCTATTTTCCCAATTTTTTTTTTTATGTTTAGAGTGTGGGATTTTTTTTTTTTAAATTATGTGGGGTCCCCCCTCCTGAAACTTTTTAACCCCTTGTCCCCCATGCAGACTGGGGTAGCCAGAATGTGGAGCTCAGACCGGTTGGGGCTTCACACCCTTACTATACCAGCTGCAAAAAAAGGTCCCTTAATGCCGATTTTTGTTCCGGGGTATCTGTTGGGGGGGCCCCCCAGGTTTATTTTGCCCTGGGGCCCCATTGTTGCTTAAACCGGCCCTGGTCAATTCCATAGAACCTGGAGTTTGTGGATGGATAGTCCTTTGACGGTATCCCATGACTAGACTCAGACATGGTAATACTGAAACGAGTGCTAAGCGCTCTCTGGCCTTTGAGATATGGATTATTGTAAACAGGAATATTTTTAATTTTTCTTTTTTCCTTTTTAATTCATTCATATCAGGTATCTCTGGTACACAGGTGGATGTTTGTTTGGTTGTTTATTTGATTTACTGTTCTTATGGGGTGGTTGGCATCTTTTTGTCAAGCGCCCTGATGTGTTTTGGTTATGTCACTAGAAATGGGGTCTCCATGGAATGTATAACCTGTAATTTGAATCTTTACTTTCATTGTCAGATCAATACCTCTTTACTGTATTAACAACACTTCGATGGATAATTCCTTGTATCCTGTACATAATACACTTATATGTATTCAGTGACACACTTGTATAATAAAACGAGTTTAAAAAAAAAAAAACGGCCCTGGTCATCCCCAATATCTATGCCACTGGATGTGGCTTTGAAACCTGTTCATTTCCTGTAACTTGAGTTTGGGGTCTTCTTGACTACTTCCTGTGACCTGAGGTACCAATACCTCATAGTGGTGTTTCTGTTCACCACTTTATCACTACGTCTTCACTCCTCGTATTTAGGGTTCTTCTTTCTCCGCTCTCTTCTAGTCAGGCTTGTCGGTTTGAAAATGTCTGTTCTCTCTCTGCTACTAAAGCTAAGTTCTGGCTTTTTGTAGTTCACGAAAATGAGCCGCTGCTTGAGTATACCATTATGGAAGGCAGATCACAGAAGGTGAGTATCGATTAGGGTCAAGGGTGACGGTTAGATGCAGTTCTAGGAGGGTTAGTGTTGGGGGACAGCACGGGGGTAGTTTGGCGTTAAGGCCTAATAGTGTTGATGTTCACATTTGGCACCACCAGGTTTGGAACCCCAACACATGCATTCAGGACCATTTCAGAAACAAACAGCAGGATGGGAGCACCACCATAATACTGATATTGTCATTATCTGCATCACTGAGCATCCAAATCACCAGGCGCCTCTTATAAATGTGCCTCACACTATGACTGTGGGAGGACTACATTGTGAGCTCCTCTGAGGGCTCTGTACAGAGATGCAGAACATGTCAGTGCTATATATATATATATATATATATATATATATATATATATATATATATATATATATATTTACATACTAATAAAATGGTAGGACATTAGACTATGACTATGGTAGGATTAGATAGTGAGCTCCTCTGAGGACAGTCAGTGATATGGCTATGTAATCTGTAAAGTACTGCAGAAGATGTTAGTGCTATATAAATACATAATAATATGGTAGGACATTACACTATGAGTATCGTAGGATTAGATTGTGAGCTCCTCTTAGGACAGTCAGTGACATGACTATGTACTCTGTAATGTGCTGCAGAGGATGTCAGTGCTATATAAATGCATAATAATAATATGGAGATTAGACTATGACTATGGTAGGATTAGACTGTGAGCTCCTCTGAGGACAGTCAGTGACATGACTATGTACTTTGTAAAGTGCTGCAGAAGATGTCACTGCTACATAAATACATAATAATAATAATATAGACATTAGACTATGGCTATGGCTATGGTAGGATTAGATTGTAAGCTCCACTGAGCACAGTCAGTGACGTGACTATGTACTGGGTGGCGTGGTGGTTAGCGCTCTTGCCTTGCAGCGCTAGGTCCCTGATTTGAATCTCAGCCTAGTCAACATCTGATAGGCGTTTGTATTTTCTCCCTGTGTCTGTGTAGGTTACCTCCTGGTACTCCAGTTTCCTACCACATCCCAAAAACATACAATTAAGTTAATTGGCTTCTTCCTAAATTGGCCCTAGACTATTATACATACACTACATGATACATACATAGACATATAACTATGGTAGAGAGTAGATTGTGAGCCCCTCTGAGGGACAGTTAGTGACAAGACAATATACTCTGTACAGCGCTGCGGAAGATGTCAGTGCTATATAAGTACTAAATAATAATATTGTACTCTGTAAAGTGCTGCAGAAGATGTCAGCGCTATATAAATGAATTAGAGTTAGATTGTAAGCTCCTGAGTGGACAGTCAGTGACATGTAAAGTGCTGCAGAAAATGTCACTGCTACATGAATAAATAATAATAATTATTATTAAAAACCCTTTTAGCCTCACTTCTATATAAGTAAATGAGCACTTTAGTTCCCATGAACCTGGCTGGGGAGAAGAGATGAGCACAGGCTGGGAGGGATGGAGCTGCGGCAATAAATCATTCCCAGGGTGCTCATTTGAAAGCAATGTGAAAAATGCATGGCCTGAGAGCATTTCTAGGAAGTGCACACTGCTAGAGCTGCTGGGACACCTGAAAGAAGATATTATTGAGAGATGTCCCCTGGAGACATCACAGGCCAGCGGTGAGGAGAGGTCAGCGCTCCCTGAACACACACATGAGTGAGAAGGATGCATGGTGCAGAAATAGCTCTCTCTCTTCCCTACATCCAAGGTGAAAATAAACTGATGAGAAAAACAATTGTATCTATCCTCCTCCTCCTAAAAATGTTTTTTTTTTTAGATATTTCCAAGTTTTTACTTGAACCCGAGGTGGGTTTGAAGAATATTATCTGCATACAGAGGCTGGATCTGCCTATACAGCCCAGCCTCTGTTGCTATCCCAAACCCCCCTAAGGTCCCCCTGCACTCTGCAATCCCTCATAAATCACAGCCACGCTGCTGACAAACAGCTTGTCAGAGCTGGCTGTGTTTATCTCTGTAGTGTCAGTCTGCTGCTCTCCCCGCCTCCTGCAGAATTCCAGTCCCCGCCTGCATCCCTTCCCTCCCTGCTAGTGATGGGTCGTTCGCGAACGAGTCGGCTCTAAGAGCCGGCTCTGTGAAGTGAATCAGAGGAGCCGATGCTCACTCTGAGAAGAGCCGATGCCTCAGCCGCCCCTTTTAGCTCTGCTTTGCTCCGTAATAAAGGGCGCTGAGGCATTCTGGGAGATGTAGTCCTCCTCTTGCAACAATGGTTAATTTGCATATATTCAGCAGTGGTGCCTGGGAGACATCTCGAGCTCACTCCAACCTGAATTATCGCAAATTCTTTCTGTTTTAGGAAAGCAAACTTTTGTTTTTCTTGCAGCTTGTAGGAGTGTTTGGGGCGGAGCAGAGCAGTAGCAGGACCAGTCAGAGAAGCAGTCTGGAGTTGTCATGGAGACGGGGGCGGGGCTTTTAATCCGATTCTGAGTGGTGTCTAGTGATATTTAATGAAGAGCCGATTCAGAGCCGTAAGAGTCGGCTCTTTACTGGGAGCCGATTCAGAAGAGCAGATTCTCTGAGAAGAGCCGGAATTCCCATCACTACTCCCTGCTGATTGGAGGGAAGGGACGGGGGCAGGGACCGGAGCTATGCAGGAGGCGGGGGAGCAGCTGAGACTGACACTACAGATGTAAACACAGCCTCACAGCACGGCTGTGATTTATGAGGGATTGCAGAGTGCAGGGGGACCTTAGTGGGGTTTGGGATAGCAACAGAGGCTGGGCTGTATAGGCAGATCCAGCCTCTGTATGCAGATAACATTCTTTAAACACACCTCGGGTTCTCTTTACATCTAGTTTTTAGATTTTTACGGTTTCATTGTCTCTGCTCAATGACACCTTCATTGACCCCTTTTACCTCTTTCCTGCTCTCAGGAGCCATTTACTGACAGGAAAGTGTTTTATGGCTGTAATTTCTTGTCAGTGAAGGTTATGCTATAGTCTGACCCAGTCCGACTGTCACTTGCATACCTGATGTTTAACTCTTTCAGGCATAGAAACAAAAAAAAAGGAACACAGCATAGTTATTTGTGTGTTTGGCACTTTACATACACATGTTCATCTCATCATGTCACATGTCACCTTGGTTGTCCTTTAAAGAACAAGCGACACCCATGCTAACCTAGAAATAAAAAACACATAAATAAGTAGATAAATACTAGTTCTACTTACCTAACAGATGTATTGCACTGTTCACGTTATGATTCCTGTGAATTTTGTAAAGGAAAAGCAGAGAATCCTATTCTAGACAGTTTCCATCTTGGTTACCTTTGAATGAAGCTAATCCTGACATTATTTCCTCTCTTATGGTGGTAACACACTTGAAAGATTATTGAAAGATATCAGACCAATTCTACCCCCTTCCATGTAGTATGAGAGCCACACCTACACAGTCTATTCTATGGAGCTGAACTCCCCATCAGATAAAAAATCTTTGCAAGATGCTGCACACAAAGATGCTGTACACATGCAACAGATCAGTATCTGCAAAAGATCCGTTCCTGCAAAAGATCCATTCCTGCAAAAGATCCATTCCTGCAAATTGCATTCATAGTCTATGATATCTGCAGATTCTTATACACACCTTGTTTAACAGACATTCATCTGCAGATTAGATCCACCAGGATGGATCGTCAGATCTGCAGATGATTGTCAGATGTGCAAATGAATGTCTGTTAAACAAGGTGTGTATGAGGATCGGCAGATATCATAGACTCTGAATGCTTTTTGCAGGAACAGATCTTTTGCAGATACTGATCTTTTGAATGTGTACAGCATCCTTGTGTACAGCATCTCTGTGTGCAGTATCTTGCAAAGATTTTTATCTGATGGGGAGTCCAGCTCAATAGAATAGACTGTGTAGAGTTTGGCTCTCATACTACACGGAAGCTGGTAAAATTGGTCTAAGATCTTTCTTTAATCTTTCAAGTGTGTACACACCATTACTCTTTTTTTTCTCCTCTTGCTAACTGTGTATTTGTCACCTGCCCTCCTCCCAGAGTCTTCAGACACTTCCACTGAGGTCTATACTAGGAGGTGCACTGTCTTATGTTATTAGAAGGAGGGGCATACAACTGCTGTTTTGCCAGCCAATGGCATTGGCAATTGCAATTAAAGGGCCAGTGCTCCTAAGGTAAGTGATAACTCCAAACCATAACAGCAGAAAAGAGTTTTGAAAGTTTTGAATGCAGGATTAGCATCTTTATCACTCAATACACTCAGACCAGTTGCTGTTGAAATTAGATTTTTATGGTGACAATCCCACTTTAATGGACAACTGTGGCAAGAGGGATGTGGAGGCTGCCATATTTATTTCCTTTAAAACAATACCAGTTGCCCGACTGTCCTGTTGATCCTCTGCCACTAATGCTTTCAGGGTGGGTGCACACATAACATAACCTGAAAGGCTGCATTTTATGTTATGTGCACACACACACACACACATATATATATATATATATATATATATATATATATATATATATATATATATATATATATATAGGAACTCCAAGAGAAGAGACCCAGCACCGTCTTCAAGTGTATTGTAAGCTCTTTTATTTATTTAAGGCATCAAAAAGACAAAAAGGGCAAGTCTGTGCGACGTTTCGAGAGGCGACTCCTCTCTTTCTCAAGCTGACAAGCCCTCTGAATACATAAGACACAATCAGCCTTAAATAGTCCTTGCTCCACTAGGGAGCCAATCAAAATGGTCTGGACGCCCTGTCATCAACCAATTAGGTTAAGTTCCTGCTTGCAGGCCCTCCCATCTGGTGGAGGACCTGATGGGGAACTACATCTATTTATACACTCCAATCATTTTAAAATGGCCGCTAGAGGGCCGACCAATGGGGGTAGAGCATGTTCTGAATGGAAAAAACGTCATTCAACCGTCATGCGGAAATCCGCATTGAAAATCCGCATGTGGTTGCGTTCAATGCGTGTGCGTAAAAACGTACGCGTAAAACCATATTCCAATACTATGACAACGCGGAAATCCGCATTGGATATCCGCATATGGTTAAAATTAATGCGTATGCATTACGCGTAAACACCCGGAAGCAAAAAATCGTCTAAACCATAGACGTTTCAATCCAATCGCCTATACCGGTTACGCATAAAATTGATCTATACCGATTGAAAAATGTACATGCTCCTAACCTTAAATAAATAAAAGAGCTTATAATACACTTGAAGACGGTGCTGGGTCTCTTCTCTTGGAGTTCCTGCTTGCTGTTCCTGGAGACAGAGGGACAACGACCAATAGCACGTCGCATCTAGATGGTTGGGTGCTGCCTGTAACCACTTGTTCACCACTATATATATATATATATATATATATATATATATATATATATATATATATATATATATACATATATATAATTTTTTTTTTCACCACAGATGTGTTTTTCAAGTGTTTTGCGTACGTTTTAATGCGTTTGCGGTTCGCTTATGCAAAACGTATATGCGTTTTTCATGCGTTTTACAATTGTGTTATATGCAAAGGTACTTATCCGTTAGCCTGGCGCATCCGGCAGGTGGCGACAAAACTCCACCAGAGTTACGTCTTTCCCTACTATCCATGGCGGCCTGGAGGGGGAATAGTAATTAGCGCCACCTGCCGGATGCGCCCGGCTAACGGATAAGTACCTATGCAAATTTATAAGAAGACAACAGGAAACGGAAATACATCACAAAACAATTTTTTTTTAAAACGCATAGAAAAACGCATACCATTGCGTTTCTATTTACTTTCATTATGTGCGGTTTTATGCGTTTTTGCATATAATGCAACAAAACCAGCGTTTTTGAAAATGCACGTAGTGAAAACGCGTATGCGTTTCTTCCTACGGCCCATAGACATCCATTAGTGGCGAAATCGCAGTGTTTTCCGCAACGCTAGCGTTCCTGCTAAACGTCTAACTAGCCTCAGCCATTCACCCTGAACAAGCATGCAGCAGATCAGGTGTTTCTGACATTAGTCAGATCTGACAAGATTAGCTGCATGCTTGTTTCTGGTGTTATTCAGACACTACTGCAGCCAAATAGATGGACAGGGTTGCCAGGCAACTGGTATTGTGTAAGAATGAAATAAATATAGCAGCCTCCACATACCTCTCACTACATCAGTCCTTTAAAGTGTACCATGGCTTATATAAATAAAAAGATGTTATACATACCTGGGGCTTCCTCCATCCCCATACGCTCTGAACGCTTCCATGCCGCCGTCCTCAGACTTCCTGCAGCTCCGATACCGGTTCCCCGCACTTCCGCCAGTCGGAGCCAGTTTGACGTAAGAGAAGTGCGCCCTCTACATATCTCTCCAGCAGCTGCAAATGGGACGAAACCCCACAACGCTGTCCCCCCCAAGTGGTTGCTGACGTACACGTGGATGCATGTGTGATGTCACAAACACACCCGCGTTACTCCGACAACCACGTAGGGTGCGTGTATGGATGTGCGGACACGGTCAGGAAATGTATAGTGCTCTGGACACTGGTGGGGCACTTTGAACATTAGGGGTGACAGCGTTTGGCTGGTGAGGAGGTGGATGCAGCGTCACAAGGCCGATTCTGGATCGATTTCAGCATGAAATCAATTGGAAATTGACCTGTGGTGTATGGGCAGGCAACAGATCTCTCTCCGATCAGATTTGATCAGAGAGAGATCTGTGTCTTGGTTGATCTGCCCATACATCGTCTGATGTGTGGCCACCTTTAGGGTCTATTTCCACTAAGCCTGAATCTGAGCCAAATTAGCAGTGTTTCCCTGCATGCGAGCTGCAGTGTGAATCTGGACGCCATGATGCAGATTTCTGCAGCGCGCAGCCAAATCACTATAACCATGCATGGTGCAGCTTAGCGATTCGTTCTGCGGCTACTCAGCAGGACGGGAGCCATTGCAAGACTTTTTACTGCCTGAGGCAAACTTGTGAGGATGTGCCCCCCCTCCCCCCTTTCCCTTAGGGAATGATCGCACAGCACCCGAACATTTTCACCCTCAGTATAGATAGGTAGGTAGCCAGGTATAGTTGCCCCAGTTTAAGTAGCTATTATAGTTGCCGCAGTATAAGTAGCTAGTGTAGTTGCCCCTTGTATAGGTAGTATAATTGCCCCAGTATAGGTAGCTAGTATAGTTTCCCCCAGTATAGGCAGCTAGTAAAGTTGCCCCCAGTATAGGTAGCAGAGTTACCCCAGTATAGGTAGCTAGTAAAGTTGCCCCCAGTATAGGTAGTAGAGTTACCCCAGTATAGGGAGCTAGTATAGTTTCCCCCAGTATATTTAGCTAGTATAGTTTACCCCAGTATAGGTAGCTAGTAAAGTTGCCCCCAGTATAGGTAGTAGAGTTACCCCAGTATAGGGAGCTAGTATAGTTTCCCCCAGTATATTTAGCTAGTATAGTTTACCCCAGTATAGGTAGCTAGTATAATTGCCCCCAGTATAGGTAGTATAGTTACCCCAGTATAGGTAGCTAGTATAATTGCCCCCAGTATAGGTAGTTTAGTTACCCCAGTATAGGTAGCTAGTATAGTTGCCCCCAGTATAAGTAGTATAGTTACCCCAGTATAGGTAGCTAGTATGTGTTACCCCCAGTATAGGTAGCTAGTATAGTTGCCCCAGTATAGGTAGTATAGTTACCCCAGTATAGGTAGCTAGTATAGTTGCCCCCAGTATAGGTAGTATAGTTACCCCAGTATAGGTAGCTAGTATAGTTTCCCCCAGTACAGGTAGTATAGTTACCCCAGTATAGGTAGTTAGTATAGTTGTCCCCAGTATAGGTAGTATAGTTACCCCAGTATAGGTAGCTGGTATAGTTTCCCCCAGTACAGGTAGTATAGTTACCCCAGTATAAGTAGCTAGTATAGTTGCCCCCAGTATAGGTAGTATCGTTGACCCCAGTAGCCGTCCAGGAATGTGGTGCAGCGGGCACACAGCGGTGGGGGGGGCCAGACCCCTTCCCCCACCCCTCCCTCACCTGGGACTCCCACTTCCCCTATAGATTTGACAGCAGCATAAGCGGCAGGGAATTAATTCAGTCAGCGGCAGCAGGCGGGAAAAATAATTACTCACCTTCCGTGTTCCAGGCGTAGGAGCGTGGCGTGCATGCGTTGTCACAGGTCTCCTCCTTCCTCTGTCTCTGACTGAATTGATGGTGCCGCCTGAGGAAGACGCCTCACTTGGAGTCATGGGTGGACCGAGCCTGGCCGTGGCCTTAAAAGTTAATGCTAATTTTTGTGCACTGCAGGAGTTGGATTGTCTGGGTGCTGAAGGAAAACTTTCCACAGGGCCACCCAGGTTCAGATGGCTGATGTTTACTTGCCTGACAGCTTGATTAATTAGTCATGCTATTGGGTAATCAAATCATTAGGTTACGTAATCCGATTACATCTGTGCAAAAGCCTCCTGCACTCGCTCAGTTAATGTCTCACTTACGATCATTGCTTGATTGTTAAGGGGGCCACGCATCACTCATACATCGAAATCTATGGCCAGGGCCGGCTCAGCACTCTTTGCCGCCTGAGGCAAACTTGCGAGGATGCGCCCCCCCCCCCCCCCCCCCCGCCGCCACTCCCGCCCCCACACACACTCACCAAGCACCCGGAGGCTGAGACTGGAGCGAAGCGTCCACCAATCTGTTTCCCTCCCCACTTGTGATATCACGTCCTCCGCTCCATCTATTACAGCAGGGCTACAACAAAATGGCCGCTGATGTCCGTAAATGCATTTTCTTGAAGCCCTGCAGTAATAGACGGAGCGGAGGACGCAATATGATAAGCAGGGAAGGAAACGAGCGAGGGAAGTGGCATGGCGACACATACCCAGGGGTGGCCATGCTTTCAGACGGGCGGCAGTAAGGTGGGCGGCGGCAGGCCAGGCACACACTTCTCTTTCTGCTTCTGCCTGACGCCGCCCCCCACACTACCGCCGCCTGAGAAAGTTGCGTCACCCCGCATCGTGGGTGGGACGGCCCTGTGTATGGCCAGATGGAAAATTAAATAGAATCTGTGAATCTGTTCGTAGAGGGATCTGTTGCCTGCCCACACACTGCACAGCGATTTACAACAGATTTCAGCATGAAATCTAATGGAAATCATCCTGCCACCGCTGGCTGCTGGGCCACCCCCAAGTGTATAATGTTAAATTAAAGTGGGCAGCACGGTGGCGTAATGGTTAGCAGTCTTGCCTTGCAGTGCCGAGATCCCGGTTTGAATCCCAGCCAGGGCACTATCTGCATGGAATTTGTATATGTTCTTCCTGTGTCTGCGTGGGTTTCCTCCCACCATAAATGAATTGGCTTCCCCTAAATTGGGCCTAGACTATGATACATACACTACATGATACATACAAGAATATAAGACCATGGTAGGGATTATATTGTGAGCCCCTTCGAGGGACAGTTAAGTGACAAGAAAATATACTCTGTACATCGCTGCGGAAGTGGTCAGTGCTATATATACACTAAATAATTATAATAAAGTCTACCCCTCCCTCTTCCCTGTGCTTAGTGTTAAAGGTTCACCTCTCCCCCCGGGTTGGCTCCTGGCCTCATCTGGTGTTGGGTATCACCTGAAGAGCCAAGTGTTAGAGCAGGATCCTCCGCAAAAGGCAACCTAGGCAGGTGCCTGGGGCCTAGTGCTTGTCGAGGGGCTCAGCTGTCACCTTCACTGATCCCTCTCCATCTCAAATTATCAAAAGGGCCGTAAGGAGGGGGGGGGGGGAGGGGTGCGGCAAATCTACTACCTTGCTGTGGGTGTTCAAAATGGCAGCGTGAAAAGCAGAGAAATAAATAGCAATGAAGAGTGCCACTCTTTACAAATGTGTCCAAAAACATTTTTACTTATACAGGCAGTCCACGAACTACAAACGACTTGAGTTACAACTTTTCAGAGATACAAACAAATAGGGATGCTCAAATCCGAATCCGGGTGAAACCTGGAGAGTTGCTATCCAGATTTTCTCCCAGTAAACCTGTGCAGAGGGGGCGGGGGGGGGGGGGGGGGGTCAAGCTTACCTGTCTGACGTCTTCTTCGTCCGTCCCTCGACGCCTCCCACAATGCGGTCCAAGCGGCGGTCACGTGATTACAAACACTTCCTCCTTCCGGGTTGAAGGAGGAAATGTTTGTAATCACGTGGAGCGCATCGTGGGAGGCGCCGAGGGATGGACCAAAGAAGACGTCAGACAGGTAAGCTTGACTGCCCCCCCCCCCCCGCACAGGTTTACTGGGAGAAATTCGGATAGCAACTATCCAGATTTAACCCGGAATCGGATTTGAGCAGCCCTACAAAGTTGTCTTCATGTACAAAATATACGATAATGGTTTTTTTTTTTTTTTACATATTTGTATGTTAAACGTTACAGCATTGTATAAACTGTTATACATAGTTTAAAATGCTTTAAAACATTTTGTAGTGGAGGGCCCTCTCGCCTTGCAGTGTTGTGGAGGGCCCTCTCGCCTTGCAGTGTTGGATCCCTGGTTTGAATCCCAGCCAGGGCACCATCTGCACCAAGTTTGTATGTTCTCCCCGTGTCTGTGTGGGTTTCCTCCGGGCACTCCATTTTCCTCCCACATCCCAAAAACATACAGATAAGTTCATTGGCTTCCCCTTAAATTGGCCCTAGACTATGATAAATGCACCACACGATACATACATAGACATGACTATGGTAGGGGACTAGATTGTGAGCTCCTCTGAGGGACAGTTATGCTACGTACACACATGCGACAACGATCGTTCGTTGTCAACGACGAACGATCTTTTAATTGACGAAAGAACGACCGAAGTAAAGTTAGTTGTAAAAAGTATGTAACGATCACATCGTTAGAACGAACGTTACACCACGTAAAAGCACTTAATGCGCCTGCGCATAAAATTGTAAAGTTCCTTGGAGAAAAAGTGAAATGCGCATGTCCAGCCTGGTACGAACGATCGTTTCCAACGATGTGCCACTTTTGCTAACGATCGTCGGTGGTAAAAATCCGCCAAGACAGAACTTTGTTTTGTAGCGATTTGCCTCGTTCGTCGTTTGCCTTAATAGTCGTTGGTTCGTTTTTTGTAACGATCGTCGTTGGTAAAGATCGGGGAACGATCGTTACAAACGACTATAGTCGCATGTGTGTACGCACCTTTAGTGACAAGACAATACACCTTGTACAGCGCTGCAGAAGATGTTGGGCGCTATATGAATACCAAATGCTATATAATAATAGGCAAGTGTCCCTGCATCTGTCCATGTGTCAGTGCTTTTTAGCACCGCGCATGTGCAGGGTCAAGACGCAGAGACACTGAGAGAGGAGGACGGGGCCAGAAGGGGCGGTCGTGTGTGCGCGCGCTGCGGGCGCACGGAGGATTAGTGACTTACCTAGCCCGTTTTTAAATAGGCTAAGGTCATTAGTAATAATAATAATTTCATATATATATATATATATATATATATATATATATATATATATATATATATATATGTTTACAGCACGAGAATGCCATCAATAATCATTTTGGAATACGTTTTTTTTTTTTTTTTAAATAAATGCATTCCAGGTTTTTGTGGATTTTTGTGGTAAAAATAACGAGTTTTTGCTGTTGTGGCACTGAAAACAAAAATGTGTTTTCTTCGACCATATTGTGAAATACAATGTATTTTTGTGAATAATTACATGAAAATAGCATTTTTTCAATGCGAAAATGACTTTGGTGAAAAAAATCACAAGCAACATATATATATATATATATATATATATATATATATATATATATATATGTATATGTGTATATATATATAAATATATATATATATATATATATATATATATATATATATGTATATCTCTACCTAAGCATGGCTCTCCGCTCCTAGAGATGTATAAGCAGTTGGCGTCTGTGATGATCTGGCTGTATATTCCAGCCTAAAGAAAGAAGCAGCGGTAATTGATGGTTACTTTGCAATTTATTCAGCTCATTTAAAGCCCCATTGTAGGTGCTGACAACACTGAGCTAATGCAGTGTATGAGGATGGAGGGGGAGGAGGGAGGGGGGCCACAATGAAAGGTGATCAGCCAGGTATGAGGTGTGGGAGGAGCTTGGTCTGAGCTGCCTTCTCATTGGCTGCTCCCTTTATCAGTAAAATATAAAACCAGCACAGGGCACAATTGTTCTTAGTTCTTTTTCAGAGTGATTAGCAGCGACCATGGCCGTATCCAGCCTCCACTATACCATGGGGATCTCCAGCGGGTTCAAGGTGTATATCCTGGAAGGTGGGTGCTATTTGCTTTTTGGTTAAAATGAATAGTCTGGGCATTATTTGAACACTGGCAAGGTCATTATTCTGCCTGTTGTCTGCAGCACTGCACAGAATAACAGTGCTGGACTTGTTAATGGATAAATTACAATTAGCTAGTGATTATGATTAGTCATATATTATTATTGGCTTTTTATAGGTTACTGAATATTCTGAATATTTTCTTTTCATCTGGATGTGAACAAGTTTTTTTATTCTCATTATTACTGCTATTTTGTAACGCTGGGACACTTTTGTGCAGAATTTTACAGATTACTTTGCACAATTCATGCCACTGATACCGTCATTATCGTTATTAATGTCGTGGTTATGTATTTTCACTCTGAAATAGTCACTTGAGCCACCTATGCAGCATATTATCATTATTATTATTATTACTATTGATTTTATATAGTAGTAGAATATAGCAAGCCATTCATGTCCATAAGAACCTGTAACCAGTGGCGTAGCTATGGGCCCTAGTGCAAGTTTTACAATGGGCCCCTCAAGCATTTTATACGTAACAATTGATACGTAGCACCAAAATCTGCCAAGGACACCACAGTGTCAGAGGTGCAAGAAGGGGATGGTGAACAGCTTGTTAAGGATTACTATTATGAATCAAAGCATTTATAGAGGTGATTATTACCAGCACAGGACCAATAGAGAGCTAATACTGCAGTTGATGGATGGTCTCTCGGGGCCCCTCTGGCCTAAGGGCCCTGGTGCGGTCCCAACCTTTGCATCCCCTGTTGCTGCGCCGCTATCTGTAACTGAAAAACCTCTTCTTAGCTAAAACTGTGTCCATCCAAAAGTAAAAGAAATAAATAAATAGCCCCCAATAAATTATTTAGGGAAAGGGGATATTCTTATCTAGATTGTGGTTGTTAATTTACAGCTGTTATAATAAGCCCTGACTTGCAGAAGCATAACTATTGAAAGAGCAAGGAATAAACCACTGCAGCCGGGATAAGGAGGGGGGGGGGGGGGGGGGGCAGCGGGCATGGGGGGGGGGGGGGGGTCTCCCTCCAGGCTAGGAGTTCTTGTTGCCACACTTATATCTTGTTTGTTACGGTCATGGTGTGTGTATGGTTTAAAGTCCCCTCTATACCATTCAATTTTAGGTGCGATCGATCAAATTCAATTAGATTGATTAAATCCAACGTGTCCGCTCAGGATTTGATCGATCGTGTGATTGATTTGCATTGAAAACTAGGCAATGCCGGATTTAATTTGATCGATCGCGCCTGAAATTGAATGGTTTAGAGGGGGCTTAAGGTATTGCTGTCTGGTTCCACAATTTGCAAATTGCAGTTATGACTGACCCTGCATGCATGTTCGTTAGGCATTTCCCTGTAAATATCCCTGCAGATGGTTTTTTTAGGTGTAGGATTTGCAGGACTACATAATAAGGTCAGAGATAAGTAACTGAGGATGTAAAAATGAACGGATTCACTACTCCAACCAAATTCCAGCTCACTGTCCTCACAATCCTAATGAAATCCTTTTTGATTGGCTGCTGTGGAGAGCAGCACTTGCTTACATGGTTTTCAACAGCTGCATGAAACAGATTCTCTCCCTCTGAGAGAGAGGTTTAATATTATGAATATTTTGGGTGTATAGAGTGCCAGCATCTTCAAACTTAAAAAGAGGGCAAAATAATTGTCCCCAAACAACCAGTCATGATCTTCCTTTCATGCATCAGCTGAAATAATCGATAGGACAATAGTTCTGCTTTTGCTAAACCTTTCTTTTGTCCTGGACTTGATACATCGGCTCCTCTGCATTTCATTGGTTACTACTAGAATGTTGATGGGATGGCTCACTATAACTGATGGGGGAAGGGGGGGGGGCTCACTAAATATCTCATGACAGATTGGTATGGGGATAGTGCATTCCACCGTTATCAGTGGTAATTGGATCCTGGCTTTTGAAGAGGTAGAGGATCTTTCAAATCTGTATATTTTTAACCTGCTGGTCTATATATGTGATTTACAGAGAATTGAAAGACGTTTTGGATCAGGATGATACCATTTATTGGCTAACTACAAGAAAAGGAGTAAGCTTTCGGCTTTGAAGCCTTCCTCATACTCGATTCCTGTACACTGACATCATTTAGAACACACGGCTTATATACACTGGACATTTATTGATGGTTGCAGAACAATGTATCTCCTTTTAATGTCCAGTGTATATAAGCCGGGTGTTCAAAATGTTGTCAGTATACAGGAATCAGTCTGAGGAAGGCTTTATAGCCGAAAGCTTACTGCTTTCCTTCTAGTTAGCCAATAAATGGTATCATCCTGATACATAACATCTTTCTTCTACTGATCGCCAGCACTGTACAGCACTCCACTGCTCTCCAAACCTGGAAAAGAAAGATATATTTTCATAAAGCATTGTGTGTGATATTAATAATTGTTGATAAATTAAACATTTGTCCAATCATGCCAAGAAGGAAACAATCGCCAGATTTGAGATGTTGTCTTCCCGTTTTATAACTCATAGTTGGATGGGGAAAACATTGTATTTCTGTACCCCTACTTCCAAAGCCGTGGAACTGACTACACTGGCTTTTTTTCTTCAATTTGTTGCTGTTGCATTCCCCTGTACACGATTCGGTACCCTCCTCTCCTGCTCTTTCCTCTGTAGGAGAGAATATGTATTCTTTTACATCAGAGAGAGAAAGATGGTAGTAGTCCTCACATCTCGATGTTATCTGAAGATTGTGCTAAGATTGGCATAGTAGTGCTATGCGCTTGTGTATGTTATTGTGCACGTGTCTAACGTACTTTACATGTATATAAACAGGGCTGGAGCTACCATAGGAAAAAATGGGCAATTGCCCCAGGGCCCCAGAGCCTGTAGGGGCCCCCAAGGTGTCCCTCCCTCATCTTAACTGTTGCTCCCCAGGGACTCTGCAGAGTATGTTAAAGTGAACCTAAAGTCACCCCAAAAAAATTAGATGAACTCACCTGGGGAGGCCGCAATAGCAGCATAGGGGGCGATATACAGGCTGGGAACGTGAACAATCACTCGCGTTCCCATGCCTGTCGTCCGGTGACGGCAAAACCGGAAGTGCTCGCCGGCGGGTCCTGGGACATCGGTGCGGAGCTGCGAGGGCACCGATCGTCTGCAGGGGGCTGAGGGAATCCCCAGGTGAGTTCATCTCATTTTTTTGGGGTGACTTTAGGTTCACTTTAAGTTGGGAGGTGATTGGGGGAGGGTCAGCAGCCAGCTCAGGGCCCAGGAGGGAAATTTGGCTGCAACAAAGGGCCTCTAATGACGCTTTTTGGTCGGGGGGTATCTGTTGGGGGGCCCCCAGGCTAAATTTGCCCTAGTGCCCACTTGTTACTTGAACCGGCCCTGTGTATAAAATATAGCCTCACTGTTTGCAGTGCGCCTTTTGCTCACCTTCATCTCAATATATATGTTTTGTTTTATTTCAGGCCAACACAGCGCAAGAAATGTAGACCGTCTCCGGCCGTTAACGAACCACGGGATACCCGTGTACCCTATCAAGCGAAAGCTGAGCCCGGACCCACCGCCACGACCCCCAAAGAGGTGTGCTACGGCTCATTCCCACAGCAGGTACATTCAATTCTACAGCGTCTCAAGCCTTAATCTAACTGGATGCCACCGGTCAGATGACCCATAGCCTAAAAGCACCGTTTTTAACTCCTTTTCTATGAGAAACTTTAGAATGACTTTAAAGGGGGAACTCCAAAGAACAGCATTGGATAGGGGATTGAAAAGGAATAATGTTCATCCTTAACTATTTAAAATGTTATATCTCTCAGAGGTTATCAGTGACAGATGGTTTAAAGTCTAGAGTAGGGATGGTCAATGACATACAAATAATTTCGAGTTGATGCAGCATTATGCAAATTGTGTAGGCGAATTTATGAAGCTTGAAAACAAACCAATCAAATCCTGCAGAGGTAAAATTAGATTGGTCCATTTTCAAACTGCATACATTTGCCTACAAAATTTGCATAATCCTGCATCAACTCAAAACGAGTTGCATCTCATTGTCCATCTCGTAGTGTAGAGATAACTAGAAGAGAAGCAGAATATTTGCATTACAGCTGCTAAATGCCTCTTGAAGTGCAAAAATGTTGCAGATCAAGAGGCACTTAAGCCTGTCAAAAAAAAAAAAAAAAAGGTTTTACTCACATGGGGCTTCTACCAGCCCCCTGCAGCCATCTTGTGCCCTCGTAGTCACTCACGGGTCCTCCTATCCCCTGCCACCAGCTACTTTCGTTTTGCCGACAGGCCTGGCCACACATAGTCTTCTTCGCGTTCCCGTCCACAATATCGTCTGGTATTGCGGACGGGAATGCGAAGAGATGCGTGGCCAAGCCTGTGCAGGCGCAGTGAGCCTGTCGGCTGAAAACAAGAGGATCAGCTTAACACTGTACGAGAACTGAAGTCAGCATTATCAATGTACAACGTTTTATCTTTTTCGATAACCTTGTTATAAACAATTTCATGATTTGGCGAGCAGTCCTGATACTTTCACCGTTCCCTTCTTCCTGGGGCATCTCTGCCACTTCCTGCTAGAATGGCTCATTATCTGTATATTAATCACTCAATCTCTGCACTGCCGTTGTTCCTGAGTGACCTAATTGGCCTGATGTAATCCCTCCCCCAAGTGTCTTCCAATGGAAGTCCCCATTTATCTGCTAGTAGGGATGTGAGTGAGTCTATTGACTGGTGACAGACCTGAAAATAGAATTGATGTTTTAATGTATTTGTCTGCTCTAACTGGGGATTAGCAATTTGGGAAGAGACAAGAATATTTCTCTATTCTTCTGAGTTCCAGTACTAACATGCTTAAGGCCTCATTTACCAACAAATCTCTGGCGATCTCCAAGTATCTGCAGTGTAGACATCGTAAGTGAATTCCAGCAGACCTGGACTGGATCAATTAAAGATTTACTTAGGACTGGCCACTTATCAAGTCACAGGATTAGCCTTATCAGATCACATTAGGTTTTATTGAGAAAAAGAAGTTCTCAGCATGAATACCTTCATATAGCAGCCCATACACTCAGCCGATTTTCTGACCGACCGATCGATCGCGATCGATCGATCGCAAATCGGTTGGCCAATCGACCGATCGACGGCCGATTTCGATCGATTTCGATGGATTTCCATCGAACTTGCAGGGTGGAAAATTTAGGTCGATCTGATGAGATTGCTTATCAGTTTGCATTGGCCTTAATGGAAATCTGATGGCAAAAAAATGCCATCAGATCGAATTTCAACAGATTTCAAACTGAAATCTATTGGAATTCTATCCTGGTAAAAAATGTTCTAAAAACGCATCAGATAGATCATCAGATGCATTTCTTATCTATCTTCTGCCAATCTGACGAGTGTATGGGCACCTTAAGTCTGCAATCACACGGCTGCTAGTTGACTACATTTTTCGTAACCACCATCATGCTCTGATATGACACTGGCAGGGGCTGAAATCACTTAACCTATACTAGCAAGCAATGTGGTAAAATAGAGTCCAGGTTTGTTGCTTCTTTCATGATATATCCACTAGGAATGTTTGAAGGCCTCTGGAGATTTGTTCATAAATCATACCCTGTAGGTCCTTATAGAACTTTGGCTTTTAAATTTAGAAACCAAAAACTGCTCCCGCTTTAGTTCCTACACACTTCCTTCTGAAGTTAAAATTTAAAAATGACCTTGCCAGGTTTTGCATCTTCTACGCATACATGTTCCTCTACGCAAATGAATATTATGGCAATATTACATAGATGGTTTTTTTTAACCGTAGGGTAAAGGTGACCTCACCACCTGTTCATCAGAAGCCTTCAGTGAGACAGCCTTCCCCTGAGCCATTCAGTCCTAAAGAATTTCCTCATCATCATCCTTTAACTCTGGAACATGTTCTGAAGAGGCTAATCCCCGAACGGAAGCCACTAGAGAACAAGGAGACACACGAGAATGAACAGGACCAGCCCTTGGCTTTGGTGAAGAGGTTGGAGAAGCCCAATGACCAGCTTATGGCTTCCTCTGCAATGTTACAACAGGTGAGGCTGACTGTGATGTCCTCTATTTTTCCATGAAGTATTTTTTTTTTTTACATTGGGGATGGTATACTAAGCTTGAAGAACAATAGACAATACTATTGCTCACAAGTGACTTGGTCCAGGTTTTGATCTCCTGGGCTCTCCCAACTTAGTAAATCTACTCACAGGACTTTCTAATCTTTCCATGCTTTCTCCAGGCCACTGTGTTGACTATTGCACCTCAGTTTCGGAACTTAATGTAACATCCTTCTTCTCCACTTTCAGAATCGACCATCTGTAATCACTTGTGTATCACGACCAAAAACATCTTCTCCTCCTCCTGCAAACGAGACAACGACCCAAGTACGGGAAACTGAAGTCCAACGTAAGTTCAACTAGGCATGATTTTACATGTTGTGCAGAACACACAGGTTCTACTGCATTTATATGTCAGAAGCTCATGAGCTTATGAAGAATGGAGAATATTCAGCCAATAAAGCAAGTCCCTCAAATGTTATCAGATTAGCCGCAGGCTACGAGTCACTCATCATACACACACAGTGCTGTACACGTTATCGTTTGTTGTAGTTGAATGCTTTTTTCCTCCTGTTTAATCCAAAGTAAAGTTATTTATCTAGTGATGATCATTCTAGAACTCTTGAGTTTTTAGAGCTGTAACACATTTATTTGCAACTCAAGGCATCTACATCATATATCTTAATATTTAACACTTGAAAAAATACTAAAGGGGGTAGTAATTAAATCTTGGAAAAATGTAGTACTTACTAAATGTTGTGCTAACTGCTCAACACGGGCTGCCTGTTAGAAGTACTGGTAACATTGTAAGCAAGGTGCCTTTTTCTTGTGAACTGGGGTTTTTGCAGCTAAATATCCTGTTTTTAGCAGGTTGGTTATATGACCGGGTCCAGGAGTTAGTATTGGGCACTGTGAGGGAGGCGTGGCCTTCTGCTTGGCTCAGTACTGTCATGTTGCTCAGAATGCAAGGGGCATAGTAACATACTTTATATTATTTCTAGCCAAAGGAATTTGTGATAGATTCAGGTGACAGTCATGCATTTTCAGCTCTACTGTTCAGCGGCGTAACAATAGACCCTGCAAGGGATGCAGTTGCAGGGGGGGCCCAGAAGCTGCAGGGGCCCCATTGGAAGGAGAAGTTTCTTTTCCCTGTCCTGAGAGACTGACAACAAAGTACCTGGAGAGTAAAATGTTCTGCTCTCTGCAAAATTGTTCTAATGACTGCATGTGCTCAGCCACTGAAAAGGAATCCTACAAAGATTTGTAGACAGTCCCTATTCAATGTGCAGCAGGCTCTTGTGTACAGTGCTGCTCTACCCCCAGCCTCTCCACCCCACCCCTAAGTGCTGTGTACTGTAGTGATGCTGGAGAAGTCTGCAGAGCGAGTGAGTGTAATAAGCTGAGGCTCGGAGCACCCTTGTCTGTCAGTTTTCTATATGCGTTTTCTGCACACCAAGGGCTTGATTCACTAAACCGTGATCACTCATATGACGTCCGCATTAGCGTTTTCACACCGCAATTTCGCGTTTTGTGTGCGGTTTTGCTTTTCATGCGCAAACATGAATTTTCATGCACAATCGCAGGCGTAAATTCGCGTTTGCGCTTGGAAATTCTTGATTGTGCGCAAAAATGTAGGCAAGACATGAAATTGCGCGCAAAAACACTAGCACGTCCGTGATATGAGATCACGGTTTAGTGATTCAAGCCCCATGTGTGTGTGAAAACATGCACGTTTTATCACAGAGGCTAATATAATTGATAGAGAAAATGTATGCAGTGTTTGACTGCTGTTCAAGTGTGCACAAGGTTTTGTCTCAGTTGAATTGGTTGTGTTCAAGTTGACGTGAAGCATGACCTGTAAGAATGCAGTATGGCAATAGTGTCAGCCTGTACATGTTACAAATAACAGTAAGGCAGCTTATTCACCAAAATAATGTAACCAGGCAGAAGATTGCCTCCCAAATAAAAAACAGAATCTATATGGAGAATGTCCATATAGGGCATTCCAGGGATTTTATCCCGTGTTCCAGGGATTTTATCTGATTGCAATCTGGAGTACTTTTTGGGGCTAATTGGCCGATGCCTTGTGCCTAGCTCTGGATCAACAGGGATAAGTGAGGGTACAGGGTGGTGTTGTACTTTATTTTCTGGTTGACGTATGCTATGGCGCAGCACCCCCAGTATGAGGTGCCCATGGCACATGCTGTACCTGCACCCCTGTAGATACGCCTCTGGTGACAGGGACTCCTGGTCTAGCATGGAATTTTTTTCCTACTCCTGTAAATGTTTTACTCATTCTATTTAACAAAGTTCAGTTTAACTAAATTGAAAATAATTAAACAATGTACAAATGACAGTTCAATTCAGTAATTTAACTTTTTTTTTCTTTTGTTCTCTTATTTTTAGGGTCTCCTAGAAGCTGTTCTCCCGACGTTGAAGAACATTTTCAAAGAAGCCTCAAATCGTGCGTCCCACAGCTGAACCTTCGCTTCTCCTCAACGCATTTCGTTCACAGCACGGTGGAAGACCATTTTTCCAAAGCTCTGGGATCCAAGTGGCTCTTAATCCGAGCCGCTGCAGACTCCGCCTCTTCCGACGCAAACAAAACCAGGCATCACCTTTGAGTCAAAGCCCCGCCTTAGAATAAAAAAAAGACAATTGCTTTCTAACACCACTGCCAAGAGATGGGAGAGAACAGACTCTGTTTGACTTTGTAATATATATTTATTGGTATTTTATATTGCTCCATTCAAAATGGATATCTGAAGAATCGGGTGGAAGTTAACAAATGGGTTTGAAGTGGAGGGTTTGTTGTTGGTTTTTTGGGGGGAGGGGGAGGAATTTGCATTTTCTGATGTTTGTGTATTGGATAATCATGTATATATGAAAATTCGATTTTCTATTGAATTAAAACAAACCTGTTTTTTTATTTATTTATGGACTTTGGCCTAATTATTATCATGGAGCAGTCAATTCATAATTCCCTCCAGACCAGGGCCGGTGTTCCAACTAGCTAGCATACATTGACAGAATAGCATACATTTAAAGTGATATACCCCTTGTTAGTAGAATCAGTGTCCCCTTGCCCGCTCGCTTCGCTCGCTGGGCTGCGGGCTTGGTCCTCGCTTCGCTCGCTGGGCTGCGGGCTCGGTCCTCGCTTCGCTCGGACAACTTTTTATTCTAACTCTATGTCCACTTGGATAGTGGAGATTGCACACCAGCACACAGGCAGCTAACTGGGGTTGAAAAGGTTAATGCTGCTGATGGGTATTATGGGGTTAATGTATGCCTGTATGACTTTGCACATGCTCAGTAGCATTTGTATGCTATTCTGTCGGGTATGCTAAAATGTTGGAACACCGGTTTTCTGGAAAGGCCGTGAAGGCCCAGGCCTTGGGCGGCAGCAGCCCAAGGGGGTACCTGGACGTGGTTGTTACATATAAAAGAGGGCTTCAAATGGAGAGCAACACATGAAAAATAGAAGCTGGTACCCAAATGAGTTGTACATGAAAGAGAGGGTTTGTAGTATAGGGATATTTCACATAGAGGAGCCTACACATGGAATGTGAGGCGCTGCTGCACATGGAAGGAGAGCTCCTTCATATTTGGCCTAAGGGCACAAAAAGTCCAGCCTTGCTCCAGACACAAATGGCCGAGAGAGAGAGAGAGAGATAGATACTGTTCTACTTATATGTGAGTGACCCCCTAACCTATTTTCCCTATCTTTACCTTGTCTTTTCCTCTGGATGATACCATTGGCATGATGCGGGTTTTGTCCCGCCCATGGTACATCCTTATATACCCCATCCCTGATCCTCCCCCTTCTCCCCTAGCTTTACCTTTTTTTTTCCCTTCCCCATTATATAACATAAAAAATTATTATTTGATATTTTATATTTGATTTGAAGGCTAACATGTATAAGCAATTTTATTTTTCTATGTTATTTACTGGCATCACCCCTAAGGGGGACTTTTTGCCTCAGTTTATGCATAATTTGTAATATGCCTTCTTTATAAATAAACACCCTTGAAACGAGAGAGAGAGAGATAGAGAGAGAGATTTGGAAGTAGTAAGGAATGTGATCCTTATTGGATTTTTTTGTTGCTGCCTACTGTCACATCTATCATGAGAACTTCCATCACTTCCTGTTAACACAGGAAGTGAGGAAATTCCTCCACAAATATTGCCCCACAGCACTAAACAATACAGTAAAGCAATGAAGAGAGAGAATTCCAAGACCCACCCAATTTGAATGATATCATGGCTGATTCACAAGAACAGCTTTGCCACCTTCAAGAATGCTGTGCACTGCTGTAGACTTCTACCTGACCCAGGCCTGGATTTACCTCACAGGAGCCTATAGGCACAGATGTCCTGGCACCCTAGACTCCGCCCTCCATGAACCTATAAACCCCCGCCGAACAGCACCACAAATGTAAAAGGAGAGAAACCGAGAGCCCAATATGGTGTAGTATATTATGAAACGACGAAAAGGAATTGTGACAAGTAAGTATTATACTCACAAACGTGGGTTACCGCTCAGGCAACCACTGTATAGGCAGGTGGGGAGATTAGACCTGTCCCCACTCAGGATTAGGAAGTCGCTCTCTGAAGGAAGAAAGAGGGTATGTCACCCTTCCACCCAGGGTGGAAATCTTGACTAAACGATGTACAGAGGCGCCAGTAGGATAAAAGATGTCTAAAAAGTTTAAAACATTCGGGTGGCGGCGGTGGACCAGCCATTCAAAAATGGACTTGATGTGTCAGTTAAGGAACATACAATTTATTCACATACTCCAATGAACAATATCGCGACGCGTTTACGGGCACAATCCCGCTTCATCAGGCATTTAACAGTATGGAGTATTACACTTGAGCAGGTCCAGTGTACGCTTGGCACCTCTACAGAGGTGCCAAGCGTACACTGGACCTGCTCAAGTGTAATACTCCATACTGTTGAATGCCTGATGAAGCGGGATTGTGCCCGTAAACGCGGCGCGATATTGTTCATTGGAGTATGTGAATAAATTGTATGTTCCTTAACTGACGCATCAAGTCCATTTTTGAGTGGCTGGTCCACCGCCGCCACCCAAATGTTTTAAACTTTTTAGACATCTTTTATCCTACTGGCGCCTCTGTACATCGTTTAGCACCACAAATGTGCTGGCTGTCCCAGATTTCACTTCTACCTCACTTCCCTTGCCCATTATAGGTAGCTACAGGTGCCCCTTAGTATTAGGTAGCCATAGCTAACCTCAGTATTAAGTAGCTAGAGGTCCCCCCAAGTATTAGATAGCTAGAGGACTGAAGATATCTTCAGTGGAATGCAGAGAGCTGGATGGGTAACCTCTCATTTACACTCTGCTCAGAACTCTGCATAAGGAAGGAGGGAGGCGTTTAGGGAGGGGTGTGAGCCGCTTTTCCATCATCAGGCGCCTGTAGGCACGTGCCTACAGTGCCTTATGGTAAATCCGGCCCTGACCTGACCCTTTCAACAGTGCATAATTTGGCATCTGAGGAGTAGAGTTTTGCTTGGAGTTGAACATGGGCCTCTCCCACTTATGCAAATTACCTCCTTCACTCTGCAATCCCCCATCACAGCTGCTTTTAATAGTGGAGGGTTGAGGGGATCCTTTTTTCTTTTGCTGTAACTCTGTTGCTGCTGCTGTATTGCTTAAACCAGCGCATGCCTATATAACATGAAATACATAAATACTGCGTACTGGCTTTTAGGATTTTTGCCCAGAGAGATACTAAAAGCAGGGTTGCTTGTAAACTACGCCAGCGCGAATCTACGCGTCGTAGTACGCAACTACGCATTGTAGTTCGTAGGCGAAGTTTTAAGAACTACACGTACGCATTTCCGCGTAGTCGTAGTCCCGCTATGCGAAGCTTCGCCCGCTACACGTAGTTGATGTATGTATTGCAAAGTCAACTACGCGTGCGGTAACTGCATCTATATGGATCATTGTGCATGCACAGAAATATTATTGCCCTTTTATACGCATACAATTCCGCATTGGAAGGTGGAATGTACACTTATATTAGTTTATATATGCACATAGGTAGCAGATTAGCGTACGTTAAAAAGGGGCGCTGGGAAAAAAGGGCGCCGGGTTTTTAACGATAAGCATGGATAACGTTTAAAAATGTATTGTACTGTATTTCGTTTAAAATGTTTTTTAAAGTTATAAATCATTAAATGTGCATTAAATCGGCAATTGTAAAAACGTTAATCTTTCGTTTAAATACTTAAACGTATAATAACGTTTAAAAAAAAAAATTACTAAGTAACCCTCCCTGTACCTACCCCTAACCCCTAGACCCCCCTGTTGATGCCTAAACCTAAGACCCCCCCTGTTGGTGCCTAAGTAACCCTCCCTGTACCTACCCCTAACCCCTAGACCCCCCTGTTGGTGCCTAAACCTAAGACCCCCCTGTTAGTGCCTAAACCTAAGACCCCCCTGTTGGTGCCTAAACCTAAGACCCCCCTGTTGGTGCCTAAACCTAAGACCCCCCTTTTGGTGCCTAAACCTAAGACCCCCCTTTTGGTGCCTAAACCTAAGACCCCCTGTTGGTGCCTAAACCTAAGACCCCCCTGTTGGTGCCTAAACCTAAGACCCCCCTGTTGGTGCCTAAACCTAAGACCCCCCTGTTGGTGCCTAAACCTAAGACCCCCCTGTTGGTTTTTTCGTTTAAAAATAATGTAAAAAAAAAAAATGTACTGTTTTTCGTTTAAAAATGTTTGAAAAAAATATTGTACTGTTTTTCGTTTAAAAATAATATTTAAAAATGTATAAATCATTAAATAATGTGTAATCATGAGAAGCAGTAATAAAACATTAAGTCTCCGGGCGCCGCTTTTAAAACGTTATTTTTCTCCGGCGCCCTTTTTTCCTATCGGGCGCCCATTAAACGATATTTATTATAGGAGTGAATGGCGGCGCCCGATTTGTCCACTAGCCTCAGGCGCCCGAATTTACTGTTACCAGCAGATTATTGTGGAAATTTTTCCGCATAAGGGCATAAGCGGTTGCATCAACTACGCTTCGCACTACGTGGAGCTTGCGTATTTTAACCCGTAGTCTACGGAATGCAAACGTAGTGACGTTTCTGATTACATAGCCGTAGATTGCGAAGCGTATTTGCGTAAAAATAGCGTAGTTCCAGCGTAGCGAAGTTGGCTGACTACGACCAAGAGTGACTAAAAGTCCATTCAGAAAACAATGGAGGTAGACAAGTAGTATAAGCTGGTGTGAATGGTAAATTTTACATTGACATAAAGAGACTCTGTAATGAAAAAAGTTCCCCCGGGGGGTTACTCACCTCGGTAGGGGGAAGCCTGATCCTATTGAGGCTTCCCCATCCTCCTGTGACCCACGGTGGTCTCGCTGCAGCCCACTGAATGCACAGCTGACAATTTGTCAGGCTATGCCATATTTATCTTTGCCTGTTCCAGCAGGGGTGCTGTTGCGGCTCTCCGCTTGGAAATAGCCGGTCTTAGCCAGGTCCGCTCTATTGCGCAGGCGCAGGAGACTTGCGCCTGCGCAGTAGAGAAGACCCAACTGGGATGGGCTAATTCCGAGCCGAATGCCGCCACTGCGCCTTCACTGGAGCCGGGAAAGTAAATATTTACATCTCTGCCGTTCGGGAAGCTCGATCGCTGCCACCATGGGATGGAGGCAGGCAGACAGGGGAAGCCTCGATAGGATCCAGAGGATTCCCCTTCCCAAGATGAGTACCCCCAGGGGCATTTTTTTTCGATACAGATCCTCTTTAAAGAGAAACCACGTTGAAGCTCTGGTTCAGAAACCACCTAAGAAGAGGGAAGCCACTGGGTCCTGATAACGCTTTTCTCACTGTCCTCTGGTCTCCCATCGTGGACCCTTGCAAGATTACCGACAAAGGCTTGTTGTAAAGATATTCTGATCAGGGTCACGTTCCTCTACCAGCACGCCTGCACAGTGGTACTGAGCCGCTCGTGCATGAGCAGATTAGCCTTTGTCGGTAATCTTTGGAGGGTCCGCGATGGGAGACCAGAGGACAGCAAGAGAAGCCTCATTAGGACCCAGAAACTTTCTTCTCCTTCTAACTGTACAATTTTCTACCTGAGCTTCGGCTCAGGTACAATTTAAGGCCTTTTTTACGACTGTAAAACAAAGAGTGCACCAGTAAAACGCAGGCAGTTTTTGATGCCTTTGCAGACCTCCATTCAGTTATGGGGGACAGAACCTTAGGGCACCAAAACGGCATGCAGTGTGTTTGCAGAAAGCTCACGTCAGTGCAATTTCTTAATCGCATGCGTTCCTAAAAGCAGACTGGATAGCCCGTAGCAGAAAATGGGCTTTAGTTCGGTAAGGGAAAAGGATGAAATCTATGAATATTTTTGCACATAGCTAGGCTTAGGAAGCTCCTTTGAAGGCTTGCCAATTACAGAACACAGGAAATGAGTTTCCCTCAGAGAGCAGCAGGGCGGCCATGTTGTTCTCAGCAGCTGTGAAAACCTCCAAGCTGTTTGGATGCTTTCCTCTTCCTTTAGAACAAGAGGCATATTCATACCAGGCAGACCGTGTAAACAAAAAGGCCTGACTTTCTTTAACAATAGGCCTTTAGATTGTGTATGCGTCGTATTCACGTGCAAAAACCACAAATTATCTCAGCCCTGTAATGGAAGTAGAGACTGTGTTCTGAACACAATGTCTCTCATACCTGAATTTGGCTGGCTGCCCATCTTGTGGAGAAGGCCAGGGACAGACCTCCTCTTCCTTTCTATTTGGTGAGGGATCATGATTGGACTTGAAGGATCTAGAATGTGAAATCTTGGCTCCGGGTCTAAAGATGTCATAAACACAAAGGTTGTGAAATGGCGAGTTTTTGGTAGTTTTGTTCAGTAATTGGTTGCTCATACTACCCCATAAGAAAAACCAAGATGGCATCTTTTGGGCTGATAAATGAGCTGTCATGGCATCAACATCAGAGCCCGCTCGGGAGGCAGTAGCCTATGATTGCAGAGCCCAGAGGACTTGCCTGTGCCTCCTGAGTGCCTCCCCTGCTCAGCTCTATGCAGAAAAGTGCAGAGGGGAGTGTGCGAGTACAAATCACCTGTCAGCGCCAGCGAGATCTTTGCCATTTCTTCATGGCTATCCTTAACCCTCTCCACCCCCCATGGCTATCCTCAACCCTCACCCCATGGCTAACCTTATCCCTCTTCACCCCCCATGACTAACCTTAACCCTCCCCCCATGGCTAACTGTATACCTCCCCCCCATGGCTAACCTTAACCCTCCCCACCCCCCATGGCTAACCTTAACCCTCCCCCCGTGGCTAACTGTATACCTCCCCCCCATGGCTAACCTTAAGCCTCCCCACCCCCCATTGCTAACCTTAACCCTCCCCCTGTGGCTAACTTTATACCTCCCCCCATGGCTAACCTTAACCCTCCCCACCCCCCATGGCTAACCTTAACCCTCCCCCCCCGTGGCTAACTGTATACCTCCCCCCCCATGGCTAACCTTAACCCTCCCCACCCCCCATGGCTAACCTTAACCTTCCCCCCTTGGCTAACCTTAACCTTCCCTACCCCCCATGGCTAACCTTAACCTTCCCCACCCCCATGGCTAACCTTAATTCTCCCCACCCCCTATGGCTAACCATAACCCTCCCCCCATGGCTAACCTTAACCCTCCCCACCCTCCATGGCTAACCTTAACCCTCCCCCATGGCTAACCTTAACCCTCCCCACCCCCCATGGCTAACCTTCACATCCCTGCCGCCACAAAAAAAATAAGGTATTTGGTGATATATCTTTCCAATATGGGGAATCGTTTCTATCTTTTTGGATGTAGGGGCGGAATCTCCCCATAGCTGGCTCTTGCTCTTTTTCCTTCTTTTCTTCTCTAGAATCTTCCCTACTCTTCCCTACTTCTTTCTTTTTCCTTCTCGTTTTTCTACTCTTTTTATGGCTTTCTTTGGGTTATTTACGGCCTATGGGAAAACATGGTTGATGTGGTTTGTAACTCTTCTTTTTGGGTGCCACTATGGAGGAGGCCCACTGAATTATCATGAAAGAGAATCTGTAACTGAAAAAAAGGCTTCCCTCGTCCTCCTCCATCCCTCTGTCCAAACGCTGGGTCCCCACAAGTACGGCTAGGTGGATATTTACCTAACGCGATCCTGCGCAGGCGCAGTAGCGGCTCTTCATTTGGGTAAGGCAGAAATAGCTGAGCCTGATCGTATCCGCTTTACTGTGCAGACTAGAGATGTAGCGAACGGTTCGCCAGCGAACGGTTTCAGGCGAACTTTGGGGGTTCGCGTTCGCCTGGACCAAGCAAACTTTTGCGGAAGTTCGATTCGCCCCATAATGCACTATGAGGGTCAACTTTGACCCTCCGCATCACAGTCAGCAGGCACATTGTAGCCATTCAGGCTACACTAAGCCCTGGAGCCCCCCCCCCCCCCCCTTATATAAGGCAGGTTTGCTGGCCATGACACTCACTCGTGTGCCTGCTGCAAATAGACAGACTAGGGAGAGCTGCTGCAGACTTGTTCTCCTAGGGAAAGATTAGTTAGGCTCTTGGCTTGCTCCTGGCTGATTGTTATTGCTAAAATAGCACCCCTCAACAGCTCTTTTGAGAGCTCTAATGTTTTCCTAATGTGTTTTTTTTTTGTGTGTGTTGCTCACTGAATTATACAGCCCTATCTGTTGCAGCTGGACCTTGGTAATTGTTATTACTGTGCCAGCCAGGCCCTGCCTAACTATCTATACTGGGACACCTACCTATGCCTACCTAACTACTGGGGCACCGACTTACCTATACGGGGACACCTACCTACCTACCTATACTAGGGGACCTACCTATGCCTACCTACCTATACTGGGTCTCCTACCTATGCCTACCTACCTATACTGGGACTCCTACCTATGCCTAGCTAACTACTGGAACACCTACCTATGCCTACCTACATACAAGAAGATAATAAGGTCATTGCTTAATTGTGGACAGACCAAATTTGATCAGCTGGACAGTCACTGTTGTTCTATCATTGAGCTACCACAGCCCGGCGACCATATGGGCTTGAAAACCGCCACGGCCTACACTCTCGCCATGGTGCGCACGAGTCCAGCATGGCCGTCACTATGCAAACAGCTGTTTGCGGTGCGTTACACAGTGAGTTTGGTGTGTCAGTGTGTAGCAGTACTCTAAATACACTCCCTGATTGATGTATACCCATGCAAGATGTTTTTAAGCACTTTAGGCCTGCAATTTAGCATTCAATGTGATTTCTGCCCTTAAAACGCTGCTTTGCGTCACATCCAGATTTTTCCCCGGGACTTTTGGCATGTATCCCACTCCGCCGTACCCCCCTCCAGGTGTTAGACCCCTTGAAACATCTTTTCCATCACTTTTGTTGCCAGCATATTTTTTTCTATTTTTCAAAGTTCGCATCCCCATTGAAGTCTATTGGAAGGTGGAATAAACATTCCGCGAAAATCGGAGGTTCGCGACATCTCTAGTGCAGACGTGAGTCCTTTGTGCCTGTGCAGCAAAGCAGATACAATCAGGCTCGGCTATTTCCGCCTTAACAGAACGTAGAGCCGCTAGTGCGCCTGGGCAGGATCGCGGTAGGCAAATATATCACTGCTTGTCGGGAGGGGGGCGGTTTCAGGGGAGCCAGCGCTGGATTCCTCCAAGCTTCAGAAGTCAGGGAAGCCTCATTGAGACCCTGAGGCTTCCCCCTACCGAGGTAAGTGTCCCCCAGAGGGTTTTTTTGTTTGTTACAGGTTCTCTTTAAGGAGTGGAAATTAATTCAGTGGGTCCCTATGGTGGCACCAAAACATCTGCTAGAGGTAGGGGCTAGAGGCAGAGATTTTAAAACATAAAAGAATACAATGAAAGGTGAATGTTTAGTGTTAAAAGTTTCTAGCCTGGATCTCGCCGTTTACCTGCACGGGAGTTCAGCTCCAAAATGACAGCCTATTGAAATCAGTAGGCTGCTTCCAATTCTTTTACGTGAACAAAAAATAAAGCCTGTTGCAGTTTTTGGGACATTGCACCCGAAACCATTTTGCATCAGCACACGTGCTGCGTGACACTCAAGTGGAAATGAGGCCTTAGAGTTGGAGGGTACGGAAGGAAGGGAGATATCATTTTATATGTCACAAAGGGTACTTTTTAAGGGGATAGGTTAAAGCTGGTGGCAATAACTATGTAACTATGTATAGCTGAAATTTTAAAGCCATTGGGTATCAGTTTGTAAAAAATTTTTAAAATTACATATACATGTTAAATAATGTAGCTGCATGCACCTGTACTTGTTTTCGCTGCACCACCGGCCCCCGTTCGTTCAATATATCCCTAATTCCACCGGGTTTATATCCAAGATGGCTGCCGACCTTTGCTTCATCTTCCGGGTCGGCAGCCTCTTACTTCCTAAGGGTGCGCGTCCCTGGTACAGTGCGCACGTGCGCGCACGTCTACCGTCAAGCGCGCGCGCGTGCATTACATCACTGCAGTGCACAGTCTACGGAGCTGCCGCCTAGAAGTACATGTGAAGGTATGATAGGACCTTCACGCTGTGCGTACGATGACAGGCAGGCACGCACGAACAACATCACCCAGCTCTGCGCGCTCTTGTAATGAGCCGGGGAGACGCACATCTGCGGGAGCGCGACTGACAGGGAGGAGCAAAGGGGCGGAGATGACGGAGGAGTGACAGAGCAGGGCAAAGAAGCTCTGCCTCCTCTCTCTTGCCTTGAATATTCGACCAAAGTGGTTAAAGATTATAAACACTGATTGTAGGTGCCAGGGGCGTAGCAATAGGGGTTGCAGAGATTGCGACCGCATCGGGGCCCTTGGGCCAGAGGGGCCCCAAAGGACCCTTCCTCAACTGCAGTATTAGCTCTCTATTGGTCCTGTACTCATAATAATCACGTCTATAGATACTTTGAATAGTGGTATTATTAACAAACTGTTCCTCATCCCCTTCTTGCACTTCTGACACTGAAGTTGCCATTGGCAGGTTTTGATGCGCCGTATCAATTACTATGTATAGAGTGCTTGGGGGGCTCCATTGTAAAACTTGCATCGGGGCCCACATCTCCTTAGCTACGCCACTGGTAGGTGCAATCCTGCAGCAAAAATGACGGGAAAGGGATATAACTATAGAGGGCAATGAGGTAAGTGGTCCTCTATTACTAAAAACAAAAACAAAAAAACGGTAAACATTCACTTTAAGATATTGGCGCATATGCAATTAACTTTTTCTCCTGAGTTTTCTCCTACTCAAAATAAATTTGATAGTACTTTTTCATCAACTTTGGGTACGTTTTGAATTGTAAAGTGCTAAAAAATTAATTTAAAGAGAAGATGAAAATTATCTCCTAGATAACTCAGGTGAAAAAGTTAATTGCCTATGGGCCCTTGTCTGTAACTATATTTTTTTAGTTGATTCATCTTTATCTTAGTAACGGTAATAAAATTGTAAAATATCAGCTAGAATAATGAAAACGAAAATATATGTAAAGTCGTAATAAGCATAGTAAAACATTGGTAAATATTATCGATATTTTACTACAACTAAACCTAACCCTACTCTCACACGGAAGCCTTCCTCTACCCATACTGTACCCCAAGATCCCCCTGGTGGTGCTTAGCCTCAAGACCCCCCTGGTGGTGCCTAACCCTAAGGCACTCGTTCACATCATACGCGCTTCCGTGCGGATATGGAAGCGCGTATGATGTGCTGAAACGCAGGAACGGCAGAAGGGCATAGACTGCCCTTCTACCGTTCACATCTACGGCGCTGCGCAGCAGTACGATACGCTAGGAAGCGCTTGCGTACTGCTGCCTGCATTTTGCCCGGAAGCGCAGAGCTGATCCCATCACTGTCAATGGATGGGATCAGCAGCTCAGCGGGCAGCAGCGCAGATGGCGTGCGATCGGATGCACTGCATTCGGATCGCATGGCCATCTGCGCTCCTCAGATGTGAACGAG
Source organism: Hyperolius riggenbachi (assembly GCF_040937935.1). NCBI lineage: Eukaryota > Metazoa > Chordata > Amphibia > Anura > Hyperoliidae > Hyperolius > Hyperolius riggenbachi. The sequence continues at coordinate 257,175,084 of NC_090653.1, forward strand.
GCCTAAGACCCCACTTTCTGACTCCTAATCCTAAAACCCCCTTCCTGACCCCTAACTCTAAAACCCCCATTTCTGACACCTAACCCTAAGACCTCCTTCTTGACCCCTAACCCTAAAACCCCCTCTTCCTTGCACCTAACCCTAAAACCCTTTTCTGATGCCTAAACCTAAAACCCCTTTTCTGATGCCTAACCCTAAAACCCTCCTCCTGATGCTTAACCCTAAAACCCCCCTTCCTGATGCCTAACCCTAAAATCCCCCTTCCTGACACCTACCCCTAAAACCTTCCATCCTGTTGCCTAACCCTGAAACCCTCTTCCTGACACCTAACACCCCCTTTTTCCGCTGCAAATAACGTTAACACAAAAATCGATACATTTCTAAGATAAAGTTCAAAAGGATAATTTACGATATTATAATTCTCAAAATAAATTTCAAAACGATATTTATCAAAACAAATCTTTGGCGCCCAATAGCCAATATTTTGCATTAGCGTATGGGGCACCCATATAGTCCATTAGCCCCAGGCGCCCACATTTCCTGATTCTGATGCTGGTAATGACATCTTGTTACAAAGAGAAGAAGAGGAAGAGTTTGTCATAATCAATAAGCAGGAGCCCCCGCTTATATATGTGTACACACATACCGTATTTCAAGACATCTGTACATATGATGTAAATGTGTGTAAATAGATTACAGTTAAAGACATATATAAAAGTGTATATTATATATATATATATATATATATATATATATATATATATATATATATATATATATATATATATATATATATATATATATATATATATATATTATATTACTAATATTATAAATGCGAAAGTTTGAAAGTTTGTATGTTTCAGATTTTAATGACATTGGCACACACATAGTACATTATCTGTAGTAAAGCATAGGATATTTTTTATCCCCATAACCAAAAAGTGGATGGAGACAAATACAAATTTCCCTGGGAAAATGTAAACTGCAGCAATTCTTACACTGTTAATGGCAGGGTTCTCAAACTTTGCACAGCTGGTTACTGGGTGACTGAGATTAATATTCAGGAAAATGGGTGGAGCCTGAAAAATCCAATCAAAATTCACTTATTGATTTTCAAGGGGAATATTTAATTGCTGCCATTCTTGCACTGTTATTGGCACAAGCCTCAAGCCTGGTACAGTTGGTCATTGGGTGACTGGGGTTCAAATTCAGAAAAGGGGGTGGAGACACAAACAGCCAATCAGATTTGTTTCATTTCAATGCAAATTATTGATGCTAAAGACCACAAAGCTAACAAAGTTGGTCACGCTTTTTGCTTAAATGTAAATAAATGCTGAGAATGTGTTTTTTTCCCATAATAATGCCTCTTGTACATCGTCTTATTATCTTTTGGGAGACACCTATGTCATTTCCCCATCAAGAAATTACTTGCTGGTTGAATAAAATTAACTTTAACCACTTTGTCCACAGGTCAGTATATATATACGTCCTCTGGGACTTCATCTAAGCCACAGGTCAGTAGATATACGTCCTCTGGGACTTCATCTAAGCCACAGGTCAGTAGATATACGTCCTCTGGGACTTCATCTAAGCCACAGGTCAGTAGATATACGTCCTCTGGGACTTCATCTAAGCCACAGGTCAGTAGATCTACGTCCTCTGGGACTTCATCTAAGCCACAGGTCAGTAGATCTACGTCCTCTGGGACTTCATCTAAGCCACAGGTCAGTCAGTAGATCTACTGGCCTGTCCAGAAGCAGTGCTGTGCAGGATTGGGCTTGCTCCTGTGCACATTTCTGGCACTATCTGATGCAGGACTAATTGGTGAACGGGAATATATGTTTCCTGAGCTAATGAGATTGATTTTTACTATTAAAAATGCTTTTATTTTCTCATTCATAGTGAAAAACACACTCAGCAGCATTATTTCAGAATCAAATATCTTCACCATAAATTGTGACCGGAACATAATGTAAGTTTTGTGATAAGCAGTAAGAATAGCCAAATAAAATTTGTGTTTTTTTATCTACAGTAGCACTTTTTATTTTTAAACTGGAATTGGTAAAACTGAGAAATAATGTGTTTTTTTTTTCTATTTTTTCTTTGTTTTCCTATTAAGATTCATAGAAAACAAAACTATTTGAGGGAAAAAAAATACAATGAAAGCCTAGTTTGTCTTGAAAAAAACAATATATATTTCATTTCTGTGTCATAAGTAGGGATAAAGTTATTTCTGATTAATTAGGGACATGGCTAAACTGTCAAAACTGCTCAGGTCAATAAGTTGAAAACAAGGTCTGGATGCGAAGTGGTTAAGTTAAAATTTGCCAAGGGTATGAATAATAATGGGCAGCACTGTATATATATATATATATATATATATATATATATACTGTATATATATATATATATATATATATATATATATATATATATATATATAATATATATTATATACACAGTATATATATATATATATATATATATATATATATATATATATATATATATATATATATATATATATATATTATTTTTTTCTCTTGGTTGAAATGTATATACTGTATGTATGTGTACATGCAAATTGACCGTAGCCATAGTTACTTACGACAGGTACTCAAAATCGTAACATAGTTTGAATTTCTATTTGTAATTAGAATTACGATGATAATTACAGAAATTATGACGATGTGTAGTCTTAATTGGCCATTACAACCATCACTAGTAGTATTTCTTTAAAGGGAACCGAATAAAATTATTTAAGACATACACATGATGTACCTGCAAATAAATATTACATACTTACCTCGCTGTCAGTTCCTCTCAAAAGCTCATCATTTTCTTCTTATGACGATCCCTTCCAGTTTTGACAGGATTTTTGTCAGAACTTAAATATATCAGTTGCTGTCAGTTACAACTGAAAGGACAACTTATGAGCAAGGTAATGTCCATGTTTCCCTATGGCTCAAGTAGGCGATATTACGGTTTGTACTGACCAGTGTGCTGACCAGGAAGCTGTTATGGGACAATGGGCATTTTAAAAATGGAGGTCAGAGAATTCCATTGATCCCAGTGGACAAACAACTCAGGAGAGGAGAAAGAGATTAATGAGTAGAATACACAGGAGGTAAGTATGACCTGTGTATGGTTATTTTGACTTTTAATTTTCAGTTCAGGTTTGCTTTAAGGTGGGATGTTGAAGACCACTGACCTGAGTTTTCTCAGAAGCTATATATTTTCATCTTATCTACAAAATGACTTTTTTTGCACCTATGAATTACAAAAGTACTAAAAAGCAGGTAAACGGGTAGAATCAATCTTTGAGTCATTTCTTGCTTTCTGGGGGCTTAAATTGCATTGATAATGTGTAAAAACAGCTCCTGTGAGAAAACTCAAGAGAAAGGACAATCGTATAAAGGCAATCGTTGCCAGTCAGTGAGTGTTCTGATGAGAGGTTAGGTTAAAGTTAGGTGGCGTGGCGTATTCCTTTGAGTGGGAGAATAAAGTTAGGTGAAAGTTGTAATGGTGGGATGGGGGGAGGGGGGGAAATGTCGAGGCCACCATAGAAAGCAGCGAGTCCTAGCCAAAACATTAGATAAAAGTGTACTGCATGCTCAAAACCCGGCATCAGCGTCTAAAGTAACTGTGCCAAGACCACACCCAACCAGCCTGCTTGTAGGAGCTTGCAGGGCGCTGCCTTCTGCAGACTACAGTTAAAGGTTTGTGGCCACCGTTAGGGTCGACACCCCAAATCTAAGAAAATCTTGTTCTCACCCCAACCTTATATCTAGTATTTTATCCTGATTCAGGGTTTTCAGCTGTCATGAGCAATTAGTATTCTTTTGATAATCTGTACTCAGAATGCACAATTTCTGCAAAGCGTTCACTTCATCTTAAAGTGTACCTGAGATGGCACAACAGGGCATATTTATACCTGGAGCTTCCCTCCAGCCCCATGAGGGGAGTGGTGTCCCTCACTGTCCTCTCTGGTGTCTTCTAATCCTCGGGGCGTAAGCAATAGGGGTTGCAGAGGTTGCGACTGCATCTGGGCCCTTGAGCCAGCAGGTCCCCGAAGGGCCCTCCTTCAACTACAGTATTAGCTCTCTATTGGTCCTGTGCTCATAATCACTTCTATAGATACTTTGAATAGTAGTAATCATTAACTAGCTGTTCCCCATCCCCTTCTTGCACCTCTGACATTGTAGTTGCCATTGGCAGGTTTTGGTGCGCCGTATCAATTGTTATGTACAGAGTGCTTAGGGGGCCCCATTGTAAAACTTGCATCAGGGCCCACAGCTCCTTAAGCTACACCACTGCCTCCCCGGTAATCTGGCCAGTCGTGCACTCCTGCCCATGCGCGGCCCAGCCCCCACCACGCTCCCATGACCAGGAACTTTCTGCACTTGCATGATGGGGGGTGCGCACATGGCCGAACTGCACATGCACAGAAGAGCGAGGCTGGTCGGGTTACCGGGAAGGATTAGAAGATAACGGGTGCGGGCAGAGAGGACGGTGAGGGAGCCCACACACCTCATGGGGATGGAGGTTTCCTTTAAAGCCCACCTGGAACAGATAATTAAGAGAAATCTCCACAATGAGAACTCAGACGGCAATAAATGCTCAACGGGTACTAGAATTTTTGTGTTCTATCCAGACTTTCCAGCTTAATCCAGTTCAAGCACATGGCAATATTCTACCCACTACTTTACATTTCTTACATAATACTCCAAAAACAGATGGAATTTTTCGAGGCGCGGCCGCGTCATTAATATTCCTCTATAATGCGATTGGATTAATATTCTTCTGAATGCGCTTGGTGCATCTGTCAGGAGATGAAAGTGCTGCCTGGGCTTCATGAGGCCCAATTAAGAAATCTCCCCTCTTAAGAGAAGATTGTGGCGCTTATGACTGCGAGGCGCGTAATCTGCCAAAGCGACCGACCCCACCTTCCTGGACAAGTCCTCGCAGCCCCTAAACATGTCACAATAGAATTCCTCCTGCATTCCGAGCCGCCACAGCTGTCGCTAAGAGGTGTTATTTTTCTTCCACAACAACCCCCGGGCTATGAGTTGTGAAGCTACAATCTGCTGAAGAACATGATCCCCGGACCAACCGGTCCGACCGGTCTTCTGGAGAGGAAATCCAAAGCTGGAGGCTACTCTTAGCCACAGAGGAGGAATGTCTGTGTGTGTCATTCTATAGAACAAAGTCAAATCTCCCCTCCGGGCTTCTGGAGAGAACAATCAGCTTGTCTGAGGCCTCTTCAACTTCAAACGCACAGGAGGCCCAGCAAGACAAAAGCCATCTTGTATCATGTAGAATAGGCTTCATCATCATGCAAAGGCCTGCAGAAGAGGGGGGAGGAGATTATCTTGCTGCCTATAGACAGCCAGTGATGAAATTGAGTGATATAGCTACAGTAAACACAATTATAAGGCTCATCAAGAATATCTGAATGAAAAGCCTTAGCCAGCAGGTGTGAGGGATGAAGCTAAAGGCATGATGGGGAATCAAAGGTGTGAATGAAGACTTTTATAGAAGAGCACTTAGAGGCCACAATAAAATTAGGCCATCTGGTAAATGATTATACAGCCAGCCCATCATTTAGCATTGAAGGCAATAAGGGAATTGTCCTTATAAGGGTCTCCAGTCCATACGTCACACGATTTTGCAGGCCGATTGACCTTTCAATCCAATCATTTTATCAGATCTGAGGAGAATTCATACCGCAACATGGCTGAAGATCTTTGTTGCAAAGGCTTGATTGGGATATGCGTCGGTAATGGTATTCAATTTCCCGATGACCGGCGGACCCCCGGCCAGTGTCCCCCATGAGTGTATGGTTCCCCACCTGGAGCCCGTGGGCAGTGTTGAAGGCTCACGCTGGCACGAATCCTACCAACCTCCGCAGCCCGGCGTTACTGCAAGTGCCTGCACCAGTGCAAGTGCCAATGGCCCATGTAGTGACATCACTACATGCACTGGTGTCAAGTGGTACAGACGCTCATGTTGACACCGGTCAGAGGAGGCGGCCAAGATTCACACCGGTGTGTGACGGTTGAGCCTGCAACACTCCACATGGGCACTGAGGGCGCACGCACGCACGCACACACTACACACACACACACACACACACACACACTTAAAAGGAACCATAGACGAACCTAGTCGAAAAATGAAAGATAGAGGTCATACATACCTGGGGCTAAAATAAAATAATAATAATTAGCAGCCTTTTTTCAGCCGCATGATGACAAATATAAAATATTTTACATTTATTGGAGGAACCCCTCCCTTCCTTTCACATTGCCAGGACAGAATCCGGCAAACTGGTGGAGTAGGTGGTGTCCAGCAAAGGAGGAATTGCTAATGGCTGCCACCTGTATAATCCTAGTTATGAAAAGAGAAGGGTGAAAAGCATGCACTGAAATGCTCATAGGCTTGAAGGAGTGTTTATTTATCTTTGTATGTGTCAGAGTGGTGCAACTAAATATTCTGAATTAAAAAAAAATGTTTGGTTTGGGTCCGCTTTAAACTTTAGAAATCAAATCTTGGCTGTTGTCAAATATTTCACCTAAAGGAATATTGCAAAAACCAAGCACCTCATTCCCTCAGGCGTTGTTCACATCTAAAATCGCAATCGCTGAGGCCAGCATTTTGCGATTTTGTGTTTTTTTCCCCCTCCCGGCGCTTACTTTCGCAGACCGATTTGTTTTTTCACTTCCTGACGCAAGGGGCTTCCGCCATCCGCTCAGATCGCTCCCACGCCACTGTCCTCCTCTGCCCGTAGCTTTGGGAACCGGGTCCCGTCATTTACGTCAGTCGGGACCAGTGTACGCAGAAGTGCGCCCCCTACGTATCTCTCCAGTGGCTGCTGGAGAGATACGCAAATAGCGCACTTCTCTTACGTAGACTGGCCCCGACTGACGTAAGTAAGCGATTTAGAAGCGATTTCATGAGCGTTTTCTGACAATTTTAAAAAGTGTCTGCTTTTTGCCAGCGATTGTGTAGCGATTTGCGATTAGCGTTTTTAATTTTGATTGGTCCTTTCAATTAATTTTAATTTTTTACAGTGTGCAGTAATTTAAAAATGCCAGCAAATCGCTCTGTATAGCGATACTTTACATTGCAGAACCGCTAACGCAAACGCTAAGGCCTCCTTTCCACAAACTGTTGATAGGCAGTGAAAAGCCTCTCAAACTCTCACAACTGCTCACTGCTGCCTGGTAACTGCTTGTTGCTGCCTGGTAACTGCTCACTGCTGCCTAGTAACTGCTTGCTTGCTGAGCACACAGCTCAACAGTCCAGGGAAAAGAGGCCTAATGCTCAAAAAATGCTGCATGTCCTGCGTCAGGGGTATAGCAATAGCCATAGCAGCCCAGGTGGTACTTAATGTATTCACCATTAACTTTCTTGTGTTTCTCCACCCTTTGACTTTGCCCGTTTTCCACGGACAGTTGAACTGTGTGCTCAGCGAGCAATTGCCAGGCAGCAGCGAGCAGTTGTGAAAGTTTGAGAGGCATTTCTCTCTGTCTCTGTTTCACCAGCTGTCCGTGGAAAAGAGGCCTTTTGCTGCCTAAGGCAAACTTGTGAGGAAGCCGCCCCTTCAGTGGGCAGCATTGCAGGAAGTGACGTGAGCGGTGGAACGCAGTGCAGGATCCAGGAAGTAGGCGAGCCATTGCGCTCCCAGCTGCCTGGCTGAACTAACTGAATTTTAAGCAAATCGCTGGAGGGGGAGTCCCAAGTAAGGGAGGCGGGGGGGGGTCCGACCCCACTCCCCGCCCTTGTGCCCGCTGCTCCCCCTTCCTGGCTGCTACTTTCTCCAGCTTGGCAGCCCCACCACCCATGGCCTGGCTCCACCCCCCAACTTTCGCCACCTGAGGAACCTGCCTCACCCCGCCTCATGGGTGGCCCAGGGCTGGGCCTTAGTCTCAGTACCCAGGAACTATGTGCAGTGTTGATTGCATGAGAATGTAAATTTCCCAATTAAATCATATCTACAGGGTAAAAGCAGGTGGCATTGCTTGAGAGTGCCTATATCGGAGGGCCTCATGATCTCTAGCTATGCTACTGTCCTGCATTAGCGATTTTGTTATTCGCAATCGCTCCAGTGGAATTTGGCCCATCCATTAACATTAGCTGAGCGTTTAGGGAGCGATTTAAAGCGCTAGCGATTTCCCTAAACGCTCAAAAAATTGCTCTAGTGGGTTGTAGCCCTCAAGAGTGGCCAGTACATTACTCCTCCCTTACCAACCTTAATTATGGCTACCTCCGTTTCCTCTGCATCCCTTTCTTTGTGCCGGGTGCATCGTGTGCATGCAAGTTTGTAATTCTTAGGCCTCTTTTCCATGAACAGTTGAGCTGTGTGCTTGGCAAGCAGTCACCAGGCAGCAGTGAGCAGTTACCAGGCAGCAGTGAGCAATTACGGCAGCAGTGAGCAGCTGTGAGGCCCGGTGCACACCAAAACCTGCTAGCAGATCCGCAAAATGCTAGCAGATTTTTTAAACGCTTTTTTTTATTTTTATGAGGCAATTTGCTAGCGTTTTGTGGATTGCTGCTGTGGATTTCAGTGTAGCATATTTCATATATTGTTACAGTAAAGCTGTTACTGAACAGCTTCTGTAACAAAATCGCCTGGCAAACCGCTCAGATCTGCCGTTTTTCAGAGCGATTTGCGTTTTTCCTATACTTAACATTGAGGCAGAAACACCTCCGCAATCCAAAGAATGCCTCACCCCGGGAGTATGCGTTTCTGCAAAACGCCTCCCGCTCTGGTGTGACCCACACATTACCCTAGCGTATCCGCAGCGGCAAGCGGCTGCAAAAACGCCTGAAAACCCGCTCGGTGTGCCCCAGCCCTGAGAGTTTGAGAGGCATTTTACTGCCTATCAACAGTCCGTGGAAAAGAGGCCTTAGTGAACAGCACATGTGCAGAATACCAACAGCAACAGACAGGAATTAGCATAAGCCATAGCTGCGACCCTGCCTAGTCGAAGCTTTAAAGAGGAACTCCAGTGAACATTTTTACTGTTGGCAGGTGATGTAGCTCAGAGCAGGGACAAGGTCCTCCAGCACCCAAGGCTGAGACACCAAAGTGCGCCCCTCCATCCCTCCCACCCCAGCCGTCACACACTGATTGCTATTAGACTAAGAGGGCCACAGGGCCCACAACCTCCCCAACACCTTAATATCTAGTTATCTGGCTTGCAGCCACTGCTATGTATCCCCTTTTCTTATTTCTTTTTGCTTCATACACAATTAGGAATGACAGCTGAATGAATTGTGCGCCCCCTCCTACACTGTACCCTGAGGCTGGAGCCTCTCCAGCCTATGCCTCGGCCCGGCCCTGATGTAGCTGCTGCATGGTTTTTGGCAGTTGGAAACAGCTGTAAACAGCTTTTTCCCACAATGCAGCAAGGTTCACAGACAGGAAACTGCCAGGAGTACCACGGTCCTCAGAGTTTCTTGTGGGAGGGGTTTCACCACAATATCAGTCATACAGCGCCCCCTGATGGTCTGTTGTGAAAAGGAATAGATTTTTCATGTAAAAGGGGGTATCAGCTACTGATTGGGATAAAGTTCAATTCTTGGTCGGAGTTTCTCTTTAAGGCCTCCTGTCCATGGACTGTTGAGCTGTGTGCTCAGCAAGCAGTTACCAGGCAGAAGTAAGCAGTTATCATGCAGCAACAAGCAGTTACCAGGCAGCAGTGAGCAGTTGAGAGAGTTTGAGAGGCATTTCACTGCCTATCAACAGTCCATGAAAAGGAGGCCTTAAAGCGGTCCTGAACCCAGTACTTCTGCTCTAAAAGATACACAATAGCATACATAAAAACATTTCTTTGTTACAGCTGATACAGATCCTGCAATAGATCTGCAATGTATCTACCTGCCGCTTTCATGAAAGCAGACATAGGGTTAACATCCTGTGTTTACAAATCAGCTGCTCTGCTGAGGCAGCCAGATCACACAGCTGAGAGATCAAATTACAGTTGTGATTAGTCACAGATGAGGGGAAATTATACAAAGGGTGCATTTCTCTCTGTTTTCTATTTAGAGAGTTTAGCCTGTCTTTCTGTCCCGTGCAAGAGTTCAGGTCCACTAGACACAGTAGAGGAGACCAGAGGAAAGTGAGGGGCCTCAAAGCTTACATGGGACTGAAAGAAGCCCCAGGTATGGCGAAATCAGCTTTTTTGTTTTATTTTACCGGTTACAGTGTGCTTTCAGGCTGCTTTCACAGTGGGACGTTACAGGCGCACGTTAGTGCAGCCTGTAACGCAGCCCAACTCAGAGGTGCCTGGCTCTTCTACTGACCACATATGCTATTGCTCCGTTGTTATTGCCTGATGAAGCGTGATCAAACCTGCGAAACGCGTTGCATATTTGGAGTTCATAAATAAAATATATTGACTGTGTTTACTACAGTCGTTGTGTGTCTACTTGGAGGAGGTAAGTCCACCACTACCTCCTCTATTTACCAAGAATTTGGTTTTTAAGCTCATTTAGCTTCCTTTTATCCTTTTGGCGCCTCTGTTCTCCTGCATGAAAAATCAATGGGCTGTTCACAGTGCCACGTTGCGTTACAGTGTAACGTTGCACGTTCAATGAAAGTGCAGCATGCTGTGCGTTATACGTGGTTTTAGCTGCGTTAGACTGTTTGCACATGCTCAGTAATGTTTTTTTTTTTTTGCAGGAGAGGAGGAGGGTAGAGTCCGCTATTGTGCATAGCCACATGGCTAATTAATATGCACTGCACTGCAGTGTTTACTTCCTGGAGCAGCCGCTTATTGGCTGGCAGAACCACGTGATGCGGAGTGTTCCGATCACGTGGTCTCCACAGTCTTTTGACGCATGCGCTGTTTTCGTTCTACCACTATTGAATGAAAACGGCGCACCAAGAGACGGATAACGCGCCTCTTGGTAACGTCCAAATTTAACCCCACCAAGCGTTGCGTTAGGCGGACGTTATGGGATTATAACATCGCCTCTAACGCAACGTCCCTGTGTGAAAGAGCCCTAAAAGGATACCCGAGGTGAGAGGGATATGAGGGCTGCCATATTTATTTACTTTTAGGTCACATTCACAGTGGCACATTGCGGAGCTGCATTATAAAGTCTTATAACGCAGCTTACCGCACTGCAATGATAATCCTATGGGCCGTTCACAGTGTAACGTTGTCGCGTTGAAAAATGTTGCGTTATGGTAACTCACTGCTTGCAGTGTGTTAACTCTGTTGCGACTTTAACGCCGCGTTAAACTGCAACGTGCCACTGTGAATATGCCCTCAAACAATACCAGTTGCCTGGCAGTCGTCCCGATCCTCTGTCTCTAATACTTTTAGGCTAGTCACACACCAGGACGTTGCGTTTAGGGGACGTTATAGGGCACATAACGTGCCCCTAACGCAACGCCTGGTGCTCTCTGGTGTGGACGTCGGAGTGAGCCGCGTTGTGCAGCTCACTCTGGCGTCCGTGATGCGTACTCTTGGACGCATGCGGCATCACGTGGTCTCACCCGGCCAGTCGCCGGCGCACAGAGCGGCCGCTCAAGGAAGTAAACACTGCACGTCACTGAGTGCAGTGAATATTAATTAGCCATGTGCCCGGCCGCTCTCCCCTCCTCCCCAACATGACTGAGCATGTGCAAACAGTCTAATGCGGCTTAGCCGCGGAGAACGCACAGCATGCAGCACTTTGCTGCGTTACAATGTAACGCAACGTGGGCATTGTGAACAGCCCACTTGTGTTACATTGCTGTGCGTTGGGGGAGCGTTACAGGCTGCACTAACGTGCGCCTGTAACGTCCCTGTGTGCAAGAAGCCTTAGCCATAGACCCTGAACAAGCATGCAGCAGATCAGGTACTCAGCTGACTCAGGTTTTACTGGATTAGCCATATGCTTGTTCCAGGGTTTTGACTCAAACACTACTGCAGCCAAAGAGACCAGCAGGGCTGCCATGCAACTGGCATTGTTTACAATGAAATAAATATGGCAGCCTTTATATCCCCTCTCACCTTATCTCTAGGGTAGGAACACAGTAGGCAATATCACTATTCCACTATGTGCTATGAAAAACGCATATGCGATTCTGCCTAGTGTGTTCCTACCCTTAAAGGGAACCTGAAGTTAGAGGTATATGGAGGCTGTCATATACATTATATTTCCTTTTAAACTGCCAGGCAATTGGTATTGTTTAAAATGAAATAAATATGGCATCCTCCATATCCCTCTCATTTCAGGTTCCTTTTAGGCTACTTACACACCAGGATGTTGCGTTTAGGGGACGTTATAGGGCACATAACGTGCCCCTAACGCAACGCCTGGTGGTGTTGGAGCAGGAAGCTACCAAGAGCCGCCTTACAAGCAGCTCTTGGTGCGCCTGCTCTGTTGGAGGTGCTGCGGAGACCACGTGAGCGGAGCTCTCCGCATCACATGGTCCCGCCAGCCAATCAGCAGCCGCTCCAGGAAGTAAACACTGCAAGTGCAGTGAATAATAAGTAGCCATGTGCCTGGCTACGTAGCGGCCTCTCCCCGCCTCCTCTCTGCCCCTAAAATAAAAAAACACCCCTACTGAGCATGTGCAAACAGTCTGATGCGGTTTAGCCGCGTATAAAGTACTGCATGCAGTACGTTGATCTTGACATGAATCATTACTGTGTAACGCAACGTGGGCACTGTGAACAGCCCATTGATTGATCATTGCTGTGCGGTGGGGGTGCGTTACAGGCTGCTCTAACGTGCGCCTGTAACGTCCCACTGTGAAACCAAATTCATTAGATTAGCACAGATTAGATAATTTTTCTCCAATGAATGCCATTAAGAAATACACTGTCACCATCTAGTGTTCAAATAGCAGAATGCAACAAAGTAGTTATTTCCCTGCAAACATGCAGTAATCACAAGGATACAAACCAATACGATAACAGGAATACGCCTTTCTGAGGTTCAGAAGGAAGGCTTCTCCCAGAAACAACCCTGGAGAGTAACAATTTATCACAGGAACATCACTGATACATTTCATCATTCAAAAAGCAACCCACCATCACTATGCACAAACAGGAGATTCTCCCAGCATATACTGTAAATCTTTACTGAGCCAGGAAGTGAAAGCTGTGTTAGCAAATAAAAGTCAGTAGATGCCATTCAGCTATGGTTGTCTTGAAGCACAACTGCAACAAGAGGGATATGGTTGCTGCCATTTTTATTTCCTTTTAAAGGACACCCACTGTGCTTCCCCTGCTGAAAAAACCCTCACTCGACCCATCCCTACCCTCAAACTACCGCCCAATCTCCCTCCTTCCCTATGCTTCTAAACTCCTCGAACGCCTAGTCCACCTGCGCATTACCCAATACATCAACACCAATGCCCTACTTGACCCCCTACAGTCTGGATTCCGACCTGCGCACTCAACTGAAACAGCCCTCGCCAAGGTGGTCAACGACCTTACCCTTGCCAAGGCCAAAGGCTGTTATTCCATCCTGCTCCTCCTTGACCTCTCTGCAGCATTTGACACTGTTGACCACTCCCTCCTCCTCCAATCACTACAGTCCATGGGCATCCATGGGCTTGCCTTGGCCTGGATCTCCTCCTACCTATCCAATCGCTCCTTCACCACTTCCTTCAATGGCTCCTCCTCAACTCCTGCCCCCCTTTCAGTTGGGGTCCCCCAGGGCTCTGTTCTAGGCCCCCTTCTTTTCTCCATATACACTTCCTCAATTGGCAAGCTTATCTCCTCCCTGGGCTTCAAGTACCACCTTTATGCAGATGACACTCAGATTTACCTCCATACCCCCGATCTCTCAGCCACCACCATAAACAAGGTCTCCTCGTGTCTCTCAGCAATTTCCTCCTGGATGTCAGCTAGGTTCCTAAAGCTTAACCTAGACAAAACTGAGCTCCTGATCCTTCCACCCCATGCTGCTGCACCCATCCCAGGTTTCCACCTCACAATCGACAACACAACCATTCTCCCTACCTCCCAGGCCCGCTGCCTGGGTGTCACCTTGGACTCTGACCTCTCCTTCATCCCACACATCCAAAACATCACAAGAGCCTGCAATTTCCACCTCCGTAATATCTCCAAGATCCGCCCATTCTTAACCCCGGACACGACCAAACTGCTCATCCATGCCCTCATCATCTCCCGCCTTGATTACTGCAACTCACTCCTTTCTGGCCTCCCCCTGAAACGCACTGCCCCCCTTCAATCAGTGATGAACGCGACTGCAAGACTCATCCATTCTTCGCACCGCTCTGCATCCACATCTCCCCTTTGTGAATCCCTGCACTGGCTCCCTATCCGTCTCAGGATAAGTTTCAAGATTCTATGCCTGGCGTATAAATCTGTGCACAAAACATGCCCTACCTACATCTCGCAGCTTGTTCACAAGTATACACCAGGTCGCCCCCTCCGTTCCTCCAACGACCTTCGCCTCACCACCCCGCGCATTTCACACTCCCATGCCCGCCTGCAGGATTTCTCAAGAGCTGCCCCCACCCTCTGGAATGCCCTTCCACCACCCATCAGACTTGCTCCCTCTTTCAACACATTCAAGCAAGCCCTCAAAACCCACCTCTTTATGATGGCCTACCCACCTCCTACCACACAGTAACTCTCTAAGGAATATTTAACAGCCCCCCCCCCCCTAGTGTTTCCACCCCTCCCTTTAGATTGTAAGCCTCTGGCAGGGTCCTCCACTCCCTAGTGTAATCTACAGGATCATGTGCTCCTGTCCTATGACAGCCTGTACTTGTATTACTGGGCCTACCTAACCAGTCCATATTGCATGATCATGTATTTTGTACAATTTGTATGTATAACTTTGTTCTATGTGTATAACCCTATGTATGTCATCCTTGTATCATTGTATATATTTATTGTCCAGCGCTGCGTAATATGTTGGCGCTTTATAAATACAATAAATAATAATAATAATAATAATAATAAGGTGACATGTGTGACATGATGAGATAGACTTGTGTATATACAGTGCGAAGCACACACATAACTAGGCTGTGTTCCTTTTTTACTTTCTCTGCCTGAAAGAGTTAAAAATCAGGTATGCAAGTGACAGTTTCTGTCTGTGTCAGGACTGGGTCGGACTATAGCGTAACCCTCACTGATAAGTAATTACAGCCATAAAACTATTTCCTGGCAGAAAATGGCTTCTGAGAGCATTAAAGAGATAGAAAGGGTCAACAGTTCATAGATTTTAGCTTTTGCATAGTTCAATAAATGTGTCATTGAGAAGAGGCCATGAAACAGAAAAATGTAAACAGATTTAAATATAAAATAAAACTGTGGGATAACAAAAAAAATCATTTTTAGGAGAAGGAGGGTAGGTACAATTGTTTATTTCATAATTTTTTTCAACTCGGATGTCCTAAGCAATACCAATTGCCTGGCTATCCAGCTGATCCTCTGCCTCTAATACTTCTAGCCACAGACCTTGAACAAGCATGCAACACAGGTGTTTCTGACATTATTGTCAGATCTGACAAGGTTAGCTGCATGCTTGTTTCTGGTGTAATTCAGACACTACTGCAGCCAAATAGATCAGCAGGGCTGCCAGGCAACTAGGATTGTATAAAAAGAAATAAATGTGGCAGCCTCCATATTCTTCTCACTTCAGTTATCATTTAAACAATACCACATGCCTGGCAGCTCTGCTGATCTATTTGGCTGCAGAAGTGTCTGAATAACACCAGAAACAAGCAGGCAGCTAATCTTGTCAGATCTGACAATAATGTCAGAAAACATCTGATCTGCTGCATGCTTGTTCAGGGTCTATGGCTAAAAGTATTAGAGGCAGAGGACTAGCAGGGCAGCCAGGTAACTGGTATTGTTTATAATTATATTAGGGGCACCCACTAGCGGCGGAAGTTTGGAGTTGCTATAGGCACCCATTTAAAGGACACCCAAAGTGAAAATAAACATAGAAATAAACAATTGTATCTATCCAGGAACTGGCACTCACATACCTGATTTTTAACTCTTTCAGGCAGAGAAAGAAAAAAAGGAACACAGCATAGTTATTAGTGTGCTAGGCACTGTACATACACATGTCTATCTCATCATGTCACATGTCACCTCGGGTATCCTTTAAATAGCGTCTATTTCAATGGGCGCGCCTATGCTAGTGCCCAAATTTCCTGCTTCCAGTCATGTGACCTCCACGCAGGGGTGTAACTACATTAATGCTAGGTACACACTATGAGATTTTCTGGCAGATTTACTGTCAGATCGATTATTTCCAAAATGGCCGATCTTATTTCTGATCGATTTCCGAGCATTTTCCGATTGATTTCCTAGTGAATTGAACAGAAAACGGTCAGAAATCGATCGGAAATCAGATCAGACATGTTGGATTAATCGATCTGACAGTAAATCTGCCAGAAAATCTCATAATGTGTACCTAGCGTTAGAGGGGATCAGCAGGGCTGCTAGGCAATTTGTATTGTTTAACCCCTTAAGGACCGCGATGTTAACCCCCCCCCCCCCTAAAGACCAGGCCATTTTTCTCAAAATGGGCCGCTGCAGCTTTAAGACCTCGCTGCAGGGCCGTACAACTCAGCACAAAACTGATTTCCCCCCCCCCCCTTTTCTGCCCACCAACAGAGCTTTCTGTTGGTGGGGTCAGATCGCCCCCAGGTGTGTTTATTTATCTTTTTGTAAATATTTATATATTTTTTTTTATTAAAAGAGGATGATTTTGGGGGGGGGGGGGGGGGGGGCTCCTCGGTCGCCTCTAATTTGTTGTTAGCGGAAGGAGAGGGATGAAGACCGCAAGTAATAATTCAGTTACAGAATATGTTAATGCTATGATAATGTATGTTAATGTGTTATGCTAATCTGTTACTTATATTTTGTGAATGGTTTTTGGTTTAAATAACGGTTTTTATGCTTGTTTTGTGTTAAGAGCTGTGGCCGACATTCCAACAGAATTACGGAGTTATCTAATTACAGTATTTAGAGTGAATGGAGTATAGGGATGTTTGGTCATTATATATATATATATATATATATATATATATATATATATATATATATATATACATACATATATATATACATATACATATACATATACATATACATATACATATATATATATATATATATATATATATATATATATATATATATATATATATATATATATATATATATATATATATATATATATAGGGATGGGGACTGAGTTATGTTTTGGTGGGTGGCAGTGGTGAGAGTAGTTGTTAGTAAGGTGAATAGTGAACGCTGCCAGGTCAAGACTTATTAGATGGAGGTTTCACCGTCTAACAGTCCCCGAGGAGGCTGAAGGAGGAGCGGAGCTCCGTCATCAGAGCAGGGATGTGCGCGCATTAGTGCGCGCTCCCCTGCAATTCCCGTTCCAGGCCATTCACACCAATCGGCATTGACTGGTCCTGGAGCTGCCGCCACGTTCACGCCGATTAGCGTGGAGCGGTTGCCAATTATGTAGAGGACAACTGAAATGAGAAGAATACGGAGGCTGCCATATTTATTTCCTTTTTAAAAGCCAATTTCTGGCTCTGCACTGAAGTTGCAACAGGTGTCTTTTTTTTTACCCTGATTCTTAAAATACTCTACAGAGAAATCAACAAAGCGTAACTTTATTTAAAAGAACGCAACACAAAAAGTCCACCAAAAGCAACTGTATGAATTTTACTACTGAGAAATCAACAAAGCGTAACTTTATTTAAAAGAGCACAACTTAAAAAGTGCACCAAAAGCAACTTACATGAATTTTACTTCTATTTTCAAGGTGATTTTAGAGATCCGTCACATTACACAAAACTAGGATTCACATACTATATGTATTGCATGCACAGCAAACCAGTGCCTATATTTCCAAAAGAGGTCCGGCTTACGTCTTGCATCAAGATGGGGGTCAGGTAATAGGGCGTGGCCAGGCCATCACCAAATATCAGTGTAGAATGGTTGGCGAAAAAAGCAAAAGTTAGAGGAGGAAATAAGTTTTCTGGAAAAAAAAAAAAAAAAGGACATTGTTAACATGAAGTTCATGCAAATTTAGGACACTATATAAGCAGCTTGCAAGTGGACCACTATACCACGAAGGCAGCTAATGTTGAATGGTCTTGTTGCAAGACGAATACAAATTGTATTCAAATTAGCATACCAATGATTTTCTTTCATTATAAATGAGTAAGGGCCGGTTCACACTTGTTTTAAAAACTTATCTGTGGGATACGTTTTTAAAGCTCTGCAGAAACGCAAGAAGCGGATCCGTTGTTAAAAATGCGACCCGCTTCCACTCGCGCAGAAACACGGATCGCACACGGATGGAAACGTTGCGGAGAGTCTGGATTTGACACTTTTTCCCGGACTGGAAAATGTATCCAATGCAAACCTATGAGAACAGACGCTGTCCGCTCTCACTAGGCTAGTCGCCACACTGCCCATTTTTGTCACCTACATGCCGCCGCCGTGACGTAATATTCACGCGTCCCACCGTCCATCACCGCCGCTCGGTCCATTCTGAACAGTCCGGAGGCCGAAAGAAGCATGGGGATTCTCCACTGGGCTGCAACAGACCAATGGCAATCCTCAGCAACAGGGAGCATTCTCATTGGTTCATGTTGAACCAATGAGAATTCTCCATGTTGCTAGGGAGACTTGACCTGTTGCAGCCTATGGAGAGCCATGCTTCTGCTCCCCCCCCCCCCCGCACCCCGGGCTGCTGAAGGGACCGAGTGCGGGACAAGTGGCGGCGGCGAGACAGGTGAGGGATGATGCATACGGGCCGACGTAGCGATGCTGTGGACACCGAACGGACGCGGGTGTATTTGAGCAAATCGGATGAAAAATGGATGGGTCGCGCATTCAGTTTTCGTTCTGCATCCGCACAAGTATGTACCGAGCCTAAGAACTGAACTCCAAGTCTTTCACAATAGAAATAAGCCCTTCCCCCTCCTAGTTATGGTGCCCATACACGTACTGATTTACCTCAGCAGATTTGATCCTGTGATCATATCTGCTAGTGTTTGATGCTCCCACATAAGCACCCGATTGTAATTTTGATCAATTTCCAGATCGCTCTGGATGAAAAGATCTCGCTTGAAATGGTAGGTTGGGGTTGTGATGGTATATTGATGATCAACCATTGAACCCTTCCAGGTCTCCCCCCTCCATCCAAAACTATGCTTCCCCAGGCACCTGTAGAGTGTTGGGTGTCCATTCTCACCGCTGTGCCTGTTCCCCCGTAACCAGGTGACTGCAGGGAAAAGGCAACCAGCCCAGTGGGGATGGAGACAGGACTGGAGGAGGAGCACCAGTAGACAGGTGAGTGTGCTCTGCTCTGCTGTCAACACTCTGCAGGGGCCCCAGGGAAAGAACTAGATGGGTGGGGAGGGGACTGGGCAGAGGTGTAGCTATGGGTGGGCAAGGGGGGGGGGACACATGTCCCCGGGCACAGCACTGTGAGGGCGCTCAGCACATTCACTGCACCACCACTTGTGTGAGAGGCAGCTTGCTGGCAGCCTGAAGTGCCCCTGCTTCTCTCCCTCCCTCTTCCGCAGAGTAGCATATCGGGCTATCTAAAGAGGGGCACATTTGGCTATTTAAAGGGGGCACATCAAGGTGTCTGACAAGGGGGAGAGGCCGCAGGGCCGTTTCTTGGGCAGTGCGGGCAGGGCAACCGCACTGGGCGCAGACCAGCAAGTAGATGAAGGGGGGCGCAGGCAGAAGGACATTACCACTAGAGAGCTGGTGATGCGCGGTGCAGCCAAATGGAAGAAGAAAGATTACCAGCACGATCACCTTCCTTGACTCCTCCTAGGCTGCCTGCGTCAGACTTCAAGTCGTCATCACGTCACCACCGTGTGATGACACCTGATGTCTTGTAGCGGTACTGCAGGCTGTGAGTGCGCAGCCCCCATGGAGGAGTTGGCTTTCCGGGCTCTCCTCGCCTGGGTGTTTTCCTGCTTCCTCCTGGATGAGCGGCTGGTCACTAGAAAGTAGGCAGATCTACTTGTGACCTGTGGCTGTGTTTCTGTTCCTAAAGAGTAACGATTCCTGAGTCCATGGGGGTGGGGGTGGGGAAGGGGGCGCAATTTTTACACCCTCGCCCTGGGTGCAATTTAGCCTAGAAACTGGGGGACACATATGGCTATACATACTGTATACAGCATTTGTACATTTGACTCCACCCATGACCACAACCACATTGTGATGTGTGGCCACGCCCATTGTGTGTGTGTGTGTGTGTTGGGGGGGGCAAAAACTGTCTATGTCTCCGGGTGCTGAAAACCCTACCTACGCCTCTGGGACTGGGGGACCCACCAGTACGCCCAGCACAGCAACGGTTCCATAGTTGAATTCTATTGAAAACCTGTGTAGAGTGTGTGCCAGTAATAGATCCCTCTCTGATCAGATTTCAAACAGAGAGGGATATATCTGTTGCATACCTCCCAACTTTTTGAGATGAGAAAGCGAGACACTTAAAGTGAACCAGAGATTAACGTTTCACACAAAATAAACATATCAGTCCATAGCTTGTAAAGAATAAATGCTCTACCTGATAATTATGCCGCTCTGGTGTGCCTTTTTTAGTGTTTTTTATTCATTATTGCTTAATGGCTCCTATACCTGCTACCTATACTGGGGCACCTACACCTGCTACCTACTGTATACTGGGGGCATCTTTACCTGTTACCTATACTGGGGCACCTATACCTGCTACCTATACTGGGGCACCTATACCTGCTACCTATATACTGGGGGCACCTATACCTGCTACATATACTGGGGCTCCTATACTTGCTACCTATACTGGGGCACCTATACCTGCAACCTATACTGGGGCACCTAGACTGGGGGCACCTATACTGGGGCACCTATACCTGCTACCTATACTGGGGCACCTATACCTGCTACCTATATACTGGGGGCACCTATACCTGCTACATATACTGGGGCTCCTATACTTGCTACCTATACTGGGGCACCTATACCTGCAACCTATACTGGGGCACCTAGACTGGGGGCACCTATACTGGGGCACCTATACCTGCTACCTATACTGGGGCACCTATACCTGCTACCTATTGTGGGGGCACCTATACCTGTTACCTATACTGGGGCACCTATACCTGCTACCTATACTGGGGGCACCTATACCTGCTACCTATACTGGGGGCACCTATACCTGCTACCTATACTGGGGGCACCTATACCTGCTACCTATACTGGGGCACCTATACCTGCTACCTATACGGGGGCAACATTGCCTGCTAATGAATCAGGATAGGAAGGATCAGTGTGGTTTGAAATAAAAAAAAAATATATATTTTTCGTATGAAATCTTTATGGTATGCGTGACTAGGGGTGTGTCAGGGGCTTGATTAGGGGTGTGGCAGGGGAGTGGCTTAAGTGTCCCTCTTTCTTATCTCAAAAAGTTGAGAGGTATGTTTAAAAGGATGACGGGATGCACTGGACATAAAACCCTAACTCATATACGCAGCTCTTTTCCTCACCGCTGACCTGCTACATGGCTGGTAAGTGAGACTTACTGAGCAGGGCTTAGTGAATTGAAGCATGTTTGTTCGGTAAATTACTGAACTTCCCACGCATGAGGAAATTTTTTTGTAAATTTTGAAAATTATTTCACCGAATTGCCCTTAGTGAATTATCCCCCTCCCCTCCCCCGAGCGATGTACGCAACAAAACCCCCGACACTCTCCCCGTAATGGTGAATGTACTCGCCCCAGTGCACAATACATTACTTGTCCACAGCCGCCGCTATCTCCGGATCCTCTGTCCATACACACGCCCCATGTGTTTGCCGGCGTACATGTGGGTGACGTCACAAGAGCTCAGTTTGCCCTGGACAATCATTTGCACTTTACATACACGTCAGCTGACAGCAGGTGACTGTTGCCAATAGGAATTACACGTTGTTTTTTATTTTATTTTTTCCACACACCATGGGCTTCATTCACTAAGACAAATAGCATGCCTTATCGGAGATAGCACGCCTAATCAGAGGTAACACGCCTTATCAAAGTTAACACGCCTTATCAGAGTAGCATAGCGAGCGCTACGAACCCGCAGGGGCTCAGAGCAGGACGAGTGGAGCTCTTGTCATTGTCAGTTAGCAGGCGTAAGTTCATAGCGCTTGCTATGCTACTCTGATAAGGTGTGTTAACTTTGATAAGGCTTGTTATCTCTGATAAGGTGTATTATCCCTGATAAGGCGTGTTAACTCGGATAAGCCATGCTATTTGTCTTAGTGAATCAAGCCCCAAGTCTGTATTTTTTCAACACTTGACCTCAAATGTCCATAGGGTATTACATGCTGTGATGCAAAATTGAATGCGAAATTGCAAAACGCATGCGATTCCCCCACATATGATGCCTGCCCAACACACACCCTGTTACATTTTTGGGCAATACCCAGGCCCTAGTACCTTCCTGTTTTTCTTTACTGTGTAACCAGAAACTATGTGTAGGCAGGTCTTGGTCTGTTCTAGGCCATTGCCTTTGTTGCCTGTGCCTAAAAACGGCTCTGCATTCAGGGCACTAAACGTACCTGCTGTACAGTTGGTGGTAGTTCCACTGAATTCATCAAAGGCATTCAAAGGTGTTCTTACACTCCGATGTCTCCTCCACCCGTTTTGCTTGGTTATCAATTCGTACACATTGGAATCTTGGTGTTCCCCAGAAGAAAACCTCAGTCTCTTTTGTTTCTCCTTTTACAATCAGTCTAACAGAAAGCACAAAGATTAAAGAAAGCTCCTTTGTTCATTCTTATGTACCGTATTTTTCGGACTATAAGACGTTCCTGACCATAAGACGCGCCTAGGTTTGCCCCCTTGTACATCTTGTGTCTCCCTGGGTCTTCCTCTGTCCCCCTTGTGTCCTCCTGTGTCCCCATGTGTCCGCCTCTATCCTCCTTGTGTCCTCCCCTATGCGCCTTTGTGCCCTCCTCTATGCCCCTTTGAGATCTGGGCGCACACTTAGTAAGACGGAGCAGAAGTTACATTTTAAAACACTATAATTCAGCCTCCAGCAATAGCTGGAAGCCGAATTATGACAAAAGATCTTCTATGAACTCACCATAATCCTAACGGAATACCTT
Organism: Hyperolius riggenbachi; assembly: GCF_040937935.1. Classification (NCBI taxonomy): domain Eukaryota; kingdom Metazoa; phylum Chordata; class Amphibia; order Anura; family Hyperoliidae; genus Hyperolius; species Hyperolius riggenbachi. Next base: position 257,198,205 of record NC_090653.1, read on the forward strand.
TGTGTGTTTTCTTTCTAAAATGGGGTCACTTGTGGGGTTCCTATATTGCCCTGGCATTTTAGGGGCCCTAAACCGTGAGGAGTAGTCTAGAAACCAAATGCCTCAAAATGATCTGTGAAATCCTAAAGGTACTCATAGGACGTTGGGCCCCTTAGCGCACCTAGGCTGCAAAAAAGTGCCACACATGTGGTATCGCCGTACTCAGGAGAAGTAGTATAATGTGTTTTGGGTTGTATTTTTAAACATACCCATGCTGGGTGGGAAATCTCTCTGTAAATGGACAATTGTGTGTAAAATAAATTTAAAAAAAAACTCATTCACATAGATATTTCTCACATGCAGCATGGGTATGTGTAAAAATACACCCCAAAACACATTATACTATTTCTCCTGAGTATGGCGATACCACATGTGTGGCACTTTTTTGCAGCCTAGGTGCGCTAAGAGGCCCAAAGTCCTATGAGCACCTTTAGGCTTTACAGGGGTGCTTACAATTTAGCACCGCCCAAAATGCCAGGACCGTAAACACACCACACAAATGACACAATTTTGGAAAGTAGACACCCCAAAGTATTCAGAGAGGGGCATGGTGAGTCCGTGGCAGGTTTCATTTTTTTTGTCACAAGCTAGCAGAAATGGAAACTTTATTTTTTTTTTTTTTGTCACAAAGTGTCATTTTCCGCTAACTTGTGACAAAAAATAAAATCTGCTATGAACTCACCATGCCTCTTAGTGAATACTTTGGGATGTCTTCTTTCCAAAGTGGGGTCATTTGGGGGGTATTTATACTATCCTGGAATTTCAGCACCTCAAGAAACATGACAGGTGGTCAGAAAAGTCAGAGATGCTTCAAAATGGGAAAATTCACTTTTTGCACCATAGTTTGTAAACGCTATAACTTTTACCCAAACCAATAAATATACACTTATTGGAATTTGTTTTAATCAAAGACATGTAGCACAATAAATTTGGACAAAAATTTATATAGAAATTTTACTTTATTTGAAAAATGTCAGCACAGAAAGTTAAAAAAAATCATTATTTTTGACAAAATTCATGTCTTTTTTGATGAATATAATAAAAACTATAAATCACAGCAGCAATAAAATAGCACCAAAAGAAAGCTGTATTAGTGACAAGAAAAGGAGGTAAAATTCATTTAAATAGTAGGTTGTATGACCGAGCAATAAACCGTTAAATCTGCAGTGGTCTGAATGGAAAAAAAAGTGTCTGGTCCTTAAAGGGAAGGTTCAGGGAAACGTTTAAAAAAATAAAAATCCATATCCACTTACCTGGGGCTTCCTCCAGCCCGTGGCAGGCAGGAGGTGCCCTCGCCGCCGCTCCAGAGGCTTCCGATCGTCTTCGGTGGCCGACCCGACCTGGCCAGGCCGGCTGCCAGGTCGGGCTCTTCTGCGCTCCAAGGACGAGCTCTTCTGCGTCCCATGCGGGCGCGCTGACGTCATCGGACGTCCTCCGGGCTGTACTGCGCAGGCATAGTAGTTCTGCGCCTGCGCAGTAAAGCCTGGAGGACGTCCGATGACGTCAGCGCGCCCGCGTGGGACGCAGAAGAGCCCGTCCTTGAAGCGCAGAAGAGCCCGACCTGGCAGCCGGCCTGGCCAGGTCGGGTCGGCCACCGAAGACGACCGGAAGCCTCTGGAGCGGCGGCGAGGGCACCTCCTGCCTGCCACGGGCTGGAGGAAGCCCCAGGTAAGTGGATATGGATTTTTATTTTTTTAAACGTTTCCCTGAACCTTCCCTTTAAGGGGTTTTATGACTGCAGTCCTTAAAGAGGAACTCCAGCCTAAACAAACATACTGTCATTAAGTTACATTAGTTATGTTAATTAAAATAGATAGGTAATATAATCTCTTACCCACCCTGTTTTAAAAGAACAGGCAAATGTTTGATTTCATGATGGCAGCCATCTTTTTGGTTGAAAGGAGGTGACAGGTAGTGTTGGGCGAACAGTGTTCGCCACTGTTCGGGTTCTGCAGAACATCACCCTGTTCGGGTGATGTTCGAGTTCGACCGAACACCTGATGGCCATATGGCCGAACTAAGAGCGCATGGCCGAACGTTCCCCGAACGTTCGGCTAGCGCTGTGATTGGCCGAACGGGTCACGTGGTTCGGACCCGAACGCGCTCTGATTGGCCGAATGGGTCACGTGGTTCGGGTAAATAAATACCAGATCCACGTCATTTCTCCGCCATTTGTCTGTGGGTTTAGCTTTGGGTAGACAGGCAGGGTAGTTCTCTCTCCAGCCAGGCTAGCCAGGGTCCCCCCAGTCATTGTGTCGCTGCTGGGAACAGTAGTACACCGCTCACCCACACTATATAGCATTGTTTTTACTGCCACTCTGTGTACACCGCTCACACACCACTGTATAGCATTGTGTTTACTGCCACTCTGTGTCTCTGCTGGGAACAGTAGTACACCGCTCACCCGCCACTGTATAGCATTGTGCTCTGTGTCGCTGCTGGGAATAGTAGTACACCGCTCACCCACCACTGTATAGCATTGTGCTCTGTGTCGCTGCTGGGAACAGTAGTACACCGCTCACCCACCACTGTATAGCATTGTGCTCTGTGTCGCTGCTGGGAACAGTAGTACACCGCTCACCCACCACTGTATAGCATTGTGCTCTGTGTCGCTGCTGGGAACAGTAGTACACCGCCCACCCACCACTGTATAGCATTGTGCTCTGTGTCGCTGCTGGGAACAGTAGTACACCGCTCACCCACCACTGTATAGCATTGTGCTCTGTGTCGCTGCTGGGAATAGTAGTACACCGCTCACCCACCACTGTATAGCATTGTGCTCTGTGTCGCTGCTGGGAATAGTAGTACACCGCTCACCCACCACTGTATAGCATTGTGCTCTGTGTCGCTGCTGGGAATAGTAGTACACCGCTCACCCACCACTGTATAGCATTGTGCTCTGTGTCACTGCTGGGAACAGTAGTACACCGCTCACCCACCACTGTATAGCATTGTGCTCTGTGTCGCTGCTGGGAATAGTAGTACACCGCTCACCCACCACTGTATAGCATTGTGCTCTGTGTCGCTGCTGGGAATAGTAGTACACCGCTCACCCACCACTATATAGCATTTCTGTACTGCCACTGTACTGCTGCCAGTCAGCGTGTATTTTAAGGATAAGTGAAATGAAGAAGAAATCCTGTGAAAGAGGGAGGGGCAAGGGAAGTGGTGTTTCCCCTGATGGTTCACGTACAGGCCACAGTGGAGCACCGAAGAAATCCCAATCAATACCGCCCATGTTGTCCAGGAAATCAACCCTCACAAATCCAAAAGAACAGGACCAGATAATTAATTGGATGACCTCTCAAGCGTCCAGCAGTGGGTTAAGCAGCACCAGCACATCACGCATGAGGTCCGAGTCCTCAGCCAGTTACAAGGAGCCAGTGGGCACAAAGCTGACACAACCGGCAGCGACACCACGCACACAACTGCCAAATAACCAGTCCGAAAAATTTCCTCAGGACACAATGGGGTATTCGCAGGAGCTATTCCCAGCCCAACAAACTTCCACCTTTCAAAGGTCAATGGAACAGCCAGAAATGTTGTGCCAGGATTCACAACCATTTACTGTGGGAAATGCACCGCGCACTGAAATGCAAGGCGAGTCCGAGGACTTTGAAACCCAAATCCCAGAGCAAGTTGGGCAGGAGGGGTTTCAATTGCAGGAGGTCGGCCGAGAAGATCTGGAAGACGACGTTGGAGTGAGCTGCGCAGAGGTTGTTTTGGGGAGCTCTACTCCACGGCGGCGGCCCACAATCACATATGACGAGTTTGAGGAGATGGAAGAGGAGGGTTTGGACAATGTGGACACAGACCCAGATTTTGTATGTGAAGGAGAACATCGCCGTCGTAGCAGCACAGATGAGTCTGTTGAAGAACCCACTGCTGCACAAGTTCGCCTTGTGCCACAAGGTAGGCGGCGCGAAATTTCAGGCACCACAAGCGTGGAAGTTCAAGTGAGAGGCAAAAGAGGCGCAAACGGAAATCGCCAGCAAGGCAGGTGCTCCAAAGTCTGGGCTTTTTTTGAAGACTGCAGTGAGGATGGTACCATGGTGATTTGCAAGGTGTGCAAGACCCGCCTGAGCAGGGGGAAAAATATTAACAACCTCTCCACCACCAGCATGACCCGCCACATGGTATCCAAACATCCCACTCTGTGGGCAAACGCGTCAGGACAGGGTACCAGCAACACTGCCTCCCTTGGGGTCACCAGACTCACCACCAGACCCTCCTCAGCAGCAGCAGTAGCCCAGCCATTGCGTGGTTCACAACAACATTCACAAACATCAGACGACGCTGACACTGTCACTTTCCGGAATAGTGCTCTTAAAGTCTCCCAGTCTTCATCAAACACAACAACTAACAGCCCTTCAGTGTGCAGCCCTACAGTTCAGTTGTCTGTCTCGGAGATGTTTGAGCGCAAGAGGAAATTGCCAGCAAATGACCCCCGGGCCGTGGCACTAACAGCCAGCATAGCCAAGCTTCTGGCCTGCGAAATGCTGCCATATCGAGTGGTGGAGACAAACAGCTTCAAGGGCATGATGTCAGTGGCCATCCCACGTTACGTGGTTCCCAGCCGCTACCACTTTGCGCGCTCTGCAGTGCCTGAGTTGCATGAGCACGTGGTCAGCAAAATAACCCGAAGCTTGAAGAATGCCGTTGCCTGCAAGGTTCACCTCACCACTGACACCTGGACGAGTGCGTTCGGCCAGGGTCGATACATCTCCCTTACCGCACACTGGGTGAACCTTGTGGAGCCTGGCAGCGATTCCTCACCTGCTACGGTGCGGGTGTTGCCCACGCCGCAAACAGATGCACCGCCGTCCCTCCCACTGGATAACAACAGCAGCAATGCATTGCTATCCGCACGCTTCTTGTCCTCATGCAAGGCCTGGGTTGTTGTGTCTCAAAGCGTGGCCTTCTCCTCCTGCACCGCCCTCCTCCTGTTCCATCATGTATGCTGCTGCTGGGTTAGCGTTACCGGTCCCTTTTCCTGGAACCTCTTATCTGTATTACATTTATGACTGCATGGCGACAAAAAGCATGTTACCTGTGCAAAGAAAAATGACATTTTCCGCATTTAAAAGACATTATTTCCTTTGAAACTTTACAATCAATTTTCTCAAAAACTATAAGCTCTTTTTTAAATATTTTTTTTCCTCTTGTACCCACTCCCAAGGTGCACATACCCTGCAAATTTGGGGTATGTAGCATGTAAGGAAGCTTTACAAAGCACGAAAGTTCGGGTCCCCATTGACTTCCATTATGTTCGGAGTTCGGCGCGAACACCCGAACATCGCGGCCATGTTCGGCGAACGTTCGCGAACCCGAACATCCAGGTGTTCGCCCAACACTAGTGACAGGGAGCATGAGACACAGTTCCAACTGTCCTGTGTGCTAATCACCCCTCCCAGTTGCTAGGCAACGTGAATAAAAACATAGGAAATCCCATCATGCTCTGCACAGCCTCAAGGATAAAAAGCCCAGGCTTTTTTTCTTTGTTTGGTGGAGCTTAGGTAAAAATGCAGCTTTCTTTGGTAAGAAAAACAAAGTTCTGATGCTGTGAAACTGTTAAAGAAACACCAAGCCTTTTCAGTTCTGCTGAGTAGATTTTTAGTCCGGAGGTTCACTTTAAGTGCTTAAAGATTATTATGCTGTTGTGTATCTTTTAGAGCAGAGAGGAGTTCTGAATTCAGGTCCACTTTAAAGAGGAACTTCAGCCTAACCAAACATACTGTCATCAAGTTACATTAGTTATGTTAATTAGAATAGATAGGTAATATAATCTCTTACCCACCCTGTTTTAAAAGAACAGGCAAATGTTTGTGATTCATGGGGGCTGCCATCTTTGTCATGGGGGCAGCCATCTTTTTGGTTGAAAGGAGGTGACAAGGAGCAGGAGACACAGTTCCAACTGTCCTGTGTCCTGATCACCCCTCCCAGCTGCACACGCTAGGCTTCAAATGTCAAATTCAAAATGTAAAAAAAAAAAAAAAAATGCACCAAAACAGCAGAAAGAGAACAACAACATCAGAAATCCCATCATGATTTGCACAGCATCAGGGGGAAAAAGCCCGGGCAGTTTTCTTCTGTGCAGCTAAAAATGAGGCTTGTATAAGAGAAACAAAGTTCTGATGCTGTGGAACTGTTAAAGAAACACCAAACCTTTTCAGTGCTGCTGAGTCGATTTTTAGTCCGGAGGTTCACTTTAAGGCCTGGAACCCACTGAAATCAGCAAACGCGAAACGCAACCGCTAGCGTTTTGTCTGAGCGGTTTGCAAGCGAATTCATGCGCGTTTTCGGTCGCTTTTTGCAACAGTGTATTTTTTTGCTCAGCGGTTAATTTTGTTACAGTGTGCTGAACCGCAAAACGCTAGCAAAACCGCTCAGTTTAGGTTTTGCTGAGCGTTTCCGCTAGCGTTTCAATACTTTACATTGAAGCGCTAACGCTCCCAAAATGCTGCTTGTCCTGCGTTTGCGTTTCTCAGAAACGCAAACGCTCCTGTGGAAGTTGCCCCATCTATTAACATTAGCCCAGCGTTTTGGCAAAGTGCTAGCGTATCGCAGCGCTGCCAAAACACTGCCAAAAGCGCTCCTGTGGGTTCCAGCCCTAAAGGTTATTATGCTGTTGCTTAACTTTTAGAACAGAGAGGAAGTTCTGAGTTCAGGTCCGCTTTAAGGGCCCGTTTCCACTAGCCGCCGTGCACCTGCGACACGCTCGACGGCACTTCCTTGTTGAGTGAGTACGCAGACAAACAGACAAATCCCAGAAGCCGTGCCACGGCTATGGGATTTGCTGCCACACACGCAAAAAAAAAATGCTGCAATGACGGCCGAATCGCTAAGGTAAGGGATTCGGACGGCGGCAGCACTATTCCCAATGGCAGAGTTTACACGCCCAATTTGCTTGCGGAGAAACTCTGCGGATTCGGCCCGATTTCTGCAGTAGTGGAAACAGCCAGGCCTTAATGGTGCTGAAAAATCAAATTCTTCAGACAGTCGTTGCTGATCCATGACTTGATATAACAAATTTACTGAATGTTGGTCTCGAAAACTAACTGTATCTTGCGTTACAAAGATGGGACAGTACTAACGTCTAAGTTCTCAATAGAGATGGCCCGAATGGTTCGACCGCGAACCGATTCGCGCGAACATCGGTGGTTCACGTTCGCGGTGAACCGCGAACTATATACAAGTTCGACCCACCCCCTATACTACATCATTAGACTCAACTTTGACCCTCTACATCACAGTCAGCAGACACATGGTAGCCAATCAGGCTACACTCCCTCCTGGAGCCCCCCCCCCTTATAAAAGGCAGACAGTGTCGGCCATTTCCCTGACTCGTGAGGCTGCAGTAACTAGAGAAGGGAGAGCTTGCTGCAGAGACATAGGGAAAGCTTAGTTAGGCTCTTGTTAGGCTTGTTAGCTTGCTCCTTGCTGATACTTGATTGCTAAGAAGCACCCCTCAACAGCTCTTTTGAGAGCTAATGTTATTGTGATCTATTTTTTTTTTTGTGTGTGTGGCCCACTGACACGTGCATATACAGCCCTGTCAGTCAGTCACAGCTGGCCCTTGGTAATTCCTACTGTGCCAGTGCCAGGCCCAGCTCATTCAGTGCCTACCTTTTCACTGCATGTGTGTGTGTGACAGCTGCACATTTGTGATACCAATCACTGCATACCTGTTCATGTTTACTGCACCTGCGTGACAAAAGCACGCAGTGTTATATACCAGTCACTGCACCTGTTCACGGTACTTGTGTGTTTGACAGCTGCACATTGTATTAATACTAGTCACTGCATCAGGGGTGAGCCTGGGGTGCCTGGCACCTGGGTGCAAGATTTCCTCTGGCGCCTATGGGAGTGGTTAAATTAACCGCGCCCAACCACATAACCACACCCATGTCCTGCCTAATCACACCCACACCTTCCACCTCTTTACGCATGCATGTGATACCCCATTCCTACCCCTCTTCCATGGGCTTGCTCCTGGCTGGCTTTGGCTTCCTGCGAGTCTGCTAGTCTCTGGACTGACTCAGGCTGAGAGGCTCTGCGAGTGCGACGCAGTCACACACTGCGTATTTATGGCTGCCTGCGGCCACCCTACTCTCGCTCGCTGACGTCGGCTCCTCCCCCCTGCCAAGCCCAAGGTGGGCTGCCTGTATCTTTCCCGTTGTGCCACGCAGCCTGCCAGTGTTGCCACCCTTTCACGTTATTTTTACTGACAAAATTCCCCCACTAAATGCACATAAGAGACAGCTTTTCCCCATGTAAATGCACATAACAAGAGACCGCTTTTCACCAGTAAATGCACATAAGAGACCGCTTTTCCCCATGTAAATGCACATAACAAGAGACCGCTTTTCCCCATGTAAATGCACATAACAAGAGACCACTTTTCCCCATGTAAATGCACATAACAAGAGACCGCTTTTCCCCATGTAAATGCACATAACAAGAGACCGCTTTTCACCAGTAAATGCACATAACAAGAGACCGCTTTTCACCAGCAAATGCACAGAAGAGACAGCTTTTCACCAGCAAATGCACAGAAGAGACAGCTTTTCACCAGCAAATGCACATAATAAGAGACAGATTTTCACCAGTAAATGCACATAATGACAAACAGCCAGTGTCCCCAGAATATATAGCCAGGGATATATGTCCCCAGTATATGTAGGCAGGGGTATATGTCCCCAGTATATGTAGGCAGGGGTATATGTCCCCAGTATATGTAGGCAGGGGTATATGTCCCCAGTATATGTAGGCAGGGGTATATGTCCCCAGTATATGTAGGCAGCGGTATATGTCCCCAGTATATGTAGGCAGGCGTATATGTGCCCAGTATATGTAGGCAGGGGTATATGTCCCAGCATATGAAGGCAGGGGTATATGTCCCAGCATATGAAGGCAGGGGTATATGTGCCCAGCATATGTAGCCAGGGGGTATATGTGCCCAGCATATGTAGCCAGGGGGTATATGTGCCCAGCATATGTAGCCAGGGGGTATATGTGCCCAGCATATGTAGCCAGGGGGTATATGTGCCCAGCATATGTAGCCAGGGGGTATATGTGCCCAGCATATGTAGCCAGGGGGTATATGTGCCCAGAAAATGTAGCCAGGGGGTATATGTGCCCAGTCTAGGTAGCCAGGGGGTATATGTGCCCAGTCTAGGTAGCCAGGGGGTATATGTGCCCAGCATATGTAGCCAGGGGGTATATGTGCCCAGCATATGAAGCCAGGGGGTATATGTGCCCAGCATATGTAGCCAGGGGGTATATGTGCCCAGTCTAGGTAGCCAGGGGGTATATGTGCCCAGTCTAGGTAGCCAGGGGGTATATGTGCCCAGTCTAGGTAGCCAGGGGGTATATGTGCCCAGTCTAGGTAGCCAGGGGGTATATGTGCCCAGTCTAGGTAGCCAGGGGGTATATGTGCCCAGTCTAGGTAGCCAGGGGGTATATGTGCCCAGTCTAGGTAGCCAGGGGGTATATGTGCCCAGTCTAGGTAGCCAGGGGGGTATATGTGCCCAGTCTAGGTAGCCAGGGGGGTATATGTGCCCAGTCTAGGTAGCCAGGGGGGTATATGTGCCCAGTCTAGGTAGCCATGTGCCCAGTCTAGGTAGCCAGGGGGGTATATGTGCCCAGTCTAGGTAGCCAGGGGGGTATATATGCCCAGTCTAGGTAGCCATGTGCCCAGTCTAGGTAGCCAGGGGGGTATATGTGCCCAGTCTAGGTAGCCATGTGCCCAGTCTAGGTAGCCAGGGGGGTATATGTGCCCAGTCTAGGTAGCCAGGGGGGTATATGTGCCCAGTCTAGGTAGCCAGGGGGGTATATGTGCCCAGTCTAGGTAGCCAGGGGGGTATATGTGCCCAGTCTAGGTAGCCATGTGCCCAGTCTAGGTAGCCAGGGGGGTATATGTGCCCAGTCTAGGTAGCCATGTGCCCAGTCTAGGTAGCCAGGGGGGTATATGTGCCCAGTCTATGTAGCCAGGGGGGTATATGTGCCCAGTCTAGGTAGCCAGGGGGGTATATGTGCCCAGTCTAGGTAGCCAGGGGGGTATATGTGCCCAGTCTAGGTAGCCATGTGCCAGGTCTAGGTAGCCAGGGGGGTATATGTGCCCAGTCTAGGTAGCCATGTGCCCAGTCTAGGTAGCCAGGGGGGTATATGTGCCCAGTCTAGGTAGCCAGGGGGGTATATGTGCCCAGTCTAGGTAGCCAGGGGGTATAGGGTCCCCGTTTAGGTAGTTAGTGACAGGAGCGCTCCGCTCCGCTCCCTCTAGCCGCCGTTGCCGCTCCCCCCTCACCTTTCCGCAGCTTCAGACCTCAATCAGCGGGCGACCCGACCAGTGAGAGGGCGCTGGACGCACCCGCTCTATATGCGGAAGTGATGTCACTTACGCATATCAGTGCGGCGTGCTAGGTCCTAGCGCCCACCCGCCTGATGGAGGTCTGACGCGGCGGCGCCGGCGGCTAGAGGGAGCGAGCAAGCTTCGGCCACAGGGGGAGAGCGGCGGCCGGGCGGCGCCTCTCAGAGGCAGGCGCCTGGGTGCCTTGCACCCGCAGCACCCGCCCAGGCTCGGCCCTGCACTGCATACCTGTTCAGTGCACCTACGTGACCGCATGCAGTGTTATATTATATACCAGTCACTGCATACCTGTTCACGGTAACTGTGTGTGACAGCTGCACATTGTATTGATACCAGTCACTGCATACCCGTTCAGTGCACCTACGTGAACGCACGCAGTGTTATATTATATACCAGTCACTGCATACCTGTTCAGGGTCCTTTTACACTTAATCAGTTGCTTTCAGTTATAACTGAAAGAAAACGGATTTTCAAAGTAATGCCCATGTTTTCCTATGGCCTCTTTTACACGTAACGCATTTTAACTTAAGTCTTCTTCCCAATGCACTGCTATGGAAAAAAAGCGTATCAACGCGCACTAACGCATACTAACGCACACCAACTGATTAAGTGTAAAAGGGGCCTCATGGTACCTGTGTGTGTGACAGCTGCACATTGTATTGATACCACTCACTGCATACCTGTTCAGTGCACCTACGTGACCGCATGCAGTGTTATATTATATACCAGTCACTGCATACCTGTTCACTGCACCTGTGTGACCGCATGCTGTTTTATATTCCAGTCCATGCATACCTGTGTGACAGCTGCACATTGTATTGTAATACCAGTCATTGCATACCTTTCACTGCACCTGTGTGACTACACATTGTATTAGTCAAGTCAGTGCATACCTTTTACTTCATCCCCCGATATGGACAAAACAGGCAGAGGCAGAGCCAGAGGCAGGCCACCCGGCAGGTCTGTTCGAGGTCGTGCTGACATGATTTCGTGTGGCCCTGGACCAAAGTACAGTGCTCAGAAGAAGGCTCGTCCCATCAACTCCCAAGATTGTCAGGACGTAGTTGACTATTTAACACAGAACACCTAATCTTCCACAGCCACCAGCGCTACTACAAGCACCACATCCACTGCATTTGACACTTCGCAGGAGTTATTTGGTGGGGAATTAACTGATTCACAGCCATTATCGTTACAACAAGATGAAGGCGCTAAGCAAGTTACACCACCTTTATATGTCTGAGTTAGGCGACACTATGGACGTAAGGTGTGAGGAGGAGGATGATGAAGTACCAGCTGTTGGTGCAGTTTTGGAGGTGTCTGATGCAAGCGAAGCTGTAGAGGATGATTATGATGATGATGATACTGCCATGGATGCCACGTGGGATCAGTGGGACAGTTCAGAGGGGGAGTCAGAGAGGAGTAGGAGGAGACGAGTTGCTGAAAACAGCAGGGGGAGCTCGTCATCAGAAACAGCTGGTGGCAGTGTCCTGCGCCATGTATCGCCACCTATGGACAGCCAGCCAACATGCCCTTCAATGTCAGCTGCTGACACCACCATAGTGCACACACCCCAGGGCTCCGCGGTTTGGAAATTTTTTTGTTTGTCTGTCTCAGATGAGAGCAATGCCATCTGTACTCTGCCAGCAAAAATTCAGCCGTTGAAAGGCCAACACCCGCCACGTAGGGACAATTGCCTTATGAAGGCACATGCAGAAAAGGCACAAACTGCAATGGGAAGACCACCTGAGGAAAAGCAGTACACAAAGGCAAAGCCACCCTCCGCCTCCACTTCCTCCTTCAGGTGCATCATCTTAAGCCGCTTTCTCCCTTGCACCTTCACAATCACAACCACCCTCCTCCACTCCGCCTCTCACCTTGAGTGGTTCCTGCTCCTCTGCCCACAGCAGCAGCCAGGTGTCCGTGAGGGAAATCTTTGAGCGGAAGAAGCCAATGTCTGCCAGTCACCCCCTTGCCAGGCATGTGACAGCTGGCTTGGCGGAACTGTTAGCTCGCCAGCTGTTACCATACCAGCTGGTGGACTCCAAGGCCATCCGAAAACTTTTGGCTATTGGGACACCGCAGTGGAAGATACCAGGCCGCAATTAGTTCTCAAAAAAGGCAATACTCAAACTGTACCATGAAGTTGAAAGGCAAGTGGTGTCATCTCTGGCCGCAGTGTTGGGTCAAGGGTCTATCTGACCATGGATGCCTGGTCTGCAAAGCATGGTGAGGGCAGGTACATTACTTACACAGCCCATTGGGTCAACCTGGTGACCACTGGCAAGCAGGGAGTACGTGGCTGTGCAGCGGACTTAGTTGTGACACCTCTCCTTCTCCTCCTACTCCCCCTGCTACATCCGCTTTGCTGTCGTCCTCCTCCTTGGCTGAGTGGCAGTACAACTGGTACTACTGGTACTGGTACTACTGGTGCAGCGATCTCCTCTCTAGCTACACAGCCCCAGCTCCCCAGGGCCTATGCTGCATGCCAGGTACGACGGTGTCACGCCATCTTAGACATGTCTTGCCTCAAAGAGGAGAGTCACACTGGAGCAGCTCTCCTGGCTGCTCTTAACAAAAGGGTGGATCAGTGGCTGACCCCGCACCAGCTGGAGATCGGCAACGTGGTGTGTGACAACAGCAGCAATCTAATTTCGGCTGTGAATTTGGGAAAGTTGACACATGTACCCTGCATGGCACATGTGCTCAATCTAATAATTCAGAGATTTGTGTGCAAGTACCCTGGCTTACAGGACGTCCTAAAGCAGTCCAGGAAGGTGTGTGGGCATTTGAGGCGGTCTTACACGGCCATGGCACGCTTGGCCAATATTCAGCGGAGAAACAATTTGCCGGTGAGGCGCTTGATTTGCAATAGCCCGACTCACTGGAATTCAACGCTCCTAATGTTCAACCGCCTGCTGCAGCAGGAGAAAGCCGTCAACCAGTATCTCTACAATTACAGTAGAAGGACATACTCTGGGGAGATGGGGATGTTCTGGCAGAAGCACTGGATACTCATGCGAAATGCCTGCAGGCTCATGTGGCCTGCGGAGGTGACAAACACGGTGAGTCGCAGTGAAGGCGCCATTAGCGACTTGATCCCATATGCTTTCTTCCTGGAGCGTGCTGTGCGTAGAGTGGTGGATCAAGCTGTGGTGGAGAAGCGTGAACAGGAACAGGAAAAAGAGTTGTAGGATCAATTCTCAGCAGAACCAGATGTTTCCTCAACACCTGCGGCAGCACAGAAGGGGGAGGAGGAGGAAAAGTCGTGTGGGGAAGAGGAGACAGATGATGAGGAAGGTGTTTTTTCTTTTTTTGAGGAGGAGGCGGGAGAACAACCGCAGCAGGTGTTACAGGGGGCTTGAGCTGCTCAACTTTCCCGTGGTATTGTTCGTGGCTGGGGGGAGGAGGAGAACTTAGCTGACATCACTGAGGAAGAGCAAGAGGAGATGGATAGTACGTCTGCATCGAAATTTGTGCAGATGGTGTCTTTCATGCTCTCCAGCCTGTTGAGGGACCCCCGTATAAAAAATACTCAAGGGGAATGACCTGTACTGGGTGGCCACGCTACTAGACCCTCGGTATAGGCACAAAGTGGCGGAGAAGTTACCAACTCACCTGAAGGTAGAAAGGATGCAACACTTGCAGAACAAGCTGGAAACTATGCTTTACAGTGCGTTTAAAGAGACACTGAAGCGAAAAAAAATATATGATATAATGAATTGGTTGTGTACTATGAATAATTACTAGAAGATTAGCAGCAAAGAAAATATTCTCATATTTTTATTTTCAGGTATATAGTGTTTTTTCTAACATTGCATCACTCTATAATATGTCCAGATTACACAACACTCAGCATTCAAAATGAGTCTTTCAGAGCAGTCTGTGAAGTAATAAACTCTTCTCTGCTAGAGGAAAAGTAAACAGTTCAATTACAGTTCAGATAATAAAAGTCAGATAACAGCCCTCTCCACGACCAAGTTGGTCGGAGAGCTTAATAGCTTTTTTGCATAGAGATAACAACTGGAGTTTCTCAACTCTTCCTGCACTGGAAACAATTAAGCAGCCCATACACTCAGCCGATTTTCTGGCCGACCGATCGATCGCGGTCGATCGATCGATCGATCGCAAATCGGTTGGCCAATCGACCGATCGACGGCCGATTTCGATCGATTTCGATGGATTTCCATCGAACTTGCAGGGTGGAAAATTTAGGTCGATCTGATGAGATTGCTTATCAGTTTGCATTGGCCTTAATGGAAATCTGATGGCAAAAAAATGCCATCAGATCGAATTTCAACAGATTTCAAACTGAAATCTATTAGAATTCTATTCTGGTAAAAAATGTTCTAAAAACGCATCAGATAGATCATCAGATGCATTTCTTATCTGTCTGCTGCCAATCTGACGAGTGTATGGGCACCTAACGACTGATGTATCTGATCTTAATGTTTTTTTTCTTAGCTGTACTACACATACAAATCATAATATCATCATTTTTTTTTCGCTTCAGTGTCTCTTTAAGGGTGATGTCACAGCACAACAGAATAAAGGTGCCACTGCCAGTAATCTTCCTCCTCCTCCCATGTCCACGCATGCAGGGACAGGATGCTCTAGCGATCTCATGGTGACGTCAGACATGCGGACATTCTTTAGTCCAACGTCTCGCCTTAGCTCTTCCGGATCCACCCTCCACCAACACCTCGACCGGCAGGTAGCCATCTACCTGGCCTTAAGTGTGGATGTAGACACTGTGAGCAGCGATGAACCCCTGGACTACTGGGTGCGCAGGCTTGACCTGTGGCCAGGGCTGTCACAATTTGCCATCCAACTTCTGTCTTGCCTTGCCTCAAGCGTCCTGTCAGAAAGGACCAGCACAGCTCGAGGCATTGTCACTGAGAAGAGAAGTCGCCTAGGTCAAAATAGTGTTCAGTACCTCACCTTTATCAAAATGAATGAGGCATGGATCCCGGCCAGCATAATTTTTTTCTAGTTTTCAAAGTTCGCCTCCCCATTGAAGTCTATTAGCGGTTTGCAAGTTTGACACTTGCTATATGAGTTATTTTCTCTCCTCCTGCCAGACTTTGGCTGCTTATTCCCTGACCTTCACAGTTTTGCATCTATAGACCCACCATTTTGCGCACATTTTTTTGAATAGACATGACTAGTATGAACACTGGCATTTTGAGTAATAGTCTTGAGTACTGCTGCGCAGTTAAAGAGGCTCCGTAATGATAGTAGAACAATGCAGTATACTATATTACTCAGGATATAAACTTATACGGTAACTTTTCTGGTTTCAGTTACACTTTTTTATAGCTATACATTTCTGTACATTGGTATGTAGCCCCACCCACCCAGTGATGTTTGCCTAGGCTGATTAGATATGCAGAATTTTCCCAGAGCAGTCTAGGAGACCAGGTATATTTTTTACTGGCTTTGGAACTCTTAGAACCAAACATTCCGCAGAGCTGCACCTGACAGGACTAAAGAGATTGCTGTCTGTGATACGTTTCAGAATCTAAATCAGGGAGAAGAAAGATTTTACAATGGGCAAACACCAACCAATCAATTTATAAAGCAATATTGAAAAAAAATAACCATTTTTGACTACAGCAAAGGACACCCAAAGCAAAAATAAACTAATTAAATAAACTATTGTATCTACTTTCTTACTCCTAAAAATAACTTTTTAAGATATTACACAGTTTTATTTTATGTTTAAATCTACTTTTTAAGTTTTAACTGTTTTATTGTTTTTGCTCAATGACACATTCATTGAAGTATGCCAGAGCTAAAATTTATGAACAATTTACCCTTTTTATCTCTTTCCTGCTCCCAAAAGCCATTTTCTGCTAGGAAAGTGTTTTATAGTTGGAATGTCTTATCATTGAGGGTCACACTGTAGTCACTTCCTGTCTGAGTCAGGACTGACTCAGCCACTTACGTACCTGATATTTAACTTTTTCAGGCAGAGAAAGAAAAAAAGTAACACAGCATAGTTATTAGTGTGCTAGGCACTGTACATACACCTGTCTATCTCATCATGTCACATGTCACCTCGGGTATCCTTTAAATCCAGTTGGGGGCTGTTACTTGTGATATGCATGGTTTCAGTTTTAAATCAGAAGGTACTGCCTAGACCAGGCATGGGCAAACTTGGCCCTCCAGCTGTTAAGGAACTACTAGTCCCATAATGCATATGCCTTTATGAGTCATGGCTGTGGCTATAAGACTCCTGCAATGCATTGTGGGACTTGTAGTTCTTTAACAGCTGGAGGGCCAAGTTTGCCCATGCCTGGCCTAGCCTATTCATTATATCAGATATTTTTTTCTGCTTCAGCGTCACATCAAAATAAAAGTAGTAGTATTAGTGGTATACACAGACTGCAGGATTCATGACTTACGGGTAATCTTCGTGTATTGGTAGACACTCTCTGTATCTTTTTCGTACAGATGGTCCGCAAGGAGGCTCACAAAGTCCCCACGGGCTCCACTCTGACCAGTTGGTTCGCTTGGAGGAGTCTAAAGCAATGTTTAAAAAAAGTCAACTGGTATTACTTAAAGAGAATCTGTACTCTAATATTCTTACACTAAAAAGCATACCATTCTATTCCTTATTTTCTCCTGTGCCCCCTCTGTGCTGTTTCTGCCACTCTCTGCTGCAATCCTGGCTTGTAATTAACAGTTTTAGGCAGTGTTTACAAACAAACTAACCAGCTTGTGATAGGCTCACATAAACAGAGCAGGGACGGATCTAGACCAAGTTGCGCCTGGGGCAAGGTCAGGTTTTGGCGCCTAAACTGCCATTCCCCATCCACATTTTGCCGCCTTTTTAAGAAATCAACAAACTGCGCCTGGGGCAAGAGACCCACTTGCCCCCCCCCTAGATCCGTCCCTGAAACAGAGTGTGTGAGTCATACAGAGCCTGCAGGGGGCCTGCAGAGGGTGTGTATCGCTTCTATCCAATCACAAGCAGCCCTGCACATTCCACACATTCAAGCATTAGCCCAACAGACACCACAGAGGAAAGGAGATAAGAATTATTACAGAGACATTGCAATCAGGAAAGGCTGCAGTAAGCCAGAGCACATTAGAACAGGCATAGGAACTTATAGGATAGAAGAACTAAGGCTGAAAAATTTGTTACAGAGTCTCTTTAAAGGAAACCTGTAATGAAGAAAACCTCCCCTGGGGGTACTCACCTCGCGTGGGGGAAGCCACCGGATCCTATTGAGGCTTCCCCCGTCCTCCTCGGTCCCACGGTGGCGAAAATCCTCCCGGAACAGCAGCAATGTAAATATTTACCTTCGCGGCTCCAGCGCAGGCGCAGTATCGGCTTTCCGCACGGAGATAGGCGGAAATAGCTGATCTCCGTCGGGCCGCTCTACTGCGAAGGCGCAAGTCTCCTGCACCTGTGTAGTAGAGCGGACCCGACGGAGATCGGCTATTTTCACCTATCTCCGTGCGGAAAGGTGCAACAGCGCCCCCACAGGAGCCAAGGAGGTAAATAAATCAGCACTTGTCAGGCTTGTCGGGGGAGGATTCCGGGACACTTCGGGGGAGCCAGCGCTGGACTGCCTGCAGCTACAGGAGTGGGGGAAGCCTCATTGGGACCCTGAGGCTTCCCCCTCCCGAGGTGAGTACCCCCCAGGGGAACTGTTAAATGTTACAGAGTCTCTTTAAAAGGAAATAAATATGGCAGCCTACATATCCCACTTACTTAAAAAGAACGCGAGGTGGATCTTCAAGGGGCAGATCTTGTCGCTAAACTCGGGGGGGGGGGGGCATAGCGTGACTGTGGGGGGGGGAGAGGGGCAGAGAGCGGCAGTTGGGGATCACAGAGACATGTCATTAGGCAGAGGAAATGGCTCTGTGTCCCACAATTCCTAATTCCTCTGCCTAATGACATGTCTCTGTGTCCCCCAACTGCCGCTCTCTGCCCCTCTCCCCCTCCACAGTCACGCTGTGCCCCCCCGAGTTTAGCGACATGATTTGTCGCTAACTCGGAGGTAAACAGAGGGGAGAGGAATTCCCTGTTCACAAAGCCAGGGGTGTTCCTGCAGGGTTTCCTGAGCTACCATTGGGCAGCTCTCTCCCCTGGCCGCGCCTAGAGTTGGGCCGAACCTCCGATTTTAGGTTCGCGAACCTGGTTCGCGAACTTCCGCGGAAGGTTCGGTTCGCGTTAAAGTTTGCGAACCGCAATAGACTTCAATGGGGATGCGAACTTTGAAAAAAAAAATAATTATGCTGGCCACAAAAGTGATGGAAAAGATGTTTCAAGGAGTCTAACACCTGGAGGGGGCATGGCGGAGTGGGATACATGCCAAAAGTCCCGGGGAAAAATCTGGATTTGACGCAAAGCAGCGTTTTAAGGGCAGAAATCACATTGAATGCTAAATGACAGGCCTAAAGTGCTTTCAAACATCTTGCATGTGTATACATCAATCAGGGAGTGTAATTAAGGTACTGCTTCACACTGACACACCAAACTCACCGTGTAACGCACCGCAAACAGCTGTTTGTGTAGTGACGGCCGTGCTGGACTGGTGCGCACCATGGCGAGAGTGCAGGTTTTGGTGGCTTTACAGCCCATATGGTCGCCTGGCTGATGTAGCTGAATGACAGAACAGTGACTGTCCAGCTGATCAAATTTGGTCTGACCACAATGAGGCAACGACCTTATTATCGTGGGTGTGCAGTGGTGGGTTCACAGAACAGGTATGCAGTGGTGGGTTCACAGCACAGGTATGCAGTGGTGGGTTCAATGAACAGGTATACAGTGGCGGGTCCACTGAACAGAACAGGTATGCAGTGGCAGGTTCACTGAACAGGTATGCAGTGGTGGGTTCACAGCACAGGTATGCAGTGGTGGGTTCACAGCACAGGTATGCAGTGGTGGGTTCAATGAACAGGTATACAGTGGCGGGTCCACTGAACAGAACAGGTATGCAGTGGCAGGTTCACTGAACAGGTATGCAGTGGTGGGTTCACAGCACAGGTATGCAGTGGTGGGTTCACTGAACAGGTATGCAGTGGTGGGTTCACAGCACAGGTATGCAGTGGTGGGTTCAATGAACAGGTATACAGTGGCGGGTCCACTGAACAGAACAGGTATGCAGTGGCAGGTTCACTGAACAGGTATGCAGTGGTGGGTTCACAGCACAGGTATGCAGTGGTGGGTTCACAGAACAGGTATGCAGTGGTGGTTTCACAGCACAGGTATGCAGTGGTGGGTTCAATGAACAGGTATACAGTGGCGGGTCCACTGAACAGAACAGGTATGCAGTGGCAGGTTCACTGAACAGGTATGCAGTGGTGGGTTCACAGCACAGGTATGCAGTGGTGGGTTCACAGCACAGGTATGCACTGGTGGGTTCACAGAACAGGTATGCAGCCAGACAGGAACAAGTTAAGCCTAACTAATCTTTCCCTGAGAGACAGTCTGCAGCAGCTCGCCCTACTCTCACTAACGCAGGCAGCACACGAGTGAGTGTAATGGCCGCCGCTGCCTGCCTTATATAAGGGGGGGGTGGGGCTCCAGGGGCTAGTGTAGCCTAATTGGCTACACTGGGCCTGCTGACTGTGATGTAGAGGGTCAAAGTTGACCCTCAATGTGCATTATGGGGCGAACCGAACTTCCGCAAAGGTTCGCCTGCGGGACGCGAACGCGAACCATTGAAGTTCGCATGGAACCGTTCGCAGGCGAACCGTTCGGCCCAACTCTAGCCGCGCCTCCTGCCGCTCCCTCGCCTCCCTGCATGCTGTGAGAGACACACAGTCTCTCAAGGTAGCGATGTGACCCAGAGGTCATGAAAATGAAAGTGGGCCATAGTGGCCCACGGGAGCGGCGGTTTTTGCGGCTATCTGATCCGCTCAGTCCCGCGGATCAGGTAGCCTACTTTTTTTTTTTTTTTTTTTTTTGCATTTGTTGAGCCCACCTTGGACTCTCTTTAAGTTGTCCTTTAATAGCAAAGCCTCCCTACATGCAACCGTCACTGTAGGTTCTAGGTATGTTAAAGGGAACCTGAAGAAAGTGGGCTATGGAAGCTGCCATATTTATTTCATTTTAAGCAATACCAGTGAGTCTCACGTCCATGCAGTTTGCGGGGCTGTGCGCACGATTGAGCGGGTGGAAGCCTGGGATTGCAGTGGTCCCAGCGACAGGGGGGGATTGGTGGCAGGGGACAGAAGTCCCCTGAGCCAAAACGTGCTTGTCCGCTAAGAATGACCACTGTTTTTGTTCAAAAACAATCATTCTGAAATGGTGCCGCCGCGCTCCCTCCTGCTCGCTTGTTTCCGCCTCTCCCACCACTGATCATTGAATTAATGAACTGTTCCCATTCATTCATCTTCCCTCTAGGTCCCCGTGATCCCCAGCATCAATGAGATGCCTGCTAGGGCTGATCGGAACAGCTGAATTCCGATTTCGTCGAAATTTCGTGTACCGCATGCGAAAACCGAGTTTCGTGTTCCGAATTTTCGTGTTCCGAGTGCATTTCTATTGAATTAAATAGTGTTAATTTCTGCGGTTAATTGTAAAGCCCCCTTACATGCTATCATCACCAAATTTGGCATGTATGTTAAGCAGATGAGTGGGAACATGGTAAAAAAAAATTTTGTGAAAAGAGCTTATAGTTTTTGAGCAAATCGATTTCAAAGTTTCATAAGAAAAATGTTTTTTAAACTGTGTAAAATGACACTGCTGCAGAGCAGGTTACTGCATTCCGAGTTCTGTATACATATTGTATACATTTCATGAAAACAGACAGCGTGGGGTCCCCCCTCCCAAGCCTCCTTAACCCCTTGTCCCCCATGCAGGCTGGGATAGCCAGAATGCGGAGTCCCGGCCACGTGGGGCTTCGCACCCTGAGCTATACCAGCCCGCATGGTCCATGCTATGGGGGGGCTCTGGAGGAGAGGGGCGGCAAACCTCCCCCTCTCCCCCAGAGCCCTTGTCCAATCCATGGACAAGGGGCTCTTCCCCACCTCCGGTGCCCCAGGAGGAGGTGGGGGCCGCCGACGTCCTGGGGGGTTCATGGTGCCCCCTCCCCAGGAGAAATGAGTATAGGGGTACACGGTACCCCTTACCCATTTCAGCAGAGTTAAAAAAAGAAATAAAAACATGACAACGAAAAAAGTCCTTTATTGTTCTAAATTAACCAGGGATACTTACCTTGGGATAATCTCACGCCAGTAACCTCAGGAGTGGTCCCACGCCAGTATTCTCTTATGACATCCCACCTCCCTCCCACACTGACGAACTCCCACCACTGAATGGTCACAGTCAGCCTCTGCATCTGTATAGCAGAGGCTGAGAACACGAAAATTTTGTCTTTAAAACAAGAAATTTCGGCAAACAGTGATGCAATCAAAATGGCCACTGGGAAATCCCTGATCGCTGGAGGCCACACTAGAGTGGCGAAACCAGTGATTTTTCACATAGATGGTGGGTCCAGGTGACCAGAGCAGGAGGTGCCCTAATCCCCTGGACCCACCCATTCATGTGAAATAACGCGTATTCTGACACTCTGAGGTGGCCTCCGGGGAACGGGGATTCCCCAGCAGCCATTTTGTTTATGACACTGTTTGCCGAAAATTCTTGTTTTAGCAAACAATTTTCATGTTTCTAGCTTATGCAATACAGATTGCAGAGACTGTCTAAAGCCATTCATCCCCAGGAGTTCTGCAGGATCGGTAGGTGCGCAGGATCTCCTAAGAGGATAGAGGGGGGGCACCGCACAGCGCAGGAAGGTGGGAAAGTGGGCACAGAGCGGCGGGGAGGGGGGGAAGCCTCCCCTCCCTCACCTAGGGTCCCCCTTCCGTGCTCCCCCTCCAAAATTGCAGCCAGCAGCGGCAGCGAGCGGGAATCACTTACCGAGAGAAGAGCTCTGTGTGCCGCTGCTGGTCTGGTCTCCTGCATTGCATTGTCCAATTATGCTCTCACAGGAAGTACTGCGCACGCGTGATTGGACAGTGTCAGTGCAGAATACCAGACCAGCGGCACACAGAGCTATCGCTCTCGGTAAGCCGTTCCGCTGGCTGGCTGGAATTCTGGAGGGGGGGGGGGGGGTGCGTAAGGGGGGGCCCTAGGTGAGGGAGGGGAGGCTTCCCTCTCTCCCCGCCGCTCTGTGCCCACTTTCCCACCTTCCTGCGCTGTGCCCCCCTCTATGCTCTTAGGAGGTCCTGCGCACCTGCCGATCCTGCAGAACTCCTGGGGATGAATGGCTGTAGACAGCCTCTGCAATCTGTATTGCATAAACTAGAAACACGAAAATTGTTTGCTAAAACAAGAATTTTCGGCAAACAGTGTCATAAAGAAAATGGCTGCTGGGGAATCCCCGTTCCCCGGAGGCCACCTCAGAGTGTAAGAATACGCGTTATTTCACATGAATGGGTGGGTCCAGGGGATTAGGGCACCTCCTGCTCTGGTCACCTGGACCCACCATCTATGTGAAAAATCACTGGTTTCGCCACTCTAGTGTGGCCTCCAGCGATCGGGATTTCCCAGTGGCCATTTTGATTGCATCACTGTTTGCCGAAATTTCTTGTTTTAAAGGCAAAATTTTCTTGTTCTCAGCCTCTGCTATACAGATGCAGAGGCTGACTGTGACCATTCAGTGGTGGGAGTTCGTCAGTGTGGGAGGGTGGTGAGATGTCGTAAGAGGATACTGGCGTGGGACCACTCCTGAGGTTACTGGCGTGAGATTATCCCAAGGTAAGTATCCCTGGTTAATTTAGAACAATAAAGGACTTTTTTCGTTGTCATGTTTTTATTTCTTTTTTTAACTCTGCTGAAATGGGTAAGGGGTACCGTGTACCCCTATACTCATTTCTCCTGGGGAGGGGGCACCATGAACCCCCCAGGACGTCGGCGGCCCCCACCTCCTCCTGGGGCACCGGAGGTGGGGAAGAGCCCCTTGTCCATGGATTGGACAAGGGCTCTGGGGGAGAGGGGGAGGTTTGCCGCCCCTCTCCTCCAGAGCCCCCCCATACCATGGACCATGCGGGCTGGTATAGCTCAGGGTGCGAAGCCCCACGTGGCCGGGACTCCGCATTCTGGCTATCCCAGCCTGCATGGGGGACAAGGGGTTAAGGAGGCTTGGGAGGGGGGACCCCACGCTGTCTGTTTTCATGAAATGTATACAATATGTATACAGAACTCGGAATGCAGTAACCTGTACTGCAGCAGTGTCATTTTACACAGTTTAAAAATAATTTTTTCTATGAAACTTTAAAATCGTTTATTTCAAAAACTATAAGGTCTTTTCATAAATTTTTTTTTACCATGTTCCTACTCATCTGCTTAATATACATGCCAAATTTGGTGATGATAGCATGTAAGGGGGCTTTACAATTCACCACGGAATTTAGCACAATTGACTTCAATGTAAACACGAATTCGGTACTCGGAATTGCAGAATTTTCGAGTTTCGAGTGCTTACTCGGAACTGCCAAATTCCGATGGCAAACTCGAAATTCGGAATCCGAGAGCTCAGCCCTAATGCCTGCGTCACTTTCGAAGTAACACAGCCACGCATTACTTCCTATTTAACATATTTATTGTACGCTAATAGGAAATATTACGCGAGGACATCTTGTGGCCAAGTAGTAAAATTACACCTACAGACATTAGGGAGTACATTTTTTTATGTATGTCAAGAGGGTATATTATTATTAAATGATGGGCTTATGATTAGTGATGGATGTAAAACTGAAAAAAATGCACCTTTATTTCCAACTAAAATATTGGCGCCATACATCGTACTAGGGATATAATTTAAACATTGAAATAACCGGGACAAATGGGCAAAGAAAATGTGTGGCTTTTTTCATCCACAGTTTTATGTTTTATTGTAAAACTATAATGGCCCAAAACTGAGAAATTATTTTTTTCCATTTTTTTCTCTCATTATCCCCATTAAAATCCTATACAATAAAACCTAACTGTCCCTGCATACACTCCTATCCCTGTGTCCCTTTGTCCGTGCGTTTGCGCTACTAAGCATGTGCCGCACAGACAGCCGTTGGGACAGGAGGACGGGGCCAGGGATGCTCGGTTACCCCTTTTTAAAATCCGAATTGATTCGGATCCGGATACCCAGATATCCGGATCGGAACGTTTCGGAATCCGAATTGAATCGGATATCCGAACCCATTATCCGGGAAATACGAATTGATTTGTATATCCAGATAGAAAATCTCGATGGGTGCGTGCGCAGGCACGCCGACATGCGGCGGTGAGAGAGAGACCTAGAGCCCGTTTTTAAATGGGCTTAGGTCTACTAGTGGATATATAATAAAATAATACTTAGCATAATGTACCAACCAAAGAAAGCCTAATTGGTTGTGAAATAAACAAGGTATAGATCATTTTATTGCGATGAATAGTGATAAAGTTATTGGGGAATGAATGGGAGAAGCGCTAAAATGTGAAAATTCCTTTCGTCCATAAGGTGAAAACAGCCCGCGGGCTCCTTTTGAAAAAATGTTTTTGACTTGCTCCCGTTATTCTTGTTAACATACAGTGCAATTTTGGTGACGATAGCATACAAGGGGGCTTTGCTATTAACCTGCCGCCAAAGTCAGAAAGAAATTACACAAAATCAATTGAATTTCCAAATCAATTACCGGTACATATGGCCGTAATTGTGAAAAGGTACATGAAATTTCTGTCAGATTACAATCGTAACTAGTCCGGAGGCTTCCCAAGGTCCCCCCCCGTCCCCACCATTGCCTCGCACAGACCCCCCAGAACATATCGGACAAGAGCTTGTCAGATCTGTTATCAGGGCCTCCCTGTGAAGCAGGCAAGTTGGGCACAGCCATAGGCGCCTATTGAAATATCGGCATTGAGGGGTAATTTGGGTGCCTGATAAGTAGCAGGGGCTGGTACAGTTATGTTATTCTACAATTACGTTTTTTCCTTGATGGTGGCGATTGGGATAAGGTTAGCCGTGGAGTTGGGGGGGGGGTGTGTTAGGGGGCAGATAGTTAGTGCGGGGGAGGGTTAAGGGTCAAGTAGGCAATTTGTGTGTGGGTGGGTGGTGTTAGGGTTAGGTGTCAGCTAGGTCGTTTATGCGGGGGTGGGGTGTTAGAGTTAGGCGTCAGGTAGGTAGTTTATGCGGGGGTGGGGTGTTAGGGTTAGGCGTCAGGTAGGTTTGTGTGGGGGGACGGTTAGCGTTTGGCATGGGGGGAGGGCTCTGCGTGAGAGTAGGGTTAGGTTTAGCCACAGTAAAATATTGGTATTCAATGCCGATATTTTACTCTCGGGATTCCTGGGCGCCCACATTTCCATGCTCCTTTTTGTTCAATATACGCCCGCACTCCCTGTGCCTGGGCGGCTCCTTGCTACTGCGCAGGCACAACTGTACTTGCACGAGCTTCCTATAGGTTGGTAGGGACAAGGAGGACACAGAAAGCATCTGTAGGACCCAGAGGCTTCGCTCTACCTAGGTAAGTATCTGTATTTTTTTTTGCAGGTTTCACCTCCAGTTTAGTTTAACATAGCAAAGACAGGACAGTTTCTAGAACTAGTAGGCACAGAACCTGTCAGCTAAGGCAGTGTGCAATAATTTGCCCAAATACAGCAGCTAAAAGTTCAGTTACTCAATTGTCAAGTGTGTCTAAACATAAACAATACTACAATCACTTCTACCTACATAATAAACCTAACCTTAGCTAACTGTCCTTGCAATAGATATTCACTTCTCTCCCCGTCCTCCTCTCTCTGTCACTTTCTGTAGCCTCCTCAGAAATGCAGCACTGAGTGAGAAACCCATCCCTCTCCCTCCTTATAAAGGACTATGGTGGGATCTATGGTGATTGGCTGCTGAGGCAGGCTATGCATGCTGGGATCACATGATTCACTAAGCAAGCAGACATTCTAACATTTCCTGCCTGTCCTTTTCCAGCCACCAGGTGGCGGTAAGCACTATCCTGGTGGGTACCAGGAAGGGCTCAATTTTTAATTTTTAATTTTTTTTACAACTTTTTACTTTTAGTTTTATGAATCAACATGCCTTGTGATTCAAGGCATGTTGATTTATTCACAGGGGGTTTAGTTGGCTCGGGGGAACACTTGTTCCCCTTCACCAACCGATACCCTGTAAGTGCCGCGGGAAACGAGCGGCAGGCACACGCATAGGCACACACACCCACCACAACAACATTGGATGCGCATCCAGATAGACTTAAGCGGCTCCTATCTGGATGACTATAGTTGTCAGATAGGATTAACTGGTAAAAGATTCAACTGCGTCTGTCTACCTTAATCGACCTGACTCGCAATGAGATCCGACTCCTAGATCTTTCTTGCTCGTCCCTAATTTTGATTGACCAAGTCCCAAACTGCATACAATTTGCACTAAATTTGGATGCAAGCCAGCAGAGGAGTAGCTATGGGTGGGCAAGGGGGACATGTCCTGGGCGCAGCACTGTAAAGAGCGCTCTGCACGGCCACTGCACCCCCACCTGCATGAGAGGCGGCTCGCTGGCTGCCTGAAGTGTCTCTGCTTCTCTGCCTCCCTCTGCAGAAGCATTAACAGCAGCAGAATAAGGCAATCTAAAGGGGGCACATCTGGCTATCTAAACAGGGAGAAGGGGGGCACATCTGGCTAACTAAAGGGGCACACATTTGGCTTTTTAAATGGGGACACATCTGGCTATCTGAATGGGTTAAGGGGGCACATATAGCTATCTAAATAACTTTTGTTTCCACGCATGACCCCATGACCACATTCTGATGTGTGGCCATGCCTATTTTGTCCGTGGGGGGATGAGTGGCCGCAAAAACTGTCTATCCCCGGGCACTGAAAACCCTAGCTACGCCTCTGCAAGCTGGAATGAATAGCTTCTCACTGACCGTAATGAAAAAATGAAAGGTACAAACTCACAGAAGCAGTTCTCTACATTGTAGCACCGTCTGTCCTGTCTCGCACTGCCATCACACCACTTTCCATTGAATTCGACCCCTCGACAGCTTTTTTTCCGTTGCTGGAAGCCCACTTTCTGCAGACAAGTAATTTTTTCCTCAGTCGCTCTTTTGCATGTCGTCCAAGGATCCCACTCCGACCACGTCCCGTCAACTGCAAGACAGATTTCCAGCATTTCGTATGTTTGACAAAATAAATGTGCATTTTCTCAGTACAAACCCAATAAATAAGTCAACAATTTACACATAGAACCGCCATTCAATGACTGAAAAACTTCACTTTTATTGTATCAAAAGATAAGATAACGGTATTTCTACCACAACCCTCAGCAAAATTAAAAACCCTTCCCCCCACCCCCCACAAGCCCCCCCCCCCCCCGCACTGAAGAGCACACTCAGGAGCGCCCCTGACCTTGCATACCCAACAACTACAAACATCCAATTAAGATCGGCCGATCTATACAAAGGCAAGGATTTGACCCTGATGGTCCTGTTTAAACAAGGGCAAAGGGTACTAGTGTTGTGGAACACAGATCAGTTCATCAATTCATAAGATATCCATCCTGTAAAACTCAATGCGCACTTATTTCCATTGATGATTTTAAGAAGTTCATGATCTCTCAAAGATGCATCCGAGTTGGATCACCCATGTGAATATCCTCAACAACTCTTGATCGCTCACAACCATGTGAATAAGCATTTCATCGCGTACGTACAAAAAGGGGGCGTCGGGAAAAAAGGGTGCGGTGTGTAAACGGTAATATTGTTGTATTTCGTTTACAAATAATGTTTAACAAATCTATAAATCATTAAATAATGTGTATGAAATCGGCAATTGTAAAAACTTTAATCTTTCCTGTTTCAAAAGTGAAACTTATAATAACGTTTGTTAAGAAAACGGTAATATATGTTTAATCGTTATAATTGTACATTATTGTGAATAACCTTCATTTATTGTTTCTTCTTATAATAAAATGTGAAAATATTATTTATAACGATGATATAAATATAACTACGTTGGTAATAAGTGTTATAAAACATTAGTAAGTATTACTAAAATTTTACTAAAACTATACCTAACCCTACTCTCACACAGAACCCTCCTTGTACCTATCCCTAACCCCTAGACCCTCCTGGTGGTGCCTAACCCTAAGACCCCCTGGTGGTGCCTAATCCTAAGACCCCCTGGTGGTTCCTAACCCTAACCACCCCCCTGGTGGTGCCTAACCCTAACCACCCCCTGGTAGTGCCTAACCCTAAGACCCCCCTGGTGGTGCCTAAACCTAAGACCCCCCTGGCGGTGCCTAAACCTAAGACCCCTCTGGTGGTGCCTAACCCTAAGACTCCCCTGGTGGTGCCTAAACCTAAGACCCCCCCTGGTACTGTAACTATACCTCACCCTACTCTCACTCCCTGTACCTATCCCTAACCCCTAGACCCCCCTGGTGGTGCCTAACCCTAAGACCTCCAGGTGGTGCCTAACCCTAACCACCCCCCTGGTGGTGCCTAACCACCCCCCTGGTGGTGCCTAACCCTAACCACCCCCTGGTGGTGCCTAACCCTAAGACCCCCCTGGTGGTGCCTAAACCTAAGACCCCCTGGTGGTGCCTAAACCTAACCATCCCCCTGGTGGTGCCTAAACCTAAGACCCCTCTGGTGGTGCCTAAACCTAAGACCCCCTTGGTGGTGCCTAAACCTAAGAAACCCCCCTGGTGATGCCTAAACCTAAGACCCCCTGGTGGTGCCTAAACCTAAGACCTCCCTGGTGGTGCCTAAACCTAAGACCCCCCTAGTGGTGCCTAAACCTAAGACCCCCCTAGTGGTGCCTAAACCCCCTCCCCCTTAGCGATCGATTTATATGTGGATAATAATGTTTTACAAATAGTGACTGTAAAAAATATATTGCAATTTACGTACTGATCGCTTTATTTTGTGAATAATAATGTTTTATAAACTGTAAGGGATAAAATGTTAAATAATGTTTTAGTTAAATAGCACAGTTGTAAAACATTAAAAAGCTCCGGGCGCCGTTTGTAAAACGTTATTTATCTCCGGCGCCCCCTTTTTTCCTGTTCGGCGCCCAATAAATGATATTTATTATGGGAGTGAATGGCAGCGCCCTTTTTGTCCACTAGCTGCCTGCGCCTTTTTTCCCACTCCCCATTTGATCTGCTTATTGCCACTCATATGCTAGGCTTCATAAACAGTTATTATTATTATTTATTGTATTTATAAAGCGCCAATGCAGTTCATGCACTGACAGCGCGGATGACTTCGCTTCACAACACACATAGACAGCCGTCCGCTGTATGATTTCATATTACCTCATCTTCACCCACAACTCTGGGCCCAGTAGTTCCTTTCTGCGGCGTCCCACAGTAACAGGTACCTGTGTGGCTGGAACCGTGCTTTATGCTGAATCGTCAATCCAGCTCCGCTTAATGCAAGCGATCATGGCGCTCCCCGTGCTCCATGCATAGGCTATCGTATGAATTGATGTACTGAACTGTGTTCCACAACACTAGTACCCATTGCCCTTGTTTAAACAGTGCCATCATAGACAAATCCGTGCCTTAAGCCCCATATTCATTGTATAAATCGGCCGATCTTAACTGGATGTGTGTGGTTGTAGAGTATGCGAGGTCAGGGGCGCTCCTGAGTGTGCTGCTCAGTGGGAGGGGAGGTTTTTTTTTTTAATTTTGCTGAGGGTTGTGGTAGAAATACCGTTATCTTTTGCTACAATAAAAGTGAAGTTTTACAGTAATTGAGTGGCGGTCCTATGTCTAAATTGTTGGTACGAGAATATTCTGGACCAGCCTTCCCTTCCTAGTATTAGGGAGGTTTACTGAAGCCTTAAAGGACCAGTGCACCAGATCAATGTTGGTATTGTACCAATAAATAAGTCAAACCAGGGTCGGACTAGGACACTAAGGGCCCACCAGGAAAGTTTCAGCCTGGGGGCCCCCTATCCTCCCCCCACCTTTCCCCCATGGTGTGGAGCCCCCCCCCCCCTGAAAATAATCGTAATGCGGCAATGTTTCACCATAAAATAATAATAATGCGATAATGTTTCACCATAAAATAATAATAATGCGGCAATGTTTCACCAGAAAATAATCATAATGCGGCAATGCTTCACCAGAAAATAATCATAATGCGGCAAACTTTAACTAGAAAATAATCGTAACGCAGCAATGTTTCATAAAATAATCGAAACGTGGCAATGTTTCACTAGAGAATAATCGTAATGCAGCAATCTTCCACCAGAAAGTAATCATGATACAGCAATGTTTACCATAAAATAATTGTAATGCGGCAATCTTTCACCAGAAAATAATCGTAATGTTGCAATTAGAGATGGGTCGAACCTCCGATTTTCGGTTCGCGAACCTCGAACGCGAACTTCAGCAAAAGTTCCGTTCGCGCAAACTTTTGCGAACCGCAATAGACTTCAATGGGGAGGCAAACTTGGAAAATTAGAAACATTTATGCTGGCCACAAAAGTGATGGAAAAGATGTTTCAAGGGTTTTTTTTCAGTGACTACAACAGGGAAAAAAAATTCAAAAAGACCTTATAGTTTTTGAGAAAATCGATTTTAAAATTCTCCTGACCGTGGGAAAATTAAACGCCCGCCAAATTTAGCGGTTAATAGCAAAGCCCCCTTAAAAGCTAGAAAAACCAAAATTGCTGGGAATGTTAAGAAGAACAGTGGGAACAAGAGAATTTTTTTTTTTCAAAAAGACCTTATACTTTTTGAGAAAAATCGATTTTAAAGTTTCAAAGAAAAAAGAGCTGATTAATTTG
The DNA here is from genome assembly GCF_040937935.1 of Hyperolius riggenbachi. Taxonomy (NCBI): domain Eukaryota; kingdom Metazoa; phylum Chordata; class Amphibia; order Anura; family Hyperoliidae; genus Hyperolius; species Hyperolius riggenbachi. Next base: position 257,229,351 of record NC_090653.1, read on the forward strand.
ATTCAAGTCATTAAAAAGAACCGACTCAATCATGAACCGGTTAGTATAGCTTAGAATTAGTGTTGGGCGAACAGTGTTCGCCACTGTTCGGGTTCTGCAGAACATCTCCCTGTTCGGGTGATGTTCGAGTTCGGCCGAACACCTGACGGTGCTCGGCCAAACCGTTCGGCCACATGGCCGAACTAAGAGCGCAACGTTCGGCTAGCGCTGTGATTGGCCGAACGGGTCACGTGGTTCAAGGCCCGAACGCGCTCTGATTGGCCGAACGGTCACGTGGTTCGGGTAAATAAATACCCGAACCACGTCATATCTCCGCCATTTGTCTGTGGGTTTAGCTTTGGGTAGGCAGGCAGGGTAGTTCGCTCTCCAGCCACGCTAGCCAGGGTCCCCCCCAGTCATTGTGTGTCGCTGCTGGGAACAGTAGTACACCGCTCGCTCAGCCACACTATATATAGCATTGTTTACTGCCACTGTGTACCTCGCTCAGCCACGCTATATATATAGCATTGTGTTTTCTGACACTCTGTGTACACCGCTCAGCCAGACTATATACCATTGTTTACTGACACTCTGTGTACACGGCTCAGCCTGACTATAAAGCATTGTGTGTACTGCCACTGTGCACCTCGCTCAGCCACGCTATATATAGCATTGTGTTTTCTGACACTCTGTGTACACGGCTTAGCCTGGCTATATAGCATTGTGTGTACTGCCACTGTGCACCTCGCTCAGCCACGCTATATATAGCATTGTGTTTACTGCCACTCTGTGTACACCGCTCAGCCAGACTATATACCGTTGTTTACTGACACTCTGTGTACACCGCTCAGCCAGACTATATACCATTGTTTACTGACACTCTGTGTACACGGCTCAGCCTGACTATAAAGCATTGTGTGTACTGCCACTGTGCACCTCGCTCAGCCACGCTATATATAGCATTGTGTTTTCTGACACTCTGTGTACACGGCTTAGCCTGACTAATATAGCATTGTGTGTACTGCCACTGTGCACCTCGCTCAGCCACGCTATATATAGCATTGTGTTTTCTGACACTCTGTGTACACGGCTTAGCCAGACTATATAGCATTGTGTGTACTGCCACTCTGTGTACACCGCTCAGCAAGACTATATAGCATTGTGTTTACTTCCACTCTGTGTCTGCTGGGCCTGGGAACAGTAGTACACCGCTCACCCGCCACTGTATAGCATTGTGCTCTGTGTCGCTGCTGGGAATAGTGGTACTGTATAGCATTTCTGTACTGCCACTGTACTGCTGCCAGTCAGCGTGTACTGTAAGGATAAGTGAAATGAGGAAGAAATCCGGTGAAAGAGGAAGGGGCAAGGGAAGAGGTGTTTCCCCTGACGGTTCACGTACAGGCCACAGGGGAGCACCCAAGAAAACCCACTCAATACCGCCCATGTTGTCCAGGACAACAACCCTCACAAATCCAAAAGAACAGGACCAGATAATTACTTGGATGACCTCTCAAGCGTCCAGCAGTGGGTTAAGCAGCACCAGCACATCACGCACGAGGTCCGAGTCCTCAGCCAGTTACAAGGAGCCAGTGGGCACAAAGCTGACACAACCGGCAGCGACACCACGCACACAACTGCCAGATAACCAGTCCTATGAATTACCTCAGGACACAATGGGGTATTCGCAGGAGCTATTCCCAGCCCAACAAACTTCCACCTATGAAAGGTCAATGGAGGAACAGCCAGAAATGTTGTGCCAGGATTCACAACCATTAACTGTGGGAAATGCACCGCGCACTGAAATACAAGGCGAGTCCGAGGAGGACTCGGAAACCCAAATCCCAGAGCAAGTTGGGCAGGAGGGGTTGCAATTGCAGGAGGTCGGCCGACAAGATCTGGAAGACGACGTTGGAGTGAGCTGCGCAGAGGTTGTTCTGGGGAGTTCTACTCCACGGCGGCGGCCCCCCACAATGACATATGACGAGTTTGAGGAGATGGAAGAGGAGGGTATGGACAATGTGGACACAGACCCAGATTTTATTTGTGAACGAGAACATCGCCGTCGTAGCAGCAGCACAGATGAGTCTGTTGAAGAACCCACTGCTGCACGAGTTCGCCTTGTGCCACAAGGTAGGCGGCGCGCAATTTCAGGCACCACAAGCGTGGAAGTTAGAGTGAGAGGCAAAAGAGGAGGAAACAGAAATCGCCAGCAAGGAGGCAGGTGCTCCAAAGTCTGGGCTTTCTTTGAAGACTGCACTGAGGATGTTACCATGGCGATTTGCAAGGTGTGCAAGACTCGCCTGAGCAGGGGGAAAAGTATTAACAACCTCTCCACCACCAGCATGAGCCGCCACATGCTATCCAAACATCCCACTCTGTGGGCAAACGCGGCAGGACAGGGTACCAGCAACACTGCCTCCCTTGGGTTCACCAGACTCACCACCAGACCCGCCTCAGCAGCAGCAGTAGCCCAGCCATTGCGTGGTTCACAACATTCACAAACATCAGACGACGCTGACACTGTCACTTTCCGGAGTAGTGCTCTTGAGGTCTCCCAGTGTTCATCAAACACAACAACCAACAGCCCTTCCGTGTGCAGCGCTACGGTTCAGTTGTCTGTGTCGGAGATGTTTGAGCGCAAGAGGAAATTGCCAGCAAATGACCCCCGGGCCGTGGCAGTAACAGCCAGCATAGCCAAGCTTCTGGCCTGCAAAATGCTGCCATATCGAGTGGTGGAGACAAACAGCTTCAAGGGCATGATGTCAGTGGCCATCCCACGTTACGTGGTTCCCAGCCGCTACCACTTTGCGCGCTCTGCAGTGCCTGAGTTGCATGAGCACGTGGTCAGCAAAATAACCCGAAGCTTGAAGAATGCCGTTGCCTGCAAGGTTCACCTCACCACTGACACTTGGACGAGTGCGTTCGGCCAGGGTCGATACATCTCCCTTACCGCGCACTGGGTGAACCTTGTGGAGCCTGGCAGCGATTCCTCACCTGCTACGGCGCGGGTGTTGCCCACGCCGCAAACAGCTGCACCGCCGTCCCTCCCACTGGATAACAACAGCAGCACCTACCTCTCTGACTCCTTCTCCTCCAACGCATCTCAAAGCTGTACCTCATCCGGAAACGCTAACCCAGCAGCAGTAGGATCGTGGAAGCAGTGCAGCACAGCTGTTGGCATGCGTCAGCAAGCGTTGCTGAAGCTGATCTGCCTTGGGGATAAGCAGCACACAGGGGAGGAAATTTGGAAGGGAATAAAGGAACAGACGGATTTGTGGCTGGCACCGCTGGACTTGAAACCGGGCATGGTTGTGTGTGATAATGGGAGTAATCTCATTCGCGCTTTAAGGTTGGCTAAGCTGACACACATCCCTTGCCTGGCGCACGTGATGAACCTAGTAGTTCAGCGGTTCCTGAGAACATACCCAGGCGTGGCCGATCTTCTGTTGAAGGTGCGTCGAGTGGCCAAACATTGTAGAAATTCCAGTACTGCTTCGGGGGCACTCGCCAAGATGCAGGAGCGCTTCAATCTCCCCCACCATCGCTTGCTGTGTGATGTCCCTACGCGCTGGAATTCTACGCTGCACATGCTAGCACGCTTTTGCGAGCAGAAGAGTGCAGTGGTCCAGTACATGACGGCGCAGTACCGAGGCGCATCCGGACAGCTGCCAAGCTTCTGTGGATCCGATTGGGCCAACATGTTGGACCTCTGCCAAGTCCTCCAAAATTTTGAGCAATCCACGTTGCTTGTGAGCAGTGACAACTCTTCAGTCAGCATTACCATACCACTGCTGTGTTTACTGAAGAGGTCAATGTTGAAAATCAAGGAAACAGCTGTCATGATGCAACTGGGGGAATCTGAAGGAGAAAACGATCAGCGTGATGGTACCAACATCAGGCCATCCGCCTCAGGGAACGCTGGCCCCAGCAGCTATGACGAAGAAGAGGAGGAGGAACAGCTGGAGTTGGAGCAGGAATTTCATGCCACCACTGACGAGGGCCAGAGCGGTGCACGTTGGACTTCCACAATTCAACGCGAATGGTCAGCAGAAGCAGACCAGGAGGAAGGTGACGACTATGATGCATCACAACAACTATCACAACGCTCACAAGAGGATGATGAGGATTCTGGTAGGACTCTGGCACACATGGCTCAATTCATGCTAGACTGCATTGAACGTGACCCACGCATTGTGCGCATTCTGGACAACACCAATTAATGGGTTTATACCCTTCTGGATCCACGGTACAAACACAATGTTCCAAAACTGCTTGAAGAAAGAGTCAGACAGGTCAAAATGGAAGAATACCAGCAGGCCCTTGTGGAGACTTTAGAGAGGAGATTGACATCCTCCCCCTCCTCTAGCCAGTTGTACGCAGACAGACTGACTTCCGCAAACCCAGGACGACCAGGAGGGCAGCAAACAACACAAGCCGCAGCTAGTACCCAAAAGGGAACGGTATCGGCAGTGTCCTTGGAGTGGGAAAATTTTCTGACACCCATGCAGCAGCAGCCCACTGAACAGCAAGCGTGCAGATCCACCTCCAACACCGATCGCCTGGAGAAGATGGTCAAGGACTACATGTCAGATGACGTAGCTGTGTCGAACAATCCATCTGCACCCTTCAACTATTGGGTATCGAAGCTAGACACCTGGCACGAACTGGCAATGTACGCAATAGAGGTGCTGGCTTGCCCGGCAGCCAGCGTTATGTCGGAACGCTGTTTCAGTGCTGCCGGAGGCATCGTCACAGATCGGCGTATCCGCCTCTCTACAGAAAATGCAGACCGTCTGACTCAAATTAAAATGAATCAATCCTGGATTGGAAATGACTACGCAACACTCCAGGACCCCAACCAAGTAACATGACCAATGAACATCTGGGATGGTGTAGCGTTTCCGGTCCCTGTTTATTGAACCTCTCATCTGTATTACATTTATGACTGCATGGCGGCAAAAAGCATTGCTGCTATATCCGCACGCTTTTTGTCCTCATGCAAGGCCTGGGTTGTTGTGTCTCAAAAACCGTGGCCTTCTCCTCCTGCGCCTGCTCCTGTTCCATCACGTCTGCTGCTGCTGGGTTAGCGTTGCCGCGTGGTCCCTGTTTATTGAACCACTTATCTTTATTACATTTATGACTGCATGGCGGTACAAAGCATGCTATCCGCATGCTTCTTGCCCTCATGCAAGGCCTGGGTTGTTGTGTCTCACAAAGCGTGGCCTTCTCCTCCTGCGCCTCCTCCTGTTCCATCACGTCTGCTGCTGCTGGGTTAGCGTTGCCGCGTGGTCCCTGTTTATTGAACCACTTATCTTTATTACATTTATGACTGCATGGCGGTACAAAGCATGCTATCCGCACGCTTCTTGCCCTCATGCAAGGCCTGGGTTGTTGTGTCTCACAAAGCGTGGCCTTCTCCTCCTGCGCCTCATCCTGTTCCATCACGTCTGCTGCTGCTGGGTTAGCGTTGCCGCGTGGTCCCTGTTTATTGAACCACTTATCTTTATTACATTTATGACTGCATGGCGGTAAAAAGCATGCTATCCGCACGCTTTTTGTCCTCATGCAAGGCCTGGGTTGTTGTGTCTCACAAAGCGTGGCCTTCTCCTCCTGCGCCTCCTCCTGTTCCATCACGTGTGCTGCTGCTGCTGCTGCTGGGTTAGCGTTGCTGGTCCCTGTTTATGGAACCTCTTATCTTTATTACATTTATGACTGCATGGCGGTACAAAGCATGCTATCCGCACGCTTCTTGCCCTCATGCAAGGCCGGGGTTGTTGTGTCTCACAAAGCGTGGCCTTCTCCTCCTGCGCCTCCTCCTGTTCCATCACGTCTGCTGCTGCTGGGTTAGCGTTGCCGCGTGGTCCCTGTTTATTGAACCACTTATCTTTATTACATTTATGACTGCATGGCGGTACAAAGCATGCTATCCGCACGCTTCTTGCCCTCATGCAATTCAGGGGTTGTTGTGTCTCACAAAGCGTGGCCTTCTCCTCCTGCGCCTCCTTCTGTTCCATCACGTGTGCTGCTGCTGGGTTAGCGTTACCGGTCCCTTTTCCTGGAACCTCTTATATGTATTACATTTATGACTGCATGCCGACAAAAAAACATGTTACCTGTGCAAAGAAAACAGACATTTCCCGCATTTAAAAGACAGTTTTCCCTTTGAAACTTTAAAATCGATTTTCTCAAAAACTATAAGCTCTTTTTGCTAATTTTTTTTCCTCTTGTACCCACTCCCAAGGTGCACATACCCTGTAAATTTGGGGTATGTAGCATGTAAGGAGGCTTTACAAACCACAAAAGTTCGGGTCCCCATTGACTTCCATTATGTTCGGAGTTCGGGTCGAACACCCGAACATCGCGGCCATGTTCGGCCTGTTCGGCCCGAACCCGAACATCTAGATGTTCGCCCAACACTACTTAGAATGCGCCCTGTGCAGGATGTATAGCTGCCGGCTCCCTCTGTCTCTCCCCACCTGCCTTCACCTGTCACTCGCACCTAGGCTGGCACCCGGTGCACAGTGAGGTGAGGAGGCGGGGATGACAGCGGGAGCTGGCAGCTATGCGTCCCACAGGACGCATTATCTGCTATGTGGGGGGCGGCGGAGATCTTTCGGAGAACTTCCGGTTTGGCCAGGAGGCTGCAATAGCAGCATAGGGGGCGATATACAGGCTGGGAACGCGAACAATCACTCGCGTTCCCATGCCTGTCGGCCGGTGACGGCCAAACCGGAAGTGCTCGCCGGCGGGTCCTGGGACATCGGAGCGGAGCTGCGAGGGCACCGATCAGCTGCTGGGGGCTGAGGGAAGCCCCAGGTGAGTAAATCTCATTTTTTTCAGTTGACTTAAGGATCACTTTAAGGTGCGAAGCCCCACGCGGCCAGGGCTCCGCTTTCTGGCTATCCCAGCCTACATGGGGACAAGGGGTTACAGAGGCTCGGGAGGGGGGACTCCACGTAATTTTTTTTTGAAGATTTCCCAAACTCAGCACATAAAAATAATATCAAAATGGTTTTTTTTTGTTTTTTCTTAACCATTTAATGACCGCAGTGATTGAAATCTACGCCCTGTTTTGGTGGGCTTTTGGCTGGCAGGGCGTAGATTTCAATCACTGTCCGCAGCGCGCATCCGCCGTCTCCGCCGCTACCCGCCGATCGCGCCGCTCAAACCCGACGATTCTCGCCGCATCTCTATGACGGCAGAGTCATGTGAGCCGGTCAGGAGCCGATTTCATTGGCTCCTGGCCCTGTCTTTCAATGTAAGCTGTTCCCATTGGCTTACATTAAAAAACAGGGTCAGGAGCCAATGAAAGTGGCTCCTGACCGGCTCACATGACTCTGCCGTC